>NC_053390.1:63567027-63918221 GCF_905171765.1 Bufo bufo
AGCTGTAGGCCCTCACTACAATGTTTCTTAAGGTCTACTCAGCTGTAACCCCTTACCTCCAATGTTTCATACGGTCTGTTCAGCTGTAGGCCCTCACCTACAATTTTTTGGGGGGTCAGCTGACACAGTATATTTTTTTCCATGTTTCAGACTTGGAAGGAAACATAAATTTGTTTCCTTCAGTGGTGTATCTTTCACGCATGTGTTTTTTTACAGGATTCTGTTTTTTATATAGTGGCACAGGTAAAAATGTCTCTCCTCTCTCCTTTGCAGATGCCTTTTCAGGAGATATTAGACCCTTTTACATTTGGGGCCTGGAGGAATTACAATTGTATTCCTTTTTTTCATTGTATGTGCCATTTTCCCTAGATCTTTTTTTGGTGTATCCAATAGAATTACAACATGTTTAATACGATCTGCTCAGTTGTAGGCCCTCACTCCAATGTTTCATACGGTCTGCTCAGCTGCAGGCCCTCACTCCAATGTTTCATACTGTACGCTCAGCTGTAGGCCCTCACTTCATTGTTTCATACGTTCTGCTCAGCTGTAGGCCCTCACTCCAATGTTTCATACGGTATGCTCAGCTGTAGGCCCTTACCTCCAATTTTTTATGGGGTTCGCTCGCCTGTAGGCCCTCACCTCCAATGTTTCATATGGTCTGCTCATCTGTAGGCCCTCACTACAATGTTTCATACGGTCTAGTCAGCTGTGGGCCCTCACTACAATGTTTAATACGGTCTTCTCAGCTGTAGGCCCTCACCTCCAATGTTTTATGGGGTTTGCTTACCTGTAGGCCCTCACCTACAATGTTTCATACGGTCTGCTTAGCTGTAGGCTCTCACTCCAATGTTTCATACGGTCTGCTCAGCTGTAGGCCCTCAAGCCAATGTTGCATACGGTATGCTCAGCTGTAGGCCCTTACTCCAATGTTTCATACAGTCTGTTTAGCTGTAGGCCCTCACTCCAATGTTTCATACGGTCTGCTCAGCTGTAGGCCCTCACTACAATGTTTCATACGGTCTGCTCAGCTGTAGGCCCTCACCTCCAATGTGTTATGGGGATCGCTCACCAGTAGGCCCTCACCTCCAATGTTTCATATGGTCTGCTAGGCTTTAGGCCATCACTACAATCTTTTATACGGTCTGCTCAGCTGTAGGCCCTCACTACAATGTTTCATACGGTCTGCTCAGCTGTAGGCCCTCACTACAATGTTTCATACGGTCTGCTCAGCTGTAGGCCCTCACTACAAATTTTCATACGGTCTGCTCAGTTGTAGGCCCTCACCTCCAATGTTTTATGGGGTTCGCTCACCTGTAGGCCCTCATCTCCAATGTTTCATACAGTCTGCTCAGCTCTAGGCCCTCACTACAATGTTTTTTACGGTCTGCTCAGCTGTAGGCCCTCACTCCAGTCTTTCATATGGTCTGCTCAGCTGTAGTCCCTCACTACAATGTTTCATGCGGTCTGCTCAGCTGTAGGCCCTCACTACAATGTTTCATAAGGTCTGGTCAGCTGTAACCCCTTACCTCCAATGTTTCATACGGTCTGTTCAGCTGTAGGCCCTCACCTACAATTTTTTGGGGGGTCAGCTGACACAGTATATTTTTTTCTATGTTTCAGACTTGGAAGGAAACATAAATTTGTTTCCTTCAGTGGTGTATCTTTCACGCATGTGTTTTTTTACAGGATTCTGTTTTTTATATAGTGGCACAGGGGTAAAAATTTCAATGTTTTTTTCAAAAATATGTCAGGCTTGACTCCATTTTCTCCTCTCTCCTTTGCAGATGCCTTTTCAGGAGATATTAGACCCTTTCACATTTGGGGCCTGGAGGAATTACAATTGTATTCCTTTTTTTCATTGTATGTGCCACTTTCCCTAGATCTTTTTTTTGGTGTATACAATAGAATTCCAAGATGTTTCATACGGTCTGCTAATTTGTAGGCCCTCACTCCAATGTTTCATACGGTCTGCTCAGCTGCAGGCCCTCACTCCAATGTTTCATACGGTATGCTCAGCTGTAGGCCCTCACTTCATTGTTTCATACGTTCTGCTCAGCTGTAGGCCCTCACTCCAATGTTTCATACGGTATGCTCAGCTGTAGGCCCTTACCTCCAATGTTTTATGGGGTTCGCTCGCCTGTAGGCCCTCACCTCCAATGTTTCATATGGTCTGCTCATCTGTAGGCCCTCACTACAATGTTTCATATGGTCTGCTCAGCTGTAGGCCCTCACCTCCAATGTTTTATGGGGTTTGCTTACCTGTAGGCCCTCACCTACAATTTTTCATACGGTCTGCTCAGCTGTAGGCTCTCACTCCAATGTTTCATACGGTCTGCTCAGCTGTAGGCCCTCATGCCAATGTTGCATACGGTATGCTCAGCTGTAGGCCCTTACTCCAATGTTTCATACAGTCTGTTTAGCTGTAGGCCCTCACTCCAATGTTTCATACAGTCTGCTCAGCTGTAGGCCCTCACTACAATGTTTCATATGGTCTGCTCAGCTGTAGGCCCTCAACTCCAATGTGTTATGGGGTTCGCTCACCAGTAGGCCCTCACCTCCAATGTTTCATATGGTCTTCTCAGCTGTAGGCCCTCACTACAATGTTTCATATGGTCTGCTCAGCTGTAGGCCCTCACTACAATGTTTTATATGGTCTGCTCAGCTGTAGCCCCTCACTTCAATGTTTCATACGGTCTGCTCATCTGTAGGCCCTCACTACAAGTTTCATACGGTCTGCTCAGGTGTAGGCCCTCACCTCCAATGTTTTATGGGGTTTGCTCACCTGTAGGCCCTCACCTCCAATGTTTCATACAGTCTGCTCAGCTCTAGGCCCTCACTACAATGTTTCATATGGTCTGCTCAGCTGTAGGCCCTCACTACAATGTTTCATGCGGTCTTCTCAGCTGTATTTCCTCACCTCCAATGTTTCATAAGGTCTGCTCAGCTGTAACCCCTTACCTCCAATGTTTTATACGGTCTGTTCAGCTGTAGGCCCTTACCTCCAATGTTTCATACGTCTGCTCAGCTGTAGGCCCTCAATACAATGTTTTATGGGGTTCGCTCACCTGTAGGCCCTCATCTCCAATGTTTCATACGGTCTGTTCAGCTGTAGGCCCTCACCTCCAATGTTTCATATGGTCTGCTCACCTGCAGGCCCTCATCTACAATTTTTGGGGGGTCAGTGACATGGTATATTATTTTCTATGTTTCAGACTTGGAAGGAATCCTCATTTTGTTTCCTTTAGTGGTGTATCTTTCACTCATGTGTTTTTTTACAGGATTCTGATTTTTATATAGTGGCACAGGGGTAAAAATGTCAATGTTTTTTTTTTTAAATATGTCAGGCTTGACTCCATTTTCTCCTCTCTCCTTTGCAGATGCCATTTCAGGAGATATTAGAACCTTTCACATTTGGGGCCTGGAGGAATTACAATTGTATTCCTTTTTTTCATTGTATGTGCCACTTTCCCTAGATCTTTCTTTGGTGTATACAATAGAATTTCAAGATAGTCAGATAGCAGCTTGTAATTTTGATACAGTTCCATAATGTAAAGAGGAAACAAATGCTGACCGCCATTCCCTGCGCTAACTCTGCTATGTGACGTACTCTGAAACCCAAAGGAACATTACAATTAGAAATTGGTCATTCTTTCTTGGTAGCCTGTGCTGACCGGGTCAATTAACTTCTTAGGTGTTTAGATCATCAGGCCCTTGCTCCTAATGTTTTTGCGGGTCACCAGCAGGTCATCAATAATAATTTTTAAAGGGTGTGTATAATGCTCTCCTTTATGTGTAATAAAGGGTTCCTTGTAATTTTTGGCAGCCCTTTCACTTAGTGCATAGGCTTTATGAGTGTAGAAGTCCCACTACCTGAACAATTGTAGCACCATGTGAATGAGGCCCTCCTTTATGTGATATACAGGCTGTATCTTTCCTTCCTTGTAATTTTTGGCAGCACTTACACTGTATATACAATTGAATCTACAGGAATGAATATTTTTCTAACAATTTTTCCTCTAAAAATAATTTTAGGCGTTTGGGCGTTTTTTGTCAGTCTGTAAAAATGGCGTACAACTCGGACAACATGGTTCCCAGCAGCGACATTGGTGTCCAAGATGCATCCAGACATGATCTCCCTGCTGTTCCTGATTGATTTCAGAGGTGTTTCCATCACTCTCAGACCTTTTCCTATGAACCAGTCACTCTCCCCTCATCCGAGCAGGGGGTGTCTGGTCGCCTCCCATTGACTTCCATTATACTCGGGTGCTCGGCCAGGCGCACAAATATTGCGATGTGTTCGGACCGAACACACGAATACTTTAGTGCTTTCTCATCACTAGTTATTAGCCGTTCTACGGTGAATTTACATTGTCATTCAGTGGTGATACAGCCTTTTATAGGAAAATTGATGGGTGATTGTAGACTTTCTTTTGCTGTATGGACCAAATTCAGTCGATTAGCCATTCAATGGTGATTTTTTTTTTTTTGTGAAACAAGCTTTTTGGGGAAAATTTATAGGTGATTGTAGACTTCCTTTTTCTGTATGAACCGAATTACGTTGATATGCCATTCAGTGGTGACATTTTTTTGTGAAACAGCCTTTTTTGGGAAAATTAGTCGGTAGCTATAACTACGGTCAAGAGCAATATATGTCCTTTACGGCCCACTGGGTAAATGTGGTTCCTGGTCAGCCACACCAGCAACTTGGCCAGGTGATGTCACTTCCGCCTCCACGTTCTCACGCCGTTAGTCCTGTGACAATGTCCGCCTCTGCCTCCTCATCCTCCGTGTCCCCACCACTGCAGGGACAATTCACAGTGCTCCTCCAGCATACCACATGTGCAGGGCACGGCAGTGTCAGGCTGTTGTACACCTCGTTTGCCTGGGCGAACGGCTTTCTCCGTGACAACTCAAAACTGGAACCATGGTGACCGACAATGGGAAGAACATGGTGTCCGCGCTGTGTCAAGGAGGGCTGAGCCATGCGCCCTGCATAACACATGTGTTCAATCTGGTTGTCAAGGGGTTACTGAAGTCTTTCACCCATCTGAAAAACATCCTAAAAGTAGCCAGGAAACTTTGCATGCACTTCAGCCACTTGTACACCGCAAAGCACACCCTCCTTGAGCTGCAGCGGTAGAACGGAATCCCGTAACATAGGGTGATATGCAAGGTTTTCAGCCGTTGGAATTCCACCCTCCATATGCTGGACCGACTATACGAACAGAGAAAGGCCATAAACGATTTCTTGATGATCCAAGCGGACAGGAGTACTTCTCTGTGCAACTTCGATGTCAGCCAGGGGCAGCTCATGCGTGTCACCTGCTGTTTGCTTGGGCCCTTTGAGATGGCCACGCTATTTTTCAGTTGCCAGGACTACCGGATGAACAATGTAATTCCACTGCTTTATGTACTGGAATAGATGCTGGTAAATCTGGCTGATCAGGGAAGAGGAGACGTGGTGCCTAGATCTCACAGCCACATGAGTCCTATGGGGGCTGAACTGGAGGAGGAGGAGGACATTGGAGCACAAGCAATGTGAATCGAAATGTGTGGTTTTACCACACAGGTGACAGGAGAGGAGGAGCAGGAGCAGCCAGAGGAGCTACAAGATGATGAGGAAGAGGAGGCAGAGGACCCAGACACACCGTGGCAGTATGCAGTGAAGATGGAGGCAGGGAGTCCCTCCGAGTTGCTTGCACAAATGGCCCGATGCATGCTCACTTTCTTGCGTAGTGACAGCCGAATTGACAACATTCGGCAGAGGGATGACTACCGGCTCTCCACCTTGCTGGACCCTCGCTACCGGTCCAAAATGGGGCCTTTTTTACACCCGCTGAGAGGGAGGACAAACTGAACTACTATAGAGACATCCTATGTAGTCAGTTGGCCGCTGCTTATCTGTGCCATTGTCCATCCTCTCGCAGGTCTGACCGGGGCGGCCCTCTGCTCTCTCGTTCCACTGGGTCGCAGGAGCAGGGGCAGTTCCAGCTCCATCAGCAGCAGCCTGAGTCTAGAGTCGCTGATGAGTAGCTTTATTCACCCGCATAGTGAAGAAACTACTCACCAGCAGCTAGAAATAGAACAGGACCTGAATTAGCAGGTGGTGGCATACTTAGACAGCACTCTGCCACCCAACATGGAAGATCCGCTGGACTACTGGGCAGCCAAATTGGATTTGTTGCCGCAACTGGCAGAGTTTGCCCTGGAAAAGCTGTCCTGCCTGGCCAGTAGTGTGGCATCAGAGCATCTGTTTAGTGCAGCGGGGTCCATAGTTACCCCAAGAAGAACTCACCTGTCCACTCAAAATGTGGATAGATTGAGCTTTGTCAACATAAATCAGGCATGGATCACCCAGGATTTCCACCCACCAATGGCTGATGCATCAGACTAGATCATCCATGGTGCCACACCAAAACTTTGACAAAAGAAACCGGTTTCTTCTGGCTACCTGCCTCAGCTACTATTCTGATGCTGCCACCCGCCTGATGGCACACATCTGATGCCAAGTGTTCCTTCTTTCACCCACCATCTTCAGCTGGTACTGGAAGTGCCACCCACCTCCACACTATCTCACCTTGCCATTCTGTGGCATCCTCATGCTGCTGCCACCTCCACACTATGTTACCTTGCCACTCTGTGGTCTCCTGATGCTGCTGCCACCTCCACACTATGCTACCTTGCCACTCTGTTGCCTCCTGATGCTGCTGCCACCTCCACACTATGTCACCTTGCCACTTTGTGGCCTTCTGATGCTGCTCCCACCTCCACACTGTCATTGTGCCACTCTGTGGACTCCTCCTGATGATTCTGCTGCTGCTACCTCCACACTATGTCACCTTGCCACTCTGTGGCCTTCTCATGCTGCTGCCACCTCCACACTATGTCACCTTGACACTGTGTGGCCTTCTGATGCTGCTGCCACCTCCACACTGTAATTGTGCCACTCTGTGGCCTCCTCCTGATGCTTCTGCTGCTGCCACCTCCACACTATGTCACCTTGCCACTCTGTGGCCTTCTTATGCTGCTGCCACCTCCACACTATGTTACCTTGCCACTCTGTGGTCTCCTGATGCTGCTGCCACCTCCACATTATGTTAAATTGCCACTCTATGGTCTCCTGATTCTGCTGCCACCTCCACATTATGTTACCTTGCCACTTTATGGTCTCCTGATTCTGCTGCCACCTCCACACTATGTCTCCTTGCCACTCTGTGGCCTCCTGATGCTGCTGACACCTCCACACTATGTCACCTTTCCACTCTGTGGCCTCCTGATGCTGCTGCTGCCTCCTTCACACTGTCATTGTGCCACTCTGTGGCCTCCTCATGCTGCTTTTACCTCATCACTATGTCATTGGGCCACTCTGTGGATGCCTCATGCTGTTCCCACCCTCATTACTTCATGACTGGGCCACTATTTTGCATTTCAGCCTGGCTGACATCATCATTTATTTCACCCTTCCTCTGATCTGTCAGAAGGAAAGAAAAATGAGACGCACAACGGATCCTGTCTGTATAGCAGCTGTAAGGCCTGTATGGTCCTAACAGAATTGGCTTGTGATTTGGTAGCCAAAAGCAGGAGTGGGTACAAAACACAGAAGACATGGAAATATTCCATTCATCTCTGTTTTGGATCCACTCCTATTTTTTTCGGCATTAGCAATACTAATGGATTACTGACCAAATGTTGACCGAAGGCAGATACTCCACAGACAGAATCTGTTCTGTGGGGGTTATTGTTCTGACGGATTAGAGGAAGTGCAAAAATAATTAGTGACATCGACACAAACTTACTGCTGACACCCTCTCCACTCTGTCGGGGGGGTTCTACTTTTATAAGCGTTTAATAGAACAGGTTCTGTAGGCATCTATGTGGAATCAGCTGAGCTGACTATGGTGTAAAAGGAGTGTGCTTCTTCTTGGCGCTAAAATCGACCTGTAAGGCTGAGTTCATTTTTGAGTTATTTGGTCAGTTTTGGCCCCGTGACTGCCCAAATAAGTGAAGTGTGCAGTGATTCTAAGAGCGACACATGTCATCTGCATGTCATACTGACTCACATTATTATTTCACTACCACAGCAGACTCCCTATGTGTGTTACTGCAAGGCACAGTGTCCTACACCACTATAAAAGCTCTCTGTAGCCAGGAAATAGACGTTTTTTAAAGCAATTTGCAGCAAATAAATTCTGATCAAACCAAATTTTTGAAAGAAAATTTGGCGAACCGGACAAATATAATTTTTTTTTAATTAGCTCATCTCTAATTATATGCTTTTCAGGTTCACTAGCAATACACCAGATCTTTTACTATATAATATGAAGGACTGGTTCTCACACATTAAAAAGGTCTTTAATGTTTCAAATCCAGATGAATTAGCCCCTCAATGTCATTTGTAGTTTTCATTTAGCCGACAACCTAATTCTCTTTCTTAATGGCTATGTACGCTTTTGGGGGCAATTTTTTTTAATTATTATTGCATTATACTTATTTTGACCTAAAATCACTTTTTCAATTGGTCTTTATTAACAATATGGAATCCTTTTTTCTGTACAGAGCTGACATGCTCTACTAGCTGCCTGTGGATTTTTTTTGCCTTTTCTGTCATCTGAGGAGCTGATGGACTTTTTATCTGTGCTCTCTGACCTCATTAAAGCTCAATCCTTATCTTACTGATAGGAATGTGGCTTAAATAAGTGTTTATGATCTCTTAGTAGTTTAGAGATAAGGCTTATTAGATGACCAGCACAAAGTGAAAGTTCCAGTCACACAGTTAGAAAAACAGTTAACCCTTTGTGACTGAACAGATTAATATTTTTAATAAAGGCCAATTCAAAATATGATTTTTAGCCAAAAATAAGTTAAATGCAATCATAAAAAAATTGACTCCAAAGGTGTACATAGCCTTTAAGTGTTAAGATGGCCATACAACTTTGATTAAAATGTAGCCAAGCTGACAATTTCAGGAGGAAGTGGTTGATGATCTTATGTCTCCCAAAAGCAAACATCTGGAAAAAGAGGAATAGCATATATTTGATTTCAACATGCTCATTCCTTTGTTCCTGCTCTAGATAAGTGAATTATTCCCCTCTCTGTCTCTATTAAATAATCCCTGCCTGAGCAGAATGTTCATTTTTAAAGAAGATTAACTCAACAAATCATGAAAAGTGTGAGATGCTCTGACAGGAGATGTCTAGCTTATATGTGTCTATGTGCGACCACCCAGTGGTTGTCTTGTGGATTGGGGCCAGGGGTCAACAGTTTGGTTAGCATGTTGCGATATTATATGGAATTTGTTCTATTGAAAATTGGAGATAAGGGTGATTACTTGTTTAGTTGTTGGCCAAAGGAGCAATGCATGTATATGCCCAACTCTAGAATCCCTACTGATCACTCATGATGTTATACAGACAACTGTACATTCTGGTGCAATCTGTTTAAGCAATTTTGTAGTTGTTTTTGGCTTGCATTTTTTATTTTTGTGTTTACTTTTTTCTGAACCTTTCCAACTTCCAAGCCTCATACGACTGGAGAAGAAACCCCTTCAGATTTATATTTTTATAAAGGTATAGTTTGTGCTGCACTTGCTGGGGTTTTCACTCTCACTTGTTGTGACTGTATGGCAGCCGCTGCAATCTTGTACGCAGGACCGCGTGTGTGATGGCAGCTCTGTGTAGCCAGATCCACTATCGCTGGTAACTAGCATCTGTTTTACTGTTCTGTCTTCATACACGTTCACACAGTGTGCAGTCTGACATTCAGTATAAACCATTCCTGTCTTCCAAATACTGACTGTTTTCTGTAGTCTAACTTGTTTATTGGCAAAACAGGAGTATTGATGTGTGATCAATTGTTTTGTAAACCTACAAGAATACAAATGACATGTATAAGAATAAATCATAGCATGTATCAGCATACAGTATAGATGGCATGTAATATAACAATAACAGAGAAAGCAAATGTCCCAAAATGGCTGCCTGTACATAGGATTGCATAGATAACATCTAACAGCTACAACATGTTCCCAGAGTAATACTACAGCTAGCTAAACATCACTGCATAACATAATATCCCTGAGACAAGGCAGATCTCACTCACCAGATATACTTGCACACAGATGGGGGAGTTTAAGAAGGAGAGCTGCAAGGAAAAGCTCTTCTGATGTCCTGTAAAATGCAGACTGGGATTCTCTTTCCCAGAATGCCTTGCACTACCCACAATGCTTAGCACCTCCCAACAATACAATAATCTTTATTAACAAGATAAACAAGTGTAATACATTTTTACCACCACTAGATGGTGCTGTTACCTAACTAATAACTACAGAATATAGCAGATATGATCTGTAATGATACTGAAATGAATCTTCCAGTGCTGGGACAGAACACTCCCCGTCTAGCATCAACAGACACCCCCACTGAATCATTCTTCTTAGCAAACTATTTTGGTCAATGGTGGGATCAAGCTTCTCCAAAGAGCTATCCTTGGAGATTGTTTGACTTTTGCTGAGGTAGTCTATTACTACAGTACCCTGAAAGATTATCTAAATTAGGGTTATTCACGTTAGAAAAAAGACGACTGAGGGGAGATCTAATTAATATGTATAAATATATCAGGGGTCAGTACAGAGATCCATCCCATCATTTATTTATCCCCAGGACTGTGACTGTGACGAGGGGACATCCTCTGCGTTTGGAGGAAAGAAGGTTTGTACACAAACATAGAAAAGGATTCTTTACTGTAAGAGCAGTGAGACTATGGAACTCTCTGCCTGAGGAGGTGATGATGGTGAGTACAATAAAGGAATTCAAGAGGGGCCTGGATGTATTTCTGGAGTGTAATAATATTACAGGATATAGCTACTAGAGAGGGGTCGTTGATCCAGGGAGATATTCTGATTGCCTGATTGGAGTCGGAAAGGAATTTTTTATTCCCCTAAAGTTAGGAAAATTGGCTTCTACCTCACAGGGTTTTTTTGCCTTCCTCTGGATCAACTTGCAGGATAACAGGCCGAACTGGATGGACAAATGTCTTCACGTTGTATAACCTTCACGTTGTATTGTGTGAATTATCATGTTCTTGGACTTTTCCATATTGGCAGTGGTAAAGGCGTGTTTGCAGTGATGCCACCTTTTGCAGGGCTTCTGGCTCACAGGTAATGTCTGAGCTGAATGAACTACACAGGCTACAGCACAAAAAAGCAACATCCAGGTGGAGAGCCTAATGAAACCATAGGACTTGAGCTGGTGGTCCGAAGTACGTAGAGCAGATAATTCAGGTCGGATTTCTTCATCTGTATCTGGGTTTACCAATTCGATTGTGTCAGATCCGTTGTTGCAAGATGTTGAACGGTACAGGAATGCAGGACCAGTAAACCATGTTGTGTCTTTAAGGTGGTTCGCTGCGATGGATCTAGACACGTGGTCTGTAGGATTATGCTATTTGGGCAAGTATTACCACTGTTTAGGACAAGTGGATCTCCTGATCCTTAGCACCCGTTTGCATACGTAGACGTAAAAACGTCTGCTTTAGTTGCAGATATATCCCAGGACTACCTTGCTTTCCGTATAAAACTCAACTTCCTCTATTTCCAGGTTCATTCCTGAAGTTAGAAGTTCAGCCAACTCCACTGCAAGCACAGCAGCGCAGAGCTCCAGTCTTGGAATTGTATGTTCGCGGAGTGGTACTATTTTGATCCGGCTCATGACAAATCCTATATGGCATTGTTCTTTGACGTCTATGAAGTCTATGGTCTTTAGGTATGCTACGGCAGCATTTGCCTTGACTAAAGCCTTGACTGAAGCATCTCAGAAGATATACAGTGCCTTGCAAAAGTATTCACCCCCTTGACTTTTTTCATTTTGTTAATCTGAATTTTATGTGATGGACCAGAACAAAATAGTCTAAGTTGGTGAAGTGAAATGAGAAAAATATATAAATAAAACGATTGTTTAGAAATAGAAAACAGAAAATTGGCATGTGCATATGTATTCACCCCCTTTGTTAGGAAGCCCATAAAAACCTCTGGTGCAACCAATTACCTTCAGAAGTCACATAATTAGTGAAATTATGTCCATCTATGTGCAATCTAAGTGTCACATGATCTGTCATTACATATACACACCGTTTTTGAAAGGCCCCAGAGGCTGCAACACCTAAGCAAGAGGAATCACTAACCAAACACTGTCATAAAGACCAAGGAACTCTCCAAACAAGTAAGGGACAATGTTGTTGAGAAATACAAGTCAGGGTTAGGTTATAAAAAATATCCAAATCTTTGATGATCCTCAAAAAGCCTTCACTTGACCCATCTTCCTTGTCCAGTTATCGCCCCATATCACTTCTTCCGTATGCCTCAAAGCTACTTGAACAACATGTCCATTCAGAACTGTCCTCCCACCTCTCCTCCTGCTCCCTCTTTGACCGCCTACAATATGGCTTCCGACCCCACCACTCGACCGAGACTGCCCTTACCAAAGTCACCAATGACCTACTGACAGCCAAAACCAAGAAACAATACTCTGTCCTCCTTCTCCTCGACCTGTCCTCTGCCTTCTACACTGTCGACCACTCCCTTCTGTTGCAAAATCTCTCATCTCTTGGCATCACTGACCTGGCCCTCTCCTGGATCACATCATACCTCACAGACCGGATGTTTAGCATCTCCCACTCCCGCACCACCTCCTCGTCTCATTCCCTCTCTGTTGGTGTCCCGCAAGGCTCTGTCCTAGGACCCCTGCTTTTCTCTATCTACACTTTTGGCCTGGGACAGCTCATAGAGTCCCATGGCTTTCAGTATCACTCCTACGCTGACGACACACAAATCTACCTTTCTGGTCCAGACATCACCACCTTACTATCAAGAATCCCACAATGTCTATTTTCTATATCATCCTTCTTCGCCTCTCGCTTTCTTAAACTTAACATGGATAAGACAGAATTCATAATCTTTCCCCCATCTTGTTCACCCGCCCCAACAGACCTATCTATCATGATCAATGGCTGCACACTCTCCCGAGTCAACAAAGCCCGCTGCCTTGGAGTGACCTTGGATTCTGCCCTTTCCTTCCGACCGCACATCCAAGCCCTGTCCACCACCTGCCGCCTCCAACTCAAAAACATCTCCCGCATCCGTGCTTTCCTTAACTTTGAATCTGCGAAAATGCTTGTACATGCCCTCATTATCTCCCGCCTAGACTACTGCAACATTCTCCTCTGTGGCCTTCCATCTAGCACTCTCGCACCCCTCCAATCTATCCTCAACTCTGCTGCCCGACTAATCCACCTCTCACCCTATTACTCCTCTGCCTCTCCCCTCTGCCAATCCCTTCACTGGCTCCCCATTGCCCAACGAATTCACTTCAAAGTACTAACAAATACATACAAGGCCGTCCATAACCTGTCCCCTCCCTACATCTCTGAGCTACTTTCCCGATACACCCCCACACGCACTCTCCGATCCTCACAAGCCCTCCTTCTCTCCTCTCCTCTTATTGCCTCTTCCCACAATCGACTCCAAGATTTCTCCCGTGCATCCCCCATACTCTGGAACTCGCTACCCCAACATATCAGACTCTCACCTACAGTGGAATCCTTCAAAAGAAACCTGAAAACCCACCTCTTCAGACAAGCCTACAACCCGTGACCCTGTTGCCTCTATACCGCCATGACCAACTTAACCCGCACCTACTGTGTCCTTCTCCCATACCATGTAGATTGTAAGCCCTCACGGGCAGGGCCCTCTCTCCTTCTGTACCAGTCTGTAACTCGTCTTGTTCCTGCTTAGTGCACTTGTCTGTATTATGTATGTGCACCCCTTATCATATGTACAGCGCTATGGAATGAATGGCGCTTTAATAATAATAAATAATAAATAATAATAATAATCCCCAGGAGCTCCATCAAATCTATCATAACCAAATGGAAAGAACTTGGCACAACAGCAAACCTGCCAAGAGACGGCTGCCCACCAAAACTCATGGACTGGGCAAAGAGGGCATTAATCCGAGAGGCAGCACATAGACCTAGGGTAACCCTGGAGGAGCTGCAGAGTTCCACAGCAGAGACTAGAGTATCTGTACATAGGACGACAATAAGCCGTACTCTCCATAGAGCTAAAAACAAAAAGGCATGTTGTGAGTTTGCGAAAAGGCATGTGGGAGACTCCTAAAATGTATGGAGGGAGATGATCTGGTCTGATGAGACTAAAATTGAACTTTTCGGCCATCAAAGAAAACGCTATGTCTGGTGCAAACCCAACACATCACATCACCCAAAGAACACCATCCCCACATTGAAACATAGTGGTGGCAGCATCATGTTGTGGGGATGTTTTTCAGCAGCCAGGACTGGGAAAATTGTCAGAGTTGAGGGAAAGATGGATGGTGCTAAATACAGGGATATTCTTGAGCAAAACCTGTACCACTCTGTGCGTGATTCGAGGCTAGGACTGAGGTTCACCTTCCAGCAGGACAATGACCCAAACACACTGGTAAAACAACACTTGAGTGATTGAAGGGGAAACATGTAAATGTGTTGGAATGGCCTAGTCAAAGCCCAGATATCAATCCAAACAAAAATCTATGGTCAGACTAAAAGTTTGCTGTTCACAAGTGCAAACCATCCAACTTGAAGGTTCTGGAGCAGTTTTGCAAGGTGCAATGGGCAAAAATCCCAGTAATAAGATGTGGCAAGCTCATAGAGACTTATCCTAAGCGACTTGGAGCTGTGATTCCCACAAAAGTAATTCTACAATGTATTGACTTTAGGGGGGTGAATAGTTATGCACATTGACTTTTTCTCTTATTGTGTCCTATTTGTTGTATGCTTCACAATAAAAAAGTCAAAAATAAAAAAAACATCTTCAAAGTTGTGGGCATGTTCTGTAAATTAAATGATGCAAATCCTCAAACAATCCATGTTAATTCCAGGTTGTGAGACACCAAAATACAAAAAAAAGTCAAGGGGAGTGAATACTTTTGCAAGGGACTGTATAGTCTTTGCATCTTGACTTCAGTAGATGGCATGGAAGCATATGGTTGTGCCACATGAAGGCTGGTCAAAGCTTTGAGAGACTTCTTCAAACCTGTCCACAGGTCCTTTTTCTCAGTGGGAAGCGGATCATCCCAATCAGACGTCTTTGTGGTGAAGTCCCTTAGCATTATTTTGCCTTGGATGGTAACAGGCGCTACGAATCCCAGAGGATCATACAAGCTGTTTATAGTGGACAGAACTCCTCTGTGTGTGAAGAGCTTTTCTACTTTGCTGATTTGAAAGGTGAATGTGTCTGCCTTTAAATCCCAGAGCAAACCGAGGCTCCGCTGCATAGGAAGGGAGTCGGTGCTAAGATCTAAGTCCTTTAGATCACCTGAATGGTCTTGGGTTTAGAAGGCTTTGGAGGCTGTTAGAGGCGATTATGTGCAACTTCAGATTAGATAAAGCAAGCATTTTTTGAGTCCTTTTCAGGAGACTGATTGCGGTCTCGTTCGTGGGTGTGGATTTCAAGCAGTCGTCCACGTAGAAATCTTTATCCACAAAGGATCTGACATCTGACCCATACTTTGCTTCATCCTCTCGGGCTGAATGCCTGAGACCATAGATAGCTACTGCAGGGGAAGGACTGTTTCCGAAGATGTGCACTCTCATTCGGTACACTATAATGTCTTCATTGGGGTCGTTGTTGCGGTACCAGAAGAACCTCTAGTAGTTTCTGTGTTCTTCCTTGACGAGGAAGCAGTGGAACATCTGTTGTATTTAGGCCATAAATGCTATGGAATCTCTGCGGAAGTGTAGAAGTCATTTAGCAAGACGCCTTCGCACCTGGTGCTTGAGTTGAATACTACTCATATCTGCCCTGTTTTTTTAGGATAATACACACCAAATATGGGTAAGTACCAACACTCCTCAGAGTCTTGGAGCGTGGGTGTCATTTCTGCATGGTTGTTCTGGAATATTCTTTCCAAGAAGGTAAAGAAATGTTCTCTCATCTCTGGTGTCTTCTGAAGTTTGTGTTTGAGGGAGATAAATCGACTGTAGACAAGTTCTTTGTTGTTAGCTAAGCGTTGTCTCCAGGGTTTAAACGGTAAAGGTACGACCCAGCTTTTTGACTGGTCTTCTATGGACATTGCGACCCTGTTGTCATCCTGTGAAAAACTGTGCACCCTAAGTGATCTTGATCACCATCGCAGGCATGGTCTTCACAGGAGGGATGCACGAAAGGACAAGGCACAGAAGCTCTGTGTTGCAATTCTTTTATCAGGAAATTGCTGTGACATGGCTGGAATAGGGAAGAACGTCCATTTTCAAGTGTGTTGGTGAGCATACTGTTGACTGAGGTCGGCTTGTGTGCTCCTCCTAGACAGACATAACCTATGATGACCCATCCTAGGTCAAGTCTCTGGGCGTATGGAGCGTTTTGGGAACTGTTAATCTGTCCTCTAACCTTGTGAAATTGTAGTATGTCTCTTCCAAGGAGTAAGACTATTGGGGCTTCTGGGTCTAGTTCCGGTATCAGGTGAGCTATACTCCTCAGGTAGGAGTGATATGCTGCTACCTCTGGTGTAGGTATCTCAGACCGGTTGTCAGGAATGTGATTGCACTCCAGTAAGGTTGGCAGGGATAAGCAGGTTTGACCATCTATGGACTCCACCTTGTATCCAGTTGCCTTCCTCCCCGCCATCTCAACGGTACCTGCACATGTCCTTAAGGAGTAGGGAGAACTGGGCCCTACAAAGTTAAAGGTGTCGAAGAAGGTGGATTTAGCTAAAGACCTGTTGCTTTCATCTTAGGATACTTTCACACTCGCGTTTGGTGCGGATCCGTCATAGATCTGCACAGACGGATCCATTCAGATAATACAAACGTCTGCATCCGTTCAGAACGGATCCATTTGTATTATCTTTAACATAGCCAAGACGGTTCCGCCTTGAACACCTTTGAAAGTCCATGGAGGATGGATCTGTGTTCAATTGTGTCATAGAAAACGGATCCGTCCCCATTGACCCTCATTGTGTGTCAAAAAGGATCCGTTTGGTTCAGTTTCGTCAGAAGGACAGCAAAACACTGCAAGCAGAGTTTTGGTGTCAGCCTCCAAAGCGGAATGGAGACGGAACGGAGGCAAATTGATGCATTCTGAGCGAATCCTTTTCCATTCAGAATGCATTAGGGTAAAACTGATCCATTTTGGACTGCTTGTGAGAGCCCTGAATGGATCTCACAAACGGAAAGCCAAAACGCCAGTGTGAAAGTGGCCTAAGATTGCATATACCTTGATCGCCTTATCTCGGTGTCCGACCGGATAAACTCTGACAAGGCAGATTTTTGAGCAGGACTTCCCTCCTGCAAGTCCTTTACAGATCTCAGTACAGTGAGAAGTGACTACTGCGGTGTCTATGTCAGTGTCTATATGCTTCCAGTCATGCTCCTCTGCTTAGTGTGATACCTGAGAGGGTAGTCCAGGGTGTAAAGCCGTGTTGTGTTCTGTGTTACCGCAATCTGTGCATGTCACACTGACCTTACAGTTCCTGGCAAAGTGCGATGTTGTTACTCAGCACCTGAAGCAGATGTTGTTTTCTCTGAGGAATTCTTTGCGGTCCTCTAAAGACTTCTCCCTGAAGGCTCTGCATTTTAGTAGAGAATGTGGTTTCTTGTGCAGGGGGCATTCTTTGGTAAGATCATTGGGTATGTTCTCCTCTTGAGGAGACTTAAACAACCTGTAAGGAGAACCTGTGGAGGCAATGTTAGTTTTGTGGACTGTCACTGGTGTTTTATGAGGTTTGACACCAACGGTAGTGGGACATGACAATGTAAAGTCAAAACTGGGATCGTTTCTGATCCTTGCCTGTTGAGTAACACAGTCTACAAACACCACAAAGGGGGTAAATGGTACATTATGAACCTGTTTATAATGAGAACCATGCAAGATCCACCTCTCTTGTAGGTTATAAGGGAGTTTATGGACAATCGGATTAACACCTCTGGTGGTGTCCAGGAATGCTAGCCCTGGCAGATCTCCATCAACCTGAGCAACCTGTACCTCTATCAACAAGTCACTGAGCTTCTGGTAACCCCTACCCACTGTTCTAGGAAAATTATCAATTCTCTTAAACAAAGCATTTTCTATAGCTTCTATTGACCCTTAACACTCATCAAGTCTATCCCACACCATCTTTAGGCCTTTGCCCGGAAAGTTTATGTTAATGTCTCTGATTCTTTTGGCGTGTTCGGCAGACTCGCTTCCAAGCCACTTTACCAAGAGATCTAACTCTTCACTATAGGAAAGATCTAAGTCCATTAAAACGTTTTGGAAGGAGGCTCGCCATGCCCTGTAGTTCTCGGGGCGATCAGTGAACTTTATAAGTCCTTTGGTAACCAGCTCTCGTTTAGCAAAGAACTTAGCAAAGTCCATAGCGCCCTTGTTAGCGCCAATACTACCCAGTGTGTTGTTGTTATGCTGTATGTGTGGTGTGTCACCATACCTTTTAGGGGTTTCTGGCTTAGGGAAGTCTGTATAATACCGTTCTGATGCGAAGGTTGTCCCTTTAAGTCAAAGCGAAGGTTGTATCTTCTGTTCTGTAGGGCGGTAGATGTGGACAGCATAGTGTTATCGCATTCCATCCTGCTTGAGGTACTGTGGTTTCATGTCAGATCTTTGCCACTCTGTATAAGCTGGTTAATATACTGGATCAAAGTTGTCATCTTTTGTCTTGGGATGCTGATGGACGTATTCTAAGACACGCTGTGCTGGGTCTTGTTGATCTAGATCTGGTCCAAGTACTTAGCTCTGTTTCTCGGATTCGGGGAACTCCAACGTTTCTAGGAACTCTGCTTTGGCTACTGTAGCTGCCACTTCTTTTTCTGTGGCAAGTTTTTCCAGTGACACTTGCAGGAGTTCTCTCTCCTTTTCCATTGCCGCTTGACGGCGTAGTCCCTCTTCTTCCATTGACGCTTGACGGTGTACTCTCTCTTCTTCTAGTAGCGCTCTCTCTCTTTCCTTTGACGCTTGCAGGCGTGCTGTCTCTTCTTCCAGTGATGCTTGCTGGCGTGCTCTCTCTTTTTTCATTGATTCTTGACGGTGTATTCTCTCCTTCTAGTAACGCTATCTCTCTTTCCTTTGATGTTCGCAGGCATGCTGTCTCTTCTTCCAGTGACACTTGTGCAGTCTGACATTCAGTATAAACCATTCCTGTCTTCCAAATAAGAGGACTGTTTTCTGTAGTCTAACTTGTTTATTGGCAAAACAGGAGTATTGATGTGTGATCAATTGTTTTGTAAACCTACAAGAATACAAATGACATGTATAAGAATAAATCATAGCATGTATCAGCATACAGTATAGATGGCATGTAATATAACATTAACAGAGAAAGCATATGTCCCAAAATGGCTGCCTGTACATAGGATTGCATAGCTAACATGTAGCAGCTACAACATGTTCCCAGAGTAATACTACAGCTAGCTAAACATCACTGCATAACATAATATCCCTGAGACAAGTGTGAGACAGGGACAGGTCTCACTCAGGTTAGAGACAAGGAATGGGTGGATAGTGCGGTCCACACCCCTGTTTCACCACAGGTGAGAGAAGCTGGAGGTAATCTGCCTGGCATAAGGCACCTCCCAGAGTGTCAGAAAGGGGGGAGTGTGTTACCTGTGGACAGAGGCCTGGAGGCTCTGTCTGTGTGGTCTCAGCTGGGCAAGGCTGAGGGACCACAAGGCTGGGAGATAGCCTGGAGTTGGGGGACGCAGCGACGCCTGGGAGGGTCGCAAGGCTATAGTCAGACGGACTACTGAGCCCCAATCCCCCACAAGAAATACTGAACTGGAGACAGTGGGCATACTGTGCTCTGTACAGCCAGGAGGCTGTGGGACATTGGCTGACAAAAGCCGCATGAGTTCACAGGGTGTGAACTGGGACCTAGGTGAGTCAGGAAACTTTATGTTTAGTTAGAGCCTGGACGGGCGAGTGTTTATTATTTTATGTGGATGTCACATGTGTTAGGTGAAGCTGCGACTTCATGATAACCTGTATTGGTTGGAGTGTGCACAATAAATACACGGTTTGGACCTGAAACCTGGTGTCCTAAAGGCGTATCTGTGAGAATGACCCCCGGTGAAGAGCTAACCCCCTACACAAGGTATATCTCACTCACAAGATATACTTGCACAAAGATGGTGGAGTTTAAGAAGGAGAGCGGCATGGAACAGCTCTGCTGATGTCCTGTAAAATGGAGACTGGGATTCTCTTTCCCAGAATGCCTTGCACTACCCACAATGCTTAGCACCTCCCAAAAAATACAATAATCTTTATTAACAAGAAAAACAAATGTAATACATTTTTACCACCGCTATATGGTGCTGTTACATAACTAATAACTACAGAATATAGCAGATATGATCTGTAATCATACTGAAATGAATTTTCCAGTGCCGGGACAGAACAATAGTTATCTACATTGTCTGGTTCAGATCTTGCTATTTTATTTTTATATTTCCAAAATACTGACCGGAAGAAGAATAAAAAATCAGATGTTTAAAAATCAATATTGGTCTATCAGTTTTAAGGCTCATGCACACGGCCGTTGGGCGGCCATTCCTCGAATTGGGGACTGCAATTTGTGGTCCCCTATGCATGGGCAATATCCGTGCGGATTAGGCAGATGGATCCCAACCCATTCAACTTGAATCGGTCCATGATCCATTGCAAAAAAAATAGAACATGTTGTATTTTTTTGCTGTGTGGAGGCACGGAGAGAAACCCTACGGAAGCACTCTGTCGTTCACTTATGGGTTGTCATTCATGATACGGGGTGCACATGGCCAGTGTCCGTGTAATGTGGACCCACTGTTTGCAGGCCGCAATGACGGCATGGCCGAGCAATGGCAATGTGAATGAGCCTTTAGACTGTCTTTATCATCAAAATATTATTTAAAAAAATCTATTAAATAAATATCTCATAGAATTTTGACAGATGTTTGTAGTCCTAAAAAATTCAAAATCTTTTAGCATTTTTTTTTTTAAAAAGGGTAACTTTTTTAAAGAATGAAGGGTTACATTGATCTTACCTATACTGTAATAGAGTGACATGACTTTATCCAGTACACCCTGTATTAGGCTTTGGTGTCCTCATTTAGTATTCAGCTTTGATACATTTATTATGAAAAGGTCTCATTATCTCTTCTGATGATATCTTTCACTTGAAACAGAGACTTCTAGGTTATATGCTTTGCATAAGGTGAAATGGATTAAGTTAATCATATTCAATCTATAGCTTTGCTTTAGAAGATGAAATTGTCAATGTTTTTTTGATAATGCAGCTCAAATTCTGAAATCCTAAATGTAAATATTCAGATTTAAAGAAATAGTTTGGGATTTTTTAATTTGCCTATATAATGCAGGGTAGGCCATTATTAAATAATAAGCTAGATGCTCTGGTGTATACCTTGTGTATACCAGTTTTATTTGATGTGTAATTTTTGGGTTGTGAGTAGAGATGAGTGAATCGAAGCTGACAAAGTGAAATTTGTTCCGAATTTCATGAAAAATTCGATTCGCACCGAATGCAAATTTCCTTGCGCTTCATAGTAACGAATAGCATTTTTCCTAAAATGGTGGCTGCACGCATGAGGACATGGAGAAAGGAAGTCTGGGAAAGCGGGATCACCCATACTGACATGCATGCAGCCAATCAGAAGCCAGCCCTGTGATGTCACAGCCATATATATACGGCAGCCATCTTAGATTCTGCCATTGACCAGTGTACTTATTACATTATTTTCTTGATTGCGAAAATCGGCAATGTAATATATTCACGATAAAAATTAGCAATTAGAATATTCGCTATCCACACTAAGGGCAACTTTCTTATTGGTTGCTAGGGATGTTACTAAGTGCTGATAATCGCGATAAATTTGCAATTAGAATATTCGTGATCAACACTATTCGCGAATACGAATATATAGCACTATATTCTAAATATTTGCAAATTCTCGAAGTGGCGATATTCGCGATAAAAATTTGTGATTTAAATATTCGCGCTCGAGAGTGGTGTGGGAGCTGGTGTTGAGAGCGGTCAGAATCCTGACCCAGATACGATTGAGGAGGACATCAGTGATATGCAGACACTACTCGATGATGATGATGTAGCTGATCGCACTTGGGAGCCAGGTGACGAAGGGGCTTCATCATCATCGGGAGAAGAGGGTGTCAGCTTGCCCGTGAGCCAGCAATTCGCTAGCATGGCCAGGAATCAGCAGGGTGGGAGCCAAACACGTCCAGCAAGTAGCGGTGCAGAGGCTCAAAGAGGCAGAAGCGGTAGCAGTCAGTCAGTGCGTAGTGTTGGGGGCAAAATCACCTACTCGGCAGTGTGGCAGTTTTTTTAATCTGACGGAGGAGGTGAACAATGTTAGCACTACGACCCTGCGTCAACAAATGCAGTTTCACCATAAGGTGGCCTGGGAGTACCGTGGCTCCGATGTGGTGGAGTGGCTCGTACCCGGTTTCAGGCAGTCAAGGCTCCACCACCTCAGCCAAAGGGAGCTGTCTGTCCTTCCCATCATCTGCCGGTCCTGATGCTCCTGCTCCTCCTCCTCGTCATGCATTCCTTCAGCAATCGATCACCGAAGCGATTGCCAAGAGACAACAGTATGCGTGCACTCATCCAACGACTCAGAAGCTGAATGTATTCCTATCAAAGTTGCTGGGGCTGTAGCTTCTCTGGCACTAAAACATTGCGGCTTGAACCCTAATTGGTGGCGGAGAAGTCACGCAAGTCATCCGGCATGCAGAGATTAAATACAGCAGTGTGTGGACCATTTTGAGCCCAAGGCATCTCATCAGGCCTTTGCTAGTCAAATGCATCTCCCACTGTCAGTCCCTTTGGGATCAATGCCTCATTTATCTTAATAAAGGTGAGGTAATCTAGACTTTTTTGACCTAGGCGACTTCTCTGCTCAGTGACAATACCTCCTGCTGTGCTGAAGGTCCTTTCTGACAGGACACTTGAAGCGGGGCAGGCCAGAAGTTCGATCGCAAATTGGGATAGCTCAGGCCACAGGTCAAGCCTGCACACCCAGTAGTCAAGGGGTTCATCGCTTCTCAGAGTGTCGATATCTGCAGTTAAGGCGAGGTAGTCTGCTACCTGTCGGTCGAGTCGTTCTCTGAGGGTGGACCCCGAAGGGCTGTGGCGATGCGTAGGACTTAAAAAGCTCTGCATGTCCTCAATCAACAACACGTCTGTAAAGCGTCCTGTCCTTGCCGGCGTGGTCGTGGTAGGAGGAGGATTACTTTCACCTCTTCCGCTGTTAGATTCCCGTTGTGCTGTGACATCACCCTTATACGCTGTGTAAAGCATACTTTTTAACTTGTTTTGGAACTGCTGCATCCTTTCCGACTTCCGGTAATTCGGTAACATTTCAGCCACTTTCTGCTTATACCGGGGGTCTAGTAGCGTGGCCACCCAGTACAGGTGGTTCTTCTTCAGCCTTTTTATACGATGATCCCTCAACAGGCATGACAGCATGAAAGACCTCATTTGCACAAGGTTGGATGCCGAGCTACTCATGTCCCGTTCCTCGTCCTCACTGATCTCATTGAAGGTCTGTTCTTCCCCCCCAGCCACGTACAACACCACGGGTACCAGATAGGTGACAACGAGCACCCTGGGATGCCTGCTGTGGTTGGTCTTCCTCCTCCTCAAAGCAACATTCCTCCTCTGAATTCTTAGACTCCTCTTCCAGCATTGCCGCAGGTCGAGCAAGCGATGCTGATAAGGCTGTTTCTGGTGGTGATGGTGACCACAACTCTTCCTCTTCCTCTTCACGCTCATCTACGGCCTGATCCAGCACTCTTCGCAGGGCACGCTCCAGGAAGAAAACAAATGGGATGATGTCGCTGATGGTGCCTTCGGAGCGACTGACTTGGTTTGTCACCTCCTCGAACGGGCGCATGAGCCTACAGGCATTGCGTATGAGTGTCCAGTAACGTGGCAAAAAAATTCCCAGCTCCGCAGAGGCTGTCCTAGCACCCCGGTCATACAAATACTCGTTGATGGCTTTTTCTTGTTGGAGCAGGCGGTCGAACATTAGGAGTGTTGAATTCCAACGTGTCGGGCTGTCGCAAATCAAGCACCTCACTGGCATGTTGTTTCGCTGTTGAATATAGGAAAAGTGCGCCATGGCCATGTAGGAACGCCTGAAATGGCCACACACCTTCCTGGCCTGCTTGAGGACGTCCTGTAAGCCTGGGTACTTATGCACAAAGCGTTGTACGATCAGATTCAACACATGTGCCATGCACGGCACATGTGTCAACTTGCCCAAATTCAATGCCGCCAACCAATTGCTTCCGTTGTCACACACCACTTTGCCGATCTCTAGTTGGTGCGGGGTCAGCCACTGATCCACCTGTGCGTTCAGGGCGGACAGGAGTGCTGGTCCGGTGTGACTCTCTGCTTTCAGGCAAGTCAACCCCAAGACGGCGTGACACTGTCGTATCCGGGATGTGGAATAGCCCCTGGGGAGCTGGGGGGGGTGCAGTTGATGTGGAGCAAGACGCAGCAGCAGAAGAGGACTCAGCCGAAGAGGTTAGCGAAGAGGATGGAGTAGGAGGAGTAGAGGAGGTGGCAGCAGGCCTGCAAGCAAGTCGTGGGGTTGTCACCAACTCCTCTGCAGAGCCACGCATTCCATGCTTGGCAGCCGTCAGCAGGTTTACCCAATGCGTAGTGTAGGTGATATACCTGCCCTGACCGTGCTTTGCAGACCAGGTATCAGTGGTCAGATGGATCCTTGCCCCAACACTGTGTGCCAGACATGCCATGACTTCCTTTTCCACAATAGAGTACAGGTTGGGGATTGCGTTTTGTGAAAAAAAAATTCGTCCGGGTACCTTCCACTGCGGTGTCCCAATAGCTACACATTTTTTGAAGGCCTCAGACTCCACCAGCTTGTATGGTAAAAGCTGGCGGGCTAAGAGTTCCGACAAGCCAGCTGTCAGACGCCGGGCAAGGGGGTGACTCTGTGACATTGGCTTCTTACGCTCAAACATTTCCTTCACAGACACCTGACTGTGGGCAGATGAGCAGGAACTGCTGAAGGTGAGAGGCGGAGTGGCGGGTGGTTGAGAGTGGGCAAGGAGGACAGCAGTGGTTGACGTGGCTGAAAATGTTGGACCAGGAGGAGGATGGTGGCTTTGAGTTTGTGTGCTTCATATACTCATCATGTATTGATCCCATAGGCGTTTGTGATGTGAGATCATGTGCCTTCGCAAAGCAGTTGTACCTAGGTGGGTGTTGGACTTCCCACGACTCAGTTTCTTTTGGCACAGGTTGCAAATGGCATCGCTGTTATCAGAGGCAGACACACAAAAAAAATGCCACACTGCTGAGCTTTGCAATGACGGCATTCTGGTGGTGGCAACAGAGTGCGTTGATTTGCGTGCTGTCTGGCTGACCCTGGGTGCCGATACATGCTGTCTGACTGTGCCACTAGCTCCTTGCGACGACCTCCCCCTGCTTCCAACTCGTCTCCTCCTCCTCTCTGTCTCCCCATCTGAACTTTCCCCCTGTTCTTCTTCTTTTCGAGCGGGCACCCACGTGACATCCATGGACACATCGTCATCATCAACCGCTTCACTTGTATCTGACAACTCAGCAAAGGAAGCAGCAGCGGGTACAACATCATCATTATCACACCATACGTCCATGTGTGTAATGCTGCCTGACTGAGACATATCCCTGTTATCTACATCATCTGGCAATAATGGTTGCGCATCTCTCATTTCTTCCAACTGATGTGTAAATAACTCCTCTGACCACTAGCTGTGGTGCTAGTGTTGGTGGTGGCGGCAGGCGGGCGAGTGGTAACTTGAGAGGTGCCTGAAGCTGACCTGGAGGAGGATGGTGCGTCAAGGTTCCGAGCGGAAGCTGTAGAAGATTGGGTGTCCTGTGCTAACCAGTCAACTATGTCCTCAGAACTTTTCGAGTTCAGGGTACGTGGCCTCTGAATACTGGGCATTATTCTAGGGCCAAAGGAAATCACAGCACCACGACCACGACGGCCCCTGCGGGTGGCCTGCCTTTTTTAGATTAGTGGTACTATGCGTGCAAGGTACTGTGCCACCCGATATAAGTGGTGGGCAGTGGGCATAGTACAGTCTGTGGGCCTGACACACACTGGCAGGCAACTGCAATTATATTACAGAGAAAAAATTGTATTACTTTTTTATCTGCAAGCTACTGTGCCACCAGATATGAGTGGTGGGCACTGGCAGTGGGCACAGTACACTCTGTGGGCCTGACACACACTGGCAGGCAACTGCAATTATATTACAGAGAAAAAATTGTATTACTTTTTTATCTGCAAGCTACTGTGCCACCAGATATGAGTGGTGGGCACTGGCAGTGGGCACAGTACACTCTGTGAGCCTGACACACACTGGCAGGCAACTACAATTATATTACAGACAAAAAATTGTATTACTTTTTTATCTGCAAGCTACTGTGCCACCAGATATGAGTGGTGGGCACTGGCAGTGGGCACAGTACACTCTGTGGGCCTGACACACACTGGCAGGACACTGCAATATATATATAGAAGAAAAAAAAGAAGCAGACTGATGTACTAGCCCTAAAAAGGGCTTTTTGGGTTGCTGTCAGGACGCTGTCCTTACAGCAGATCAGATGAGTCTTTGAGGACTGGAGTGGACACAGAACACTGGCCTAGCTAACGATTTCTTTATTAAATCAGCAGCAGCTGCAGCACTCTCCCTGCTCTCACTAACACTGCATCTTCAGAATGAATCTAAGATGGATGCTGTCCTTGCTTTTTGATAGGAGGTGGGAGGGTCTGGGAGGGAGGGTATGTTGATTGGCTGGAATGTGTCTGCTGACTGTGAGGTACAGGGTCAAAGTATGCTCAATGATGACGTATAGGGGGCGGACCGAACATCGCATATGTTCGCCCGCCGCGGCGAACGCGAACAAGCGATTTTCGCCGGGAACTGTTCGCCGGCGATAAGTTCGGGACATCTCTATATAACAGCAGTATTTAACACTTGTATTGGACTGTCAGAAAAGCAGCAAAGGCCGCAAATGTAGCATCTAGCACAAAATGGGTGTTTTTTCCAAACAAAAATTTAACAGCAGTATTTAACGCTTGTATTGGACTTTTAGAAATGCAGCAAAGGCCACAAATAGCCCTAAATGCACTAGCACTAAATGGTTGTTTTTTTCTAGCACTAAATGTTTTTTTTTTTTTAAACCACAATATAAGAGCAGTATTTAACAGCTTTATTGGACTGTCAAAAATGCAGCAAAGTCCGCAAATGTAGTATCTAGCACAAAATGGGTGTTTTTTTTAAAACCACAATATAACAGCAGTATTTAACGCTTGTATTGGACTGTCAGAAATGCAACAAAGGCCACAAATGTAATATCTAGCACAAAATGGGTGTTTTTTTAAAACCACAATATAACAGCAGTATTTAACGCTTGTATTGGACTGTCAGAAATGCAGCAAAGGCCGCAAATGTAGCATCTAGTACAAAATGGGTGTTTTTCCCCA
Organism: Bufo bufo; assembly: GCF_905171765.1. Taxonomy (NCBI): domain Eukaryota; kingdom Metazoa; phylum Chordata; class Amphibia; order Anura; family Bufonidae; genus Bufo; species Bufo bufo. The sequence goes on from NC_053390.1 coordinate 63,594,586, forward strand.
AAAATTTAACAGCAGTATTTAACGCTTGTATTAGACTGTCATAAATGCAGGAAAGGCCGCAAATATAGTATCTGGCACTAAATGGGTGATTTTTAAAACTACAATATAACAGCATTATTTAACGGCTGTATTGGAACTGTCAGAAATGCAGCAAAGGCCACAAATGTAGTATCTAGCACAAAATGGGTGTTTTTTTAAAACCACAATATAACAGCAGCATTTAATGGCTTTATTGGACTGTCAAAAATGCAGCAAAGGCTGCAAATGTAGTATCTAGCACAAAGAAAAAAAAATATTATGTGTCCCCCCCAGAATCTAACAGATGGATTTACTTGGATTGTACTTTACAGATTTTTTTTTTTTGAATATGTCACCCCCTGAGTCCCTGAACTCACAGACGGATTACTTATATTATTTTCCCTTCCCCTGGCACATATGCAGTTCAGGTACACTTAAAAAATGGGTATATGTTGCCCACTGAACTAAAAGAACAGGATTAAATTATTGCCCCTGGCACATTTGCAACTCTGGTGCACTGAACTTACACAAAATGGCCGCCGACGCCAACCTTACTAACAGATGGATAAAACTTATTTTTCTGTGTCACTGGGCTCAGGGCAGGGTACAAAAATGTTGCATTGCACCCACAAAAAAAAAAAAATCGCTGTAGATCGCAGACAGCAGCAGCAGCATCCTGAGCAGCAACTTCTAAGAGCAGAGTGACATGCGGCGCTACTTGACTCCAGCGAATATAGAGGCTGGGTCACATGCTGCACTGGCTAATCACAGCCATGCCATTAGTAGGCATGGCTGTGATGGCTTCTAAGGGCACACGAGTTAAACGCTTGTTGATTGGCTGCCCTGCAGCCTTTCAAAAAGAACCATTAAATCGCCAAACACCGAACTCGAACCCAAACTTTTACTGAAATGTTCAGGGTTAAAAAATCTTAAAGTTTGGTACGAACCCGAACTTTACAGTTCGGGTTCGCTCAACCCTAGTAGCATCCTATCCCTACACTAATAAAAGCTGAGTGAGGTGCGGCGCTACGTGACTCCAGCTTATATAGAGGCTGGGTCACATGCTGCACTGGCCAATCACAGCCATGCCATTAGCAGACATGGCTGTGATGGCTTCTAATGGCACACAAGTTAAACGCTTGTTGACTGGCTGCCCTGCAGCCTTTCAAAAAGCACCATTAAATTGCCGAACACCAAACTCGAACCCAAACTTTAACTGAAATGTTCGGGTCCAGGGTCAAAAAATCATAAAGTTCGGTACGAACTCAAACTTTACAGTTTGGGTTTGCTCAACCCTACCCCAGAATTGTTATTACACGGTGAATGCATGAAGCTATTAAAACAGGCATGTCAGGAGTGGTGAAAGGTCCTGTCACGGCGGACGTGCACTCAGACTAACAGATAAACCACCAACCAGGCTCTAGGCGAGAGGCAGGGGAAGGGTCACCTCCTAACTTATCCCTGACCTCTCTCCCTGCACTGCTCAACCCACATGCAGACCATTGTGAAGAGGGGAAATAGGAGCAGCCTGCTCGCACAGAACCTGGATGGGAGAGATGACACCAAACAATCAAACAAGAAACCACACTTATCTCTCTGCGCTGGAACAGACAACCTTTCTTCCTAGCTTCCAAGACCACAATGATTCCTATAATCCGCTCAGAGCACTGGGGTGGAGTGCTATTTAAGCTCATAACCCCACCCAGTGGACCTGATGGGAGGCGGATCCAGCACGGCTCCAAAACAAAACACTAAACTCGTGCTGCTATTCTGGCCGACCTCCGCACACCGTCAGGACGGGGCATGACAGTACCCCCCCTTCTACGGGTGACCTCCGGACACCCCGGACCAACCTTATCCGGATGGGACCTATGAAAAGCCCTCACCAGTCGGCTGGCGTTGACATCTAGCGCCGGAACCCACGTCCTCTCCTCAGGGCCGTATCCCCTCCAGTGCACCAGGTACTGAAGGGAACCCCGAAGAATTCTAGAGTCGAGAATCCTGGAGATCTCAAACTCCAAGTTTCCCTCGACTAGAAGAGGAGGAGGAGGCAATGGCGATGGTTCCAACGGTTTCACATATTTTTTTAGTAACGACCTGTGGAACACATCATGGATCCTCCATGTCTGCGGAAGGTCCAGCCGAAACGCTACAGGATTGATCACAGCAGAAATTTTATACGGACCAATAAATCTTGGACCCAGTTTCCAAGATGGCACTCTCAACTTGATATTCTTAGTGGGCAACCATACCAGATCACCCACACACAGGTCTGGACCAGTCACACGTCTCTTGTCAGCCATTCGTTTATACCTCTTACCCATCTTCTCCAAATTCCCTTGAATCCTCCGCCAGATGGAGGATAAGGCAGAAGAGAATCTCTCCTTCTCTGGCATCCCAGAGGAACCAGTCCCAGAAAAGGTACCAAACTGAGGTTGGAAACCGTATGCGCCAAAAAATAGCGACTTACCCGTGGACTCCTGCCTACAGTTATTCAACGCAAATTCTGCTAAGGACAAGAATGAGGACCAGTCCTCCTGATTCTCAGCCACAAAACACCTCAAGTAGGTCTCCAGGTTTTGATTAGTATGCTCCGTCTGACCATTCGACTGCGGATGAAAAGCCGAAGAGAAAGAAAGTTGAATGCCAAGCCGAGAGCAGAACGCCCTCCAAAACCTGGAGACAAACTGCGTGCCCCTATCAGAGACCACATCCGAAGGAATACCATGCAATTTTACAATATTATCCACAAAAATCTGCGCCAAAGTCTTAGCGTTAGGCAGACTAGTTAGTGATATAAAGTGAGCCATTTTACTGAAACGGTCAACTACCACCAAAATCACTGTTCTCCCGGAGGAACTCGGCAGATCCGTAATGAAATCCATAGACAAATGCGTCCAAGGACGAGACGGAATAGACAATGGAAGAAGTGAACCAGCCGGTCGAGTATGAGCAACCTTTGACCGAGCGCAGATTTCACAGGCTGTCACGTAATTCTCAATGCTCTTACGTAACCCTGGCCACCAGAACCTCCGGGACACCAGATCACAGGTGGACTTACCACCAGGATGTCCAGCAAGGACAGTATCGCAGGCCCTCAGGAACAAACAACCTCCCTGGGGGACAAGAACCAGGAGCCCCCTCCTGGGCTCCCAACATCTCCATCTCTAATTCAGGGTATAGAGCGGAGACCACCACCCCATCCGCTAAAATCAGCGCAGAATCCTCTGAATCACCTCCCCCAGAAAAGCTGCGAGACAAGGCATCTGCCTTGACGTTCTTGACCCCTGGGCGAAAGGTAACCACAAAATTGAACCTGGTAAAAAACAGTGACCATCTGGCTTGCCTAGGGTTCAGACGCTTAGCAGATTGCAGGTATGCCAAATTCTTATGGTCTGTATATACCGTAACGGGGTGAGCTGCCCCCTCCAACCAGTGGCGCCATTCCTCAAAGGCCAACTTGATAGCCAACAAATCTCTATCTCCAACATCATAATTCCTCTCGGCGACTGAGAGCTTCTTGGAGAAAAAGGCACACGGGACCCACTTGCCAGGGGATGAACCCTTTGACAGTACCGCTCCAACCCCCACCTCTGATGCATCAACCTCCACTACAAATGTCTGACACACATCCGGCTGCACCAGAATGGGAGCAGACGCAAAACGCTCCTTAATAGCCGAAAAGGCCTGCAATGCCTCATCTGACCAGACAGAGACGTCGGCGCCCTTTTTGGTCATATCAGTGAGAGGTTTTACTATGGTAGAATAGTTTGAAATAAATTTTCTATAATAATTTGTAAACCCCAAGAACCGCATCAAGGCTTTCTGATTCTCTGATCGGTCCCATTCCAGAACCGCCCGGACCTTCTCGGGGTCCATACGAAAACCAGAATCAGAAAGCAGGTATCCCAAGAACGGAAGCTCTTGCACCGCAAACAAACATTTCTCCAATTTAGCATATAATTTATTCTCCCAAAGGATTGTCAAAACCTGTCTCACATGATCCTGATGGGTCTTCAGATCAGGAGAGTAAATTAAAATATCATCCAGGTAAACTACTACGAATCTCCCCACCAAATGATGAAAAATGTCATTGACGAATCGATAAAATACTGCTGGCGCATTCGTCAACCCAAAAGGCATAACCAGATTCTCAAAATGACCCTCGTACGTATTGAAGGCCGTTTTCCACTCATCCCCCTCCTTGATTCTGATCAGATTGTAGGCCCCTCTCAAATCCAACTTGGAGAACACCTTGGCTCCAACAATCTGATCAAAAAGGTCAGAGATCAAAGGCAGGGGATATGGATCCCGGACTGTAATACGGTTCAATTCCCGGAAATCCAAACACGGTCTCAGTGATCCATCCTTTTTCTTCACAAAGAACAACCCCACTGCCACTGGAAACTTAGATGGTCTAATATGCCCTTTTGCCAAACTCTCGGCGATATACTTTCGCATGACCTCTCTTTCGGGTTGAGAAAGGTTATAAAGCCGAGACTTTGGCAACTTAGCCCCTGGGACGAGATTGACTGGACAATCATAGTCACGATGATGGGGCAATTCCTGAGCCCCACCCTCCGAAAAGACATCAGCAAAATCTGAGAGATACGGAGGTAAAGCCGAAGTGGACACACCAGAGATAGAAGTGCCAAAACAATTATCCGAAAACTCACTCCAACCGATGATTTGTCTCGCTTGCCAGTCTATAATTGGGTTATGTTTAGTCAACCATGGCAACCCCAAAACTATAGGAGCTGGCAAATCCTTCAAGACAAAACAAGAAATAATTTCAACATGTGAATCACCCACCCTTAAGTGAATACCATGAACAATGTGAGTAAGGCTTCTTTGAGAAAGAGGGGAAGAATCAATTGCAAAAACACGAATCTCGTTCTCTAAAGTGCAAGTACTTAGTCCTAAATCTTGAAGGAAAAGAAAGTCAATTAGGTTTACACCAGCACCACAATCAAGGAACACCTCTAAAAAAAACATTTCTTGACTCCAGCGCCACCATAGCTGGAAGGAGAAAACGGGAACTGCAGGGAGCTTGCATACCTGCCTGTTCCACCACACCATTCATGCTACCAAGCGTCAGGGAAGTTTTTTTTTCTTTTTCTCTACCACCTGTGGTTTAACATAAGGACAAGCAAAAACAAAATGACCACTCTTTCCACAATAGTAACATAGTTTGTGCGATTTCCTAAAGTCTCTACTATCCGAATGGAAAGAAATCTGACCCAATTGCATGGGTTCCTCCGCTACCCCAGCGTTACCTGTAACATCACCCGGGGAGGCAGTAGAGACGAAACCACTCACAGAAGGGATACCTTGTGCAGGAGAAGCCCTATACCTCTCTCTGATACGTCTGTCTAGCCGTACTGCTAACGACATGGCGTTCTCCAAAGAGTCTGGGCATTCATGAAAAGCAAGGGCATCCCTCAGTCTCTCAGATAACCCCTGACAAAACTGGCTACGTAACGCAGGATCATTCCACTCTGATTCAGTAGCCATCTCCTGAATTCAACACAATAAGCCTCTGCAGTATGTTCCCCCTGAAATAAATTACGTAATCTCGACTCTGCCATCGAGACCCGATCTGGGTCATCGTAGATTAATCCCAGAGTACTTATTACCTAGTGCCAATATTAAAGTTAATGACATTCTCTCTCAGCCTGTGATGATAAACAATGGGACCAGGCAAGGTTGCCCCCTATCACCCATACTCTTCATACTTACGATTGAACCTCTTTTACAATATATCAGACAGTCCAAAGAGATTAAACGCTTGACTTGTGGTACATTGGAGATTAAACAAGCAGCATATTCTGATGATTTACTCTTAATGATCTCTAACCCAACACTTGCATGTCCTGCTATAATTAACACCTTCAACATCTTTGGCTTCATCTCAAACTTTAAAATAAATTTGGGTAAATCGGTAGCGATGAATATAAATCTCTCGCCCAAAGCCCTCCAAAAACTTAAATAAAATTCCCCATTTGTATGGTCCGACTCTTACATAAAATTTCTGGGTATAAACATCACAACAGACTTAAATAGACTATACGAGGCCAATTTCCCTCCTCTTCTAAAATCCATACCTGCATTACTAAACTCGTGGTCCCCCTCTTTTATCTCCTGGTTAGGAAGGAGAAATATTTTCAACTCCCTGATAGTACCCAAGTTCACTTACCTTATGAATACCCTTCCAATAAAGTTACCAAAGAGCTTCTTTGAGTCTTTTAGGAAGTTATGCTCCTCTTATGTTTGGGGTAATAAAAAAAACCAAATCTCCAATAAAATCCTGCTCCTGCCTTTCATTAAAGGAGGGATTGGCTTCCCGTCCATTAAAAGATATCACAGTGCTGTGCATCTTAATAGAATCATAGATCTGTTAAGGAAACCAGATGGCAAACTGTGGATCCCTCTGGAAGAGAAGCTGTTGGGCCGTCCTATCAGGCCTTTACTCCTATCTGAATATGAGAAACCCCCTCTTTCAGACACAGGAGGCCCATTAACGTCAGTCACATTGACACTTTGGAAAAACCCAGAGGTAAGAGGAACATGTCTAATCTATCCATCAGCACTTATAAATATTGGAGACTGCATCAGCTTTAACCCAGACAGTTTTAATATATTACCTCCCCAAATTCGAAATTCCACATTACCTATCCTCGAATTACTGGACAAGGAAGGCACTTTGCTGGATTCTGCCACTATAATAAGCAAATTTAATCTTACGCACTTTAGCCAGATACAACTCGCATGTCTAAAAAATATTACCAGTTCTATTCTAAAAAAATATCAAACAAATACATCATTAAACTGGTTTGAGAGACTTGTGTCACAATCTCATTACCCATCGAAGATAATCTCCACTGTGTCTAAGAATCTTTTGCCTTTAGAAGCCCCCTCCTCCTTATACTTCTTAAAGGAGTGGGAAAGGGACTTGGATAAGAAGTTTTCAGGAAAAGAAATCCAGATCATTCTTAGCGCTCCAAAAAACATTTCTAGATGCGTAACCGTACAAGAGAAAGCATACAAAGTGCTTACAAGGTGGTATTTAACCCCAGAGAGGCTTTGCATGATGTACGAGAACACAACTAACAAATGTTGGAGATGTCTGTCTGAGCAAGGTTCTTTCATTCATATATGGTGGTCATGTCCCAAATTAAAAACCTTTTGGGGCTTGGTCTTTGAGTTGGTGAGGAATATTCTTGATATGAAAGTAGACGTTATTCCTTGCTGTCCAGAATTAGCTCTCTTGAACCTTTTACCGAACCCAATACCAGCCTCAAAGTTATCTCTTTTGAGAATTCTGTTGGCTGCAGCAAAATTATTGATTGCCTTTAATTGGAAATCAACAGATCCTCCTTTAATCTCGCAATGGAGAGGCAAGGTGGAGGCTCTATCTAGGCTTGAGGAGTTATCTCATTGAGAACTCCGTTCACATCATAAATAGGGATGAGCGAACCCGAACTGTATAGTTCCGGTTCGTACCGAATTTTGGGGTGTCCGTGACACGGACCCGAACCCGAACATTTTCGTAAAAGTCCGGGTTCGGTGTTCGGCGCTTTCTTGGCGCTTTTTGAAAGGCTGCAAAGCAGCCAATCAACAAGCGTCATACTACTTGCCCCAAGAGGCCATCACCGCCATGCCTATTGGCATGGCTGTGATTGGCCAGTGCAGCATGTGACCCAGCCTCTATATAAGCTTGGGTCACGTAGCGCTGCACGTCACTCTGCTGATACAAGCGTAGGGAGAGGTTGCAGCTGCGACGTTAGGGCGAGATTAGGCAGATTAACTCCTCCAAAAGACTTCATTCAGTGATCGATCTACAGCTGTGGATCATTGAACTGCTTCTATTCAATTGCTCAGTGTTTTTAGGCTGCCCAGAGCGTTTTTCAGTCACTTTTTTCTGGGGTGATCGGCGGCCATTTTGTGGCTTGTGGTGCGCCAGCACAAGCTACCACCAAGTGCATTTAACCATCAATAGTGTGGTTATTTTTGGCTATATCCTACATCAGGGTCAAGCTTTCATCAAGTGCATTTAACCATCAATAGTGTGGTTATTTTTTGGCCATATACTACATCAGGTGCAGGCTGAGCCTGTGTCACCCAAGTGCATTTAACCATCAATAGTGTGGTTATTTTTTGGCCATATACTACATCAGGGGCAAGTTGAGCCTGTCACCCAGCGCCTAAAAAATAGGCCTGACATTTATATTCATCCAAATCTGTACTGTTTTAGCTGGTCCAGTTATTTTTAGTGACCGTCAAAGCACAGTTTTTGTTCTGGGTTGAAAAACAATTCCCAAATCTGCAATTCTCAAAATTAGTAGTTTCTGCTGTATCAGGCCTACTTTAAATCTATCCCTAAAAGGGTATATTAGATTCAAGGTGCTGATAGGGTCATTCTGAAAAACTTAACACACACGCTACAGTGCAGATACAAGTCTAATTCTGTGATTAAACGTATTCCTGTCACACAGCGCCTAAAAAATAGGCCTCACATTTATATTCAGCTAAATCTGTCATTACTGGTGTGCCTGTATTAGTGTAATACGGTACCTAAATAGATAGCCAGATAGTGTTAGGTGTCTGTAAAAAAAGGCCTGAATTTTAATTCAATACATTGGCCCGAATAATATTTTTCTTATTGTGGTGAACGGTAACAATGAGGAAAACATCTAGTAAGGGACGCGGACGTGGACATGGTCGTGGTGGTGTTAGTGGACCCTCTGGTGCTGGGAGAGGACGTGGCCGTTCTGCCACAGCCACACGTCCTAATGTACCAACTACCTCAGGTCCCAGTAGCCGCCAGAATTTAAAGCCATATTTGGTGGGGCCCAATGCCGTTCTAAGGATGGTAAGGCCTGAGCAGGTACAGGCATTAGTCAATTGGGTGGCCGACAGTGCATCCAGCACGTTCACATTATCTCCCACCCAGTCTTCTGCAGAAAGCGCACAGATGGAGCATGAATACCAAGCCCATCAGTCTGTCACATCACCCCCATGCATATCAGGGAAACTGTCTGAGCCTCAAGTTATGCAGCAGTCTCTTATGCTGTTTGAAGACTCTGCTGCCAGGGTTTCCCAAGGGCATCCACCTAGCCCTTCCCCAGGGGTGGAAGAGATAGAATGCACTAACGCACAACCACTTATGTTTCCTGATGATGAGGACATGGGAATACCACCTCAGCACGTCTCTGATGAAGACAAAACACAGGTGCCAACTGCTGCGTCTTTCTGCAGTGTGCAGACTGAACAGGAGGTCAGGGATCAAGACTGGGTGGAAGACGATGCAGGGGACGATGAGGTCCTAGACCCCACATGGAATGAAGGTCGTGCCACTGACTTTCACAGTTCAGAGGAAGAGGCAGTGGTGAGACCGAGCCAACAGCGTAGCAAAAGAGGGAGCAGTGGGCAAAATCAGAACACCCGCCGCCAAGAGACTACGCCTGCTACTGACCGCCGCCATCTGGGACCGAGCACCCCAAAGGCAGCTTCAAGGAGTTCCCTGGCATGGCACTTCTTCAAACAATGTGCTGACGACAAGACCCGAGTGGTTTGCACGCTGTGCCATCAGAGCCTGAAGTGAGGCATTAACGTTCTGAACCTTAGCACAACCTGCATGACCAGGCACCTGCATGCAAAGCATGAACTGCAGTGGAGTAAACACCTTAAAAACAAGGAAGTCACTCAGGCTCCCCCTGCTACCTCTTCTGCTGCTGCCGCCGCCTCGGCCTCTGCCTCCGCCTCTGGAGGGACGTTGGCACTTGCCGCCCAGCAAACATGGGATGTACCACCAACACCACCACCTGCGTCACCAATCATCTCAACCATGTCACACGACAGCGTTCAGCTCTCCATCTCACAAACATTTTCAGAGAAAGCGTAAATTCCCACCTAGCCACCCTCGATCCCTGGCCCTGAATGCCAGCATTTCTAAATTACTGGCCTATGAAATGCTGTCATTTAGGCTGGTGGACACACACAGCTTCAAACAGCTCATGTCGCTTGCTGTCCCACAGTATGTTGTTCCCAGCCGGCACTACTTCTCCAAGAGAGCCGTGCCTTCCCTGCACAACCAAGTATCCGATAAAATCAAGTGTGCACTGCGCAACGCCATCTGTGGCAAGGTCCACCTAACCACAGATACGTGGACCAGTAAGCAAGGCCAGGGACGCTATATCTCCCTAACTGCACACTGGGTAAATGTAGTGGCGGCTGGGCCCCAGGCGGAGAGCTGTTTGGCGCACGTCCTTCCGCCGCCAAGGATCGCAGGGCAACATTCTTTGCCTCCTGTCTCCTCCTACTCAGCTTCCTCCTCCTCTTTTTCCACCTGCTCATACAGTCAGCCACACACCTTCACCACCAACTTCAGCACAGCCCGGGGTAAACGTCAGCAGGCCATTCTGAAACTCATATGTTTGGGGGACAGGCCCCACACCGCACAGGAGTTGTGGCGGGGTATAGAACAACAGACCAACGAGTGGTTGCTGCCGGTGAGCCTCAAGCCTGGCCTGGTGGTGTGCGATAATGGGCGAAATCTCGTTGCAGCTCTGGGACTAGCCGGTTTGACGCACATCCCTTGCCTGGCGCATGTGCTGAATTTGGTGGTGCAGAAGTTCATTCACAGCTACCCCGACATGTCAGAGCTGCTGCATAAAGTGCGGGCCGTCTGTTCGCGCTTCCGGCGTTCACACCCTGCCACTGCTCGCCTGTCTGCGCTACAGCGTAACTTCGGCCTTCCCGCTCACCGCCTCATATGCGACGTGCCAACCAGGTGGAACTCCACCTTGCACATGCTGGACAGACTGTGCAAGCAGCAGCAGGCCATAGTGGAGTTTCAGCTGCAGCACGCACGGGTCAGTCGCACTGCGGATCAGCCCCACTTCACCACCAATGACTGGGCCTCCATGCGAGACCTGTGTGCCCTGTTGCGCTGTTTCGAGTACTCCACCAACATGGCCAGTGGCGATGACGCCGTTATCAGCGTTACAATACCACTTCTATGTCTCCTTGAGAAAACGCTTAGGGCGATGATGGAAGAGGAGGTGGCCCAGGAGGAAGAGGAGGAAGAGGGGTCATTTTTAGCACTTTCAGGCCAGTCTCTTCAAAGTGACTCAGAGGGAGGTTTTTTGCAACAGCAGAGGCCAGGTACAAATGTGGCCAGACGGGGCCCACTACTGGAGGACGAGGAGGACGAGGATGAGGAGGAGGTATGGATGGAGGAGGATGAGGATGAAGCAGGTTCACAGCGGGCTGGCACCCAACGCAGCTCGGGCCCATCACTGGTGCGTGGCTGGGGGGAAACACAGGACGATGACGATACGCCTCCCACAGAGGACGGCTTGTCCTTACCTCTGGGCAGCCTGGCACACATGAGCGACTACATGCTGCAGTGCCTGCGCAACGACAGCAGAGTTGCCCACATTTTAACGTGTGCAGACTACTGGGTTGCCACCCTGCTGGATCCCCGGTACAAAGACAATGTGCCCACCTTACTTCCTGCACTGGAGCGTGATAGGAAGATGCGCGAGTACAAGCGCACGTTGGTAGACGCGCTACTGAGAGAATTCCCAAATGTCACAGGGGAACCAGTGGAAGCCCAAGGCGAAGGCAGAGGAGGAGCAAGAGGTCGCCAACGCAGCTGTGTCACGGCCAGCTCCTCTGAGGGCAGGGTTAGCATGGCAGAGATGTAGAAAAGTTTTGTCACCACGCCACAGCTAACTGCACCACCACCTGATACGGAACGTGTTAGCAGGAGGCAACATTTCAATAACATGGTGGAACAGTACCTGTGCACACCCCTCCACGTACTGACTGATGGTTCGGCCCCATTCAACTTCTGGGTCTCCAAATTGTCCACGTGGCCAGAGCTAGCCTTTTATGCCTTGGAGGTGCTGGCCTGCCCGGCGGCCAGCGTTTTGTCTGAACGTGTATTCAGCACGGCAGGGGGCGTCATTACAGACAAACGCAGCCGCCTGTCTACAGCCAATGTGGACAAGCTGACGTTCATAAAAATGAACCAGACATGGATCCCACAGGACCTGTCCATCCCTTGTGCAGATTAGACATTAACTACCTCCCCTTAACAATATATTATTGTACTCCAGGGCACTTCCTCATTCAATCCTATTTTTATTTTCATTTTACCATTATATTGCGGTGCAACCCAAAGTTGAATGAACCTCTCCTCTGTCTGGGTGCCGGGGCCTAAATATGTGACAGTGGCCTGTTCCAGTGGTGGGTGACGTGAAGCCTGATTCTCTGCTATGACATGAAGACTGATTCTCTGCTGATATGAAGCCAGATTCTCTGTTACGGGACCTCTCTCCTCTGCCTGGGTGCCTGGGCCTAAATATGTGACAGTGGCCTGTTCCAGTGGTGGGTGACGTGAAGCCTGATTCTCTGCTATGACATGAAGACTGATTCTCTGCTGACATGAAGCCAGATTCTCTGTTACGGGACCTCTCTCCTCTGTTTGGGTGCCGGGGCCTAAATATGTGACAGTGGCCTGTTCCAGTGGTGGGTGACGTGAAGCCTGATTCTCTGCTATGACATGAAGACTGATTCTCTGCTGACATGAAGCCAGATTCTCTGCTATGGCTTGAAGAGACTGATTCTCTGCTGATGTGAAGCCAGATTCTCCGCTATGGGACCTCTGTCCAATTGATATTGGTTAATTTTTATTTTATTTTATTTTATTTTAATTCATTTCCCTATCCACATTTGTTTGCAGGGGATTTACCTACATGTTGCTGCCTTTTGCAGCCCTCTAGCTCTTTCCTGGGCTGTTTTACAGCCTTTTTAGTGCCGAAAAGTTCGGGTCCCCATTGACTTCAATGGGGTTCAGGACGAAGTTCGGGTCGGGTTCGGATCCCGAACCCGAACATTTCCGAGAAGTTCGGCCGAACTTCTCGAACCCGAACATCCAGGTGTTTGCTCAACTCTAATCATAAATATAGCAAAATATGGCATCCATGGGCGGCAAGGAAGGAGGTCATAACCCCTCACCAGCTCAGGGAACTTGGATCTCTTAATCCCTGATCACGTGTATGTTATATGTCACCTCATCACATTTAGGAGTGAATTTTCATACTTATTTTCATGAATTCTTATACTTATTTTCATGCATTTGTACTAAGACTGACTGCACACTGTTACGATTTACGGAGGACGTTCTCTCCCAGAATAATTGCCTATTCTTCTTCACTGGAATGATGGAGGCGTTTCGAACGTACAAATTGTTCCATCCCCCTTTCCCAACTCCCCAACCTTTCCCCCCCCTCCTTTCCCCCAACCCATACCTGTCTCTTTCTCCTGTTGTTATCTGTTCACATAGGCTAAACTGGAATACTTGTAATTTACATGAATGAGTTCAATTTTACACTAGCCATTATTTACTTTTTAAGCATGTGCTTTTTATTTCCCAGAACATGTAGAGTGTACGGCCTGAACTAAATAACTGTCATGTCTGAGGGGTATAGTCCTCTATTAGTTCTACCATAGGATCGGCTCATACATGAGGCATGTAATATCTTTTGCCCTGTGTGATTTTCATCTCATATGACATGTCTGGATTTACCGTAAGATTGGACTCACGTATCTATATGATTCTCTCTCATCAAAATGTTTCATCAATGTAGCAATGTCCATGTATGAAACTGTATTTCATGTTTGTAAATTCTTCTTGACTGTAAATCAATAAACAGATTTTAAAAAGAAAGGAAGAGCCACTTTAGGCTCCACACAAACTTGACCTCCTCCTGATGCCAGAGCACTCTGACACCGTGCGACCGAACCACGCAGCTCCGCAACCTCTAGGGATAGCCCCTGCATGCGGTCAACTAATGCTTCAATTGACGCCATTACAAAACCGCTGAGTAATGACAGTCAAAGTTTTGGGCGGATTATAATGTAACGGCGGGCGTGCACTCAGACTAACAGATAAACCACCAACCAGGCTCTAGGCGAGAGGCAGGGGAAGGGTCACCTCCTAACTTATCCCTGACCTCTCTCCCTGCACTGCTCAGCCCACATGCAGACCTTTGTGGTAGGTATTATGTGTCCCCGTGCCTGGACTGAAACACCCTAAATTCCCTGAGATGGTGAAGAGGGGAAATAGGAGCAGCCTGCTCGCACAGAACCTGGATGGGAGAGATGACACCAAACAATCAAACAAGAAACCACACTTATCTCTCTGCGTTGGAACAGACAACTTTTCTTCCTAGCTTCCAAGACCACAATGATTCCTATAATCCGCTCAGAGCACTGGGGTGGAGTGCTATTTAAACTCATAACCCCACCCAGTGCACCTGATGGAAGGCAGATCCAGCACGGCTCCAAAACAAAACACTAAACTCGTGCTGCTATTCTGGCAGACCTCCGCACACCGTCAGGACGGGGCATGACAGGTCCTCTTTAAGCTAAATTCTTATCAGTTTGATCAGAACTCTGTTAAACCCTTTCCTGACCAGCGAAGTATATGTGCCTACTCGATCATCTTTAAGGGGCCTAGCTGTTCCTGACAGCCGAGCCCCTGCTGTATATTCCGACATTGGTGAATACACCCATGGCGGCTCATTAAACCTTTCTATGCAGTGGTCAATGCCTACCTTGGCATGCAAAAAAAAGAATCTGTGTGCAGTATTGTAGTCCAGGTAATACCCCTCTGGGTTTCTTGGAAAAATATTAAAATTATCTTTCCTAAACCTATTTGATGCTGGCAGATGTTAGACATGATAATTTGCATATATTTTACCAAGAAATCCAGAGGACAGTTGTCTAGCCTACAATAGTTGTCACGTGTATGAACTGGTCTCCATAATAGAAATAGTACCAAGAGGTTCCCCCCTAAGGCCTTGCAACAAACACATTTTGTTCTCTTCTGCATTTCTCTTATTAAGGGATTTGGTCCTGAAAAAAATAATATACACAAAGCTACTTGTAGATGTGAGGATGATATAGCTATTTTTCTTGCTTTGCTACATAAGCATGTTTAAAAGGCAGGAACACATATCTGCCAATTTACTGTGTGAAAATAATACAGCACTCATATTACTGCTATGCAGTAACAAGTAGTTATTAGAGCTTTGTACTGTTCACCTGTTTGACAAAAACAAACAACACCTTTGGCATTTTTATTTCAACATTTTGATTTAACACCATATGAAACAGAAAGATCTCCAAAGTAGCCCTTACCTGAAAAGTGAAACAAGAGAATTACAACACCCTAAAAAGCTTTCATCTATCTCTCTCTTTCTATAAGGACAAGATAACCAATCCATCTCAAGAGGAACATATCTTACTTGGTTGACTTGCCTTGTGGGGTTCTCTTTGGGGTGCTCTTTATCATTAGAGAGACCAAAAATATACATGAGTAATAAATTCCTGATAAAACTACTCTTGGTTTATAGAAAGAGTATATCGAAAATCACATCTTAATTCTTCTGACATTAGATAGGATATCTCCTCTTTTCTTTTTTTGTCAGGCAAGCTAACCTTTCTGGGAAAGATATTCAAATTAGCTTTTCTTCCAAAACAGAAAAGAATGCTAATATTTTCTCATACCAGCCAAATTAAGATTTGCATATACTCTTCCTGAGTAGTGTTGCCTGGCATACAATACTCTTACTTACTTTTTGGTCTCCCTAATAGTAAAGAGCACTCCAAAGAGTACCCCACAAGGCAATTCAACCAAATAAGACAAGTCTCTTGTAAAAAGTTCTGCTTCTTTTGTCATTCTAGAAAGAGACTTAGTGTGTACAGTCGTGGCCAAAAGTTTTGAGAATTACATAAATATTGGAAATTTGAAAAGTTGCTGCTTAAGTTTTTATAATATCAATTTGCATATACTCCAGAATGTTATGAAGATTGATCAGATGAATTGCATAGTCCTTCTTTGCCATGAAAATTAACTTAATCCCAAAAAAACCTTTCCACTGCATTTCTTTGCTGTCATTAACCACCTCAGCCCCCAATGCTTAAACACCCTGAAAGACCAGGCCACTTTTTACACTTCTGACCTACACTACTTTCACCGTTTATTGCTCGGTCATGCAACTTACCACCCAAATGAATTTTACCTCCTTTTCTTCTCACTAATAGAGCTTTCATTTGGTGGTATTTCATTGCTGCTGACATTTTTACTTTTTTTGTTATTAATCGAAATTTAACGATTTTTTTGCAAAAAAATGACATTTTTCACTTTCAGTTGTAAAATTTTGCAAAAAAAAACGACATCCATATAGAAATTTTGCTCTAAATTTATAGTTCTACATGTCTTTGATAAAAAAAAAATGTTTGGGTAAAAAAAAAATGGTTTGGGTAAAAGTTATAGCGTTTACAAACTATGGTACAAAAATGTGAATTTCCGCTTTTTGAAGCAGCTCTGACTTTCTGAGCACCTGTCATGTTTCCTGAGGTTCTACAATGCCCAGACAGTACAAACACCACACAAATGACCCCATTTCTGAAAGTACACACCCTAAGGTATTCGCTGATGGGCATAGTGAGTTCATAGAACTTTTTATTTTTTGTCACAAGTTAGCGGAAAATGATGATTTTTTTTTTTTTTTTTTTCTTACAAAGTCTCATATTCCACTAACTTGTGACAAAAAATAAAAAGTTCTATGAACTCACTATGCCCATCAGCGAATACCTTGGGGTCTCTTCTTTCCAAAATGGGGTCACTTGTGGGGTAGTTATACTGCCCTGGCATTCTAGGGGCCCTAATGTGTGGTAAGGAGTTTGAAATCAAATTCTGTAAAAAATGACCTGTGAAATCCGAAAGGTGCTCTTTGGAATATGGGCCCCTTTGCCCACCTAGGCTGCAAAAAAGTGTCACACATCTGGTACCTCCGTACTCAGGAGAAGGTGGGGAATGTGTTTTGGGGTGTCATTTTATATATACCCATGCTGGGTGAGAGAAATATCTTGGCAAAAGACAACTTTTCCCATTTTTTTATGCAAAGTTGTCATTTGACCAAGATATTTATCTCACCCAGCATGGGTATATGTAAAAAGACACCCCAAAACACATTCCTCAACTTCTCCTGAGTACGGGGATACCAGATGTGTGACACTTTTTTGCAGCCTAGGTGGGCAAAGGGGCCCATATTCCAAAGAGCACCTTTCGGATTTCACTCCTCATTTTTTCCTGAATTTGATTTCAAACTCCTTACCACACATTTGGGCCCCTAGAATACCAGGGCAGTATAACTACCCCACAAGTGACCCCATTTTGGAAAGAAGACACCCCAAGGTATTCCGTGAGGGGCATGGCGAGTTCCTAGAATTTTTTATTTTTTGTCACAAGTTAGTGGAAAATGATGATTTTTTTTTTTTTTTTTCATACAAAGTCTCATATTCCACAAACTTGTGACAAAAAATAAAAACTTCCATGAACTCACTATGCCCATCAGCGAATACCTTGGGGTCTCTTCTTTCCAAAATGGGGTCACTTGTGGGGTAGTTATACTGCCCTGGCATTCTAGGGGCCCAAATGTGTGGTAAGTAGGTAAATGACCTGTGAAATCCGAAAGGTGCTCTTTGGAATGTGGGCCCCTTTGCCCACCTAGGCTGCAAAAAAGTGTCACACATCTGGTATCTCTGTATTCAAGAGAAGTTGAGGAATGTGTTTT
The DNA here is from genome assembly GCF_905171765.1 of Bufo bufo. Classification (NCBI taxonomy): domain Eukaryota; kingdom Metazoa; phylum Chordata; class Amphibia; order Anura; family Bufonidae; genus Bufo; species Bufo bufo. The sequence goes on from NC_053390.1 coordinate 63,612,258, forward strand.
GGGGTGTCTTTTTACATATACCCATGCTGGGTGAGATAAATATCTTGATCAAATGCCAACTTTGTATAAAAAAATGGGAAAAGTTGTCTTTTGCCAAGATATTTCTCTCACCCAGCATGGGTATATGTAAAATGACACCCCAAAACACATTCCCCAACTTCTCCCGATTACGGAGATACCAGATGTGTGACACTTTTTTGCAGCCGAGGTGGGCAAAGGGGCCCATATTCAAAAGAGCACCTTTCGGATTTCACAGGTCATTTTTTACAGAATTTGATTTCAAACTCCTTACCACACATTTGGGCCCCTAGAATGCCAGGGCAGTATAACTACCCCACAAGTGACCCCATTTTGGAAAGAAGAGACCCCAAGGTATTCGCTGATGGGCATAGTGAGTTCATGGAAGTTTTTATTTTTTGTCACAAGTTAGTGGAATATGAGACTTTGTATGAAAAAAAAAAAAAAAAAAAAAATAAGCATTTTCCACTAACTTGTGACAAAAAATAAAAAATTCTAGGAACTCGCCATGCCCCTCACGGAATACCTTGGGGTGTCTTCTTTCCAAAATGGGGTCACTTGTGGGGTAGTTATACTGCCCTGGCATTTTCCAGGGGCCCTAATGTGTGGTAAGTAGGTAAATGACCTGTGAAATCCTAAAGGTGCTCTTTGGAATATGGGCCCCTTTGCCCACCTAGGCTGCAAAAAAGTGTCACACATGTGGTATCGCCGTATTCAGGAGAAGTTGGGGAATGTGTTTTGGGGTGTCATTTTACATATACCCATGCTGGGTGAGAGAAATATCTTGGCAAAAGACAACTTTTCCCATTTTTTTATACAAAGTTGGCATTTGACCAAGATATTTCTCTCACCCAGCATGGGTATATGTAAAATGACACCCCAAAACACATTCCCCAACTTCTCCTGAGTACGGCGATACCAGATGTGTGACACTTTTTTGCAGCCTAGATGCGCAAAGGTGCCCAAATTCCTTTTAGGAGGGCATTTTTAGACATTTGGATACCAGACTTCTTCTCACGCTTTGGGGCCCCTAGAATGCCAGGGCAGTATAAATACCCCACATGTGACCCCATTTTGGAAAGAAGACACCCCAAGGTATTCAATGAGGGGCATGGCGAGTTCATAGAATTTTTTTTTTTTTGGCACAAGTTAGCGGAAATTGATATTTTTAATTTTTTTCTCACAAAGTCTCCCGTTCCGCTAACTTGGGACAAAAATTTCAATCTTTCATGGACTCAATATGCCCCTCACGGAATACCTGGGGGTGTCTTCTTTCCGAAATGGGGTCACATGTGGGGTATTTATACTGCCCTGGCATTCTAGGGGCCCTAAAGCGTGAGAAGAAGTCTGGAATATAAATGTCTAAAAGATTTTACGCATTTGGATTCCGTGAGGGGTATGGTGAGTTCATGTGAGATTTTATTTTTTGACACAAGTTAGTGGAATATGAGACTTTGTAAGAAAAAAAAAAAAAAATTCCGCTAACTTGGGCCAAAAAAATATCTGAATGGAGCCTTACAGAGGGGTGATCAATGACAGGGGGGGTGATCAATGACAGGGGGGTTGATCAATGACAGGGGGGTGATCAATGACAGGGGGGTGATCAATGACAGGGGGGTGATCAGGGAGTCTATATGGGGTGATAACCACAGTCATTGATCACGCCCGTGTAAGGCTTCATTCAGACGTCCGGATGCGTTTTGCGGATCCGATCCATCTATCAGTGCATCCGTAAAAATCATGCGGACATCTGAATGGAGCTTTACAGGGGGGTAATCAATGACAGGGGGGTAATCAGGGAGTCTATATGGGGTGATCACCACAGTCATTGATCATGCCCCTGTAAGGCTTCATTCAGACGTCCGGATGCGTTTTGCGGATCCGATCCATCTATCAGTGCATCCGTAAAAATCATGCGGACATCTGAATGGAGCTTTACAGGGGGGTAATCAATGACAGGGGGGTAATCAATGACAGGGGGGTGATCAGGGAGTCTATATGGGGTGATCACCACATTCATTGATCATGCCCCTGTAAGGCTTCATTCAGACGTCCGGATGCGTTTTGCGGATCCGATCCATCTATCAGTGCATCCGTAAAAATCATGCGGACATCTGAATGGAGCTTTACAGGGGGGTAATCAATGACAGGGGGGTGATCACCACAGTCATTGATCATGCCCCTGTAAGGCTTCATTCAGACGACCGGATGCGTTTTGCGGATCCGATCCATCTATCAGTGCATCCGTAAAAATCATGCGGACATCTGAATGGAGCTTTACAGGGGGGTGATCAGGGAGTCTATATGGGGTGATCACCACAGTCATTGATCATGCCCCTGTAAGGCTTCATTCAGACGTCCGGATGCGTTTTGCGGATCCGATCCATCTATCAGTGCATCCGTAAAAATCATGCGGACATCTGAATGGAGCTTTACAGGGGGGTAATCAATGACAGGGGGGTGATCACCACAGTCATTGATCATGCCCCTGTAAGGCTTCATTCAGACGACCGGATGCGTTTTGCGGATCCGATCCATGTATCAGTGCATCCGTAAAAATCATGCGGACATCTGAATGGAGCTTTACAGGGGGGTAATCAATGACAGGGGGGTAATCAATGACAGGGGGGTGATCAGGGAGTCTATATGGGGTGATCACCACAGTCATTGATCACGCCCCTGTAAGGCTTCATTCAGACGTCCGGATGCGTTTTGCGGATCCGATCCATCTATCAGTGGATCCGTAAAAATCATGCGGACGTCTGAATTGAGCTTTACAGGGGGTTGATCAATGACAGGGGGGTAATCAATGACAGGGGGGTGATCAGGGAGTCTATATGGGGTGATCAGGGGTGATCAGGGGTGATTAGGGGTGATCAGGGGCTAATAAGGGGTTAATAAGTGACGGGGGGGGGGTGTAGTGTAGTGTAGTGGTGCTTGGTGCTACTTTACTGAGCTACCTGTGTCCTCTGGTGGTCGATCCAAACAAAGGGGACCACCAGAGGACCAGGTAGCAGGTATATTAGACTCTGTTATCAAAACAGCGTCTAATATACCTGTTAGGGGTTAAAAAAAACACATCTCCAGCCTGCCAGCGAACGATCGCCGCTGGCAGGCTGGAGATCAACTCTCTTACCTTCCGTTCCTGTGAGCGCGCGCGCCTGTGTGCGCGCGTTCACAGGAAGTCTCGCGTCTCGCGAGATGACGCGTATATGCTTGACTGTGCGCAGCGCTGCCACCTCCGGAACGCGATCCTGCGTTAGGCGGTCCGGAGGTGGTTAAAGGACCTGCGGAGATCATTAAAGTAATCGTCTTGTTAACTCAGGTGAGAATGTTGACGAGCACAAGGCTGGAGATCATTATGTCAGGCTGATTAGGTTAAAATGGCAGACTTGACATGTTAAAAGGAGGGTGATGCTTGAAATCATTGTTCTTCCATTGTTAACCATGGTGACCTGCAAAGAAACGCGTGCAGCCATCATTGCGTTGCATAAAAATGGCTTCACAGGCAAGGATATTGTGGCTACTAAGATTGCACCTCAATCAACAATTTATAGGATCATCAAGAACTTCAAGGAAAGAGGTTCAATTCTTGTTAAGAAGGCTTCAGGGCGTCCAAGAAAGTCCAGCAAGGGCCAGGATCGTCTCCTAAAGAGGATTCAGCTGCGGGATCGGAGTGCCACCAGTGCAGAGCTTGCTCAGGAATGGCAGCAGGCAGGTGTGAGCGCATCTGCACGCACAGTGAGGCGAAGACTTTTGGAAGATGGCCTGGTGTCAAGAAGGGCAGCAAAGAAGCCACTTCTCTCCAAAAAAAACATCAGGGACAGATTGATCTTCTGCAGAAAGTTTGGTGAATGGACTGCTGAGGACTGGGGCAAAGTCATATTCTCCGATGAAGCCTCTTTCCGATTGTTTGGGGCATCTGGAAAAAGCCTTGTCCGGAGAAGAAAAGGTGAGCGCTACCATCAGTCCCGTGTCATGCCAACAGTAAAGCATCCTGAGACCATTCATGTGTGGGGTTGCTTCTCATCCAAGGGAGTGGGCTCACTCACAATTTTGCCCAAAAACACAGCCATGAATAAAGAATGGTACCAAAACACCCTCCAACAGCAACTTCTTCCAACAATCCAACAACAGTTTGGTGAAGAACAATGCATTTTCCAGCACGATGGAGCACCGTGCCATAAGGCAAAAGTGATAACTAAGTGGCTCGGGGACCAAAACGTTGACATTTTGGGTCCATGGCCTGGAAACTCCCCAGATCTTAATCCCATTGAGAACTTGTGGTCAATCCTCAAGAGGCGGGTGGACAAACAAAAACACACTAATTCTGACAAACTCCAAGAAGTGATTATGAAAGAATGGGTTGCTATCAGTCAGGAATTGGCCCAGAAGTTGATTGAGAGCATGCCCAGTCGAATTGCAGAGGTCATGAAAAAGAAGGGCCAACACTGCAAATACTGACTCTTTGCATAAATGTCATGTAATTGTCGATAAAAGCCTTTAAAAACGTATTAAGGGCGTGTAATTATATTTCACTACATCACATAAACAACTGAAACAAAGATCTAAAAGCAGTTTAGCAGCAAACTTTGTGAAAACTAATATTTGTGTAATTCTCAAAACTTTTGGCCACGACTGTATATTTCACTGGGAGGTGTAAACTTTGTTGGATGTTGCAAGTGTCTTTATCTGAAGTTAATCCAAAATAGTGAAACAAAGTTACTGAATTAAGTAGGAGAATACAGCAGCAATGAGCAATCTTGGTGTTCTCTGGCAAATGCCAAACGTCCTGCACGGTGTTGGGCTGCAAGCCCAACCCCCACCTGTGGACGTCTGGTCCTCATATCACCCTCATGGAGTATGTTTCTGACCGTTTGAGCAGACACATGCACATTTGTGGCCTGCTGGAGGCCATTTTGCAAGGCTCTGGCAGTGCTCCTCCTGTTCCTCCTTGCACAAAGGCGGAGGTAGCGGTCCTGCTGCTGGGTTGTTGCCCTCCTACGGCCTCCTCCACGTCTCCTGATGTACTGGCCTGTCTCCTGGTAGCGCCTCCATGCTCTGGACACTACGCTGACAGACACAGCAAACCTTCTTGCCACAGCTCGCATTGATGTGCCATCCTGGATAAACTGCACTACCTGAGCCACTTGTGTGGGTTGTAGACTCCATCTCATGCTACCACTAGAGTGAAAGCACCGCCAGCATTCAAAAGTGACCAAAACATCAGCCAGGAAGCATAGGAACTGAGAAGTGGTCTGTGGTCACCACCTGCAGAACCACTCCTTTATTGGGGGTGTCTTGCTAATTGCCTATAATTTCCACCTGTTGTCTATCCCATTTGCACAACAGTATGTGAAATTGATTGTCACTCAGTGTTGCTTCCTAAGTGGACCGTTTGATTTCACAGAAGTGTGATTGACTTGGAGTTACATTGTGTTGTTTAAGTGTTCCCTTTATTTTTTTGAGCAGTATATATATATATATAGGTTTAGGAAAGCTAATTTGAGTATCCTTCCCAGAAACCCAGAGGGGCATCACCTGGCCTACAATACTGCACACGTGTATTCACTGTACCATGGGCTCTAAAAAGAGTACCCTTTAGACAATGTATATACAGGGTGGGCCATTTATATGGAAACACCTTAATAAAATGGGAATGGTTGGTGATATTAACTTCCTGTTTGTGGCACATTAGTATATGTGAGGGGGGAAACTTTTCAAGATGGGTGGTGACCATGGCGGCCATTTTGAATCCAACTTTTGTTTTTTCAATAGGAAGAGGGTCATGTGACACATCAAACTTATTGGGAATTTCACAAAAAAACAATGGTGTGCTTGGTTTTAACGTAACTTTATTCTTTCATGAGTTATTTACAAGTTTCTCTTTGCTTACAGCCATTGACATGTCGCCGAGGTTAACACGTGAGGAGCGGATAGAAATTGTGTTGATGTCTCGTGAACGTAGTAACCGGGTCATTGGAGCAGATTTCAAAGCAAGACACCCTACGAGACCACCTATCTCCCATGCTACAGTTAGCAAACTGCTTGCTAAGTTTCGTGAAACTGGTTCAGTGTTGTATTTGCCAAAATGTGGACGCATGAAATCTGTCTCTAATGAAGAAACATCAGCGGCTGTCTTAGCTTCATTCAGCAAGAGCCCACAGCGTAGCACTCGCCGCATGTCACTGGAGAGTGGCATTAGTCGAACATCCCTTCGGCGGATATTAGCTACTCACAAATGGCACCCTTACAAACTCCAGCTACTGCAGCATCTTAACGAGGATGACCCAGATCGGCGCACTGAATTTGCAGAATGGGCAAAACAAAAATTGGAACAGGACCCTCAGTTTACGCAGAAGATTTTGTTCAGTGATGAGGCAAACTTTTATGTGAATGGTGAAGTTAACAAACAAAACCACCGCTATTGGTCTGACACTAACCACCATTGGATAGATCCCTCCAAAACTGTTGGAACAAAAAAAATTATGGTATGGTGTGGTATATGGGGTACAAAGATAGTGGGGCCATTCTTCATCAATGGAAACCTCAAGGCCACTGGATATGTGAAATTGCTACATGATTATGTGTTTCCCTCTTTATGCACTGAAGCTGGCACGTTCCCTGAGTTTTTCCAGCAAGATGGTGCACCACCACATTATGGGTGTCAGGTCCGAGCATTCCTAGATGAACAGTTTCCTGAAAAGTGGATTGGTCATCGTGGGCCAGTTGAATGGCCCCCAAGGTCTCCCGATCTGACCCACTTAGACTTTTATCTTTGGGGTCATCTGAAAGCAATTGTCTACGCTGTGAAGATACGAGATGTGCAGCACCTGAAACTACGGATACTGGAAGCCTGTGCTATCATTTCTCCTGCGTTGTTGCTATCAGTGTGTGAAGAGTGGGAGAAGAGGGTTGCATTGACAATCCAACACAATTGAACACATTTTATAAGTGGTCAGAAACTTGTAAATAACTCATGAAAGAATAAAGTTACGTTAAAACCAAGCACACCATTGTTTTTCTTGTGAAATTCCCAATAAGTTTGATGTGTCACATGACCCTCTTCCTATTGAAAAAACAAAAGTTGGATTCAAAATGGCCGACTTCAAAATGGCCGCCGTGGTCCCCACCCATCTTGAAAAGTTTCCCCCCTCACATATACTAATGTGCCACAAACAGGAAGTTAATATCACCAACCATTCCCATTTTATTAAGGTGTATCCATATAAATGGGCCCACCCTGTATATTGTTTAGAACCATCTCTCTCTCCCCCCCCCCTCCTTGTGAGCCCCATTAGGGACAGCTTGATGTTAATTTCTTTAAAGCACTGCGGAATATGTCAGTGCTGTATAAGTGAGTAAAATAAATTACTCTAAATTTGTGTCATTGTTTTTAATGAGGAGAAATGGCTTATCCCTTGGACTTTGCAATCCTACTTAGCCCTAAAATAAATCCATTAGTAATCCAGTCGGCATACCTCCCAACATATGATTCCCTTACTAGATCCACCTGTGAATGCTCACAACAAACCATCATAGAAACTCCCATTCTGAGACATAGTTACACCCTATAAAGTCAGATTGGAGGCATGCCTGTGGTTCCACTTCAAGGCTTATTACAATGTATTTGCCTGACAATTAATTTGCATTGCATGAACATACATAAAATTTAGCTGGAAGGGAAATCTAAAATTCTATCCTGAAAATATGTTTTAATTTCTTGTGTTAATTATAAGTAACTAGAATTGAACAAAAAAATATTCCATAGCTCACGTAGTCTACCATTCAATTTGTTTTCGGAATGGCTTTTGCAAAAATTTCTCCTGGCAGGATTAATCATAGAGACAGATCCATACTTACTGTATTTCTAACAGGACAAGAATTTCTTAAATTGCCTTCATCCTGCTGACAACATCCTTGTGATTGACAGCATAATTATGACAGATTTGTGCAAATGTTGTCATGTCATTCACTTGAGTAGCTTAAAATAAATTAACCATGGCAAAATGAATGGAATTGAAGGACATCATGTTTCCTCTGGAACAGACAAAAAAATGAACAGAAAAATTAGCTATATGTTGTTAGAACTCAACAAACACGATATCTCATCTCAACGGTAATTACTGATAAATTCTATTGAAACTTAATCAACCTGTCCAGGATTTTCTTAGAATTCTACATTGTGGCAATCCTGTCATTCCTCCTAGAAAATAATGAACTTATTGACAACTGGGTGTTACAAACGCATCCTTCCTTATTTTTCTTTTGGCTGGACATGTGCTGATAAGTGTGTCACAAAATGACCAGCTGCTCAAAACAACATGATTTTGTGATATTGTGTCACAAGATCTCCATCCTATATGTGTTTACGTGCAGCTACTCAGTGGTCATATTATCAATTGCATTCTTTCAAAAGATTCATTTCTGGAGTTTTTAACCAAACTAGAGCTAAGGTATACGTGGAAACATCTGTCATCTAACATTTTCAAATTAGTAGTGTCAGTATCAGAATATACCCCTTTGACAAGAGGAATGGGAAGTTCAAGTTGTCAATTTATCCCTAAATATTTAGAAAGGGTGACAGGTCCATTTAACTATGTTCATGGCCCTTTTCCTGCATTAGCCTTCATTATTTTTGGAAGGCTTTTCACTTGATAAGGTAAAATGCTTGCAGGAATTTGCATCCTTCCTACCTCAGGATACCCTAATAGAGCTTACTTTGTGAATAATGATACTATTTTTTAAACAAACTGTGCAGTAAGACCTCAGAAGATGTATTATAGAGACTAATGAAGGTCGAAAGAAGCATTGCTGAGACTTGAATTTACATCAATTCATGTTTGACAAATTATCTACAGATAAAAACATTTCTAGACTCTTGCTACTCTTCCTAGTAGTGAACACCCTGTTAAGATCACTCCACGACTACAACAAGCAAACCTGAAAGAGGTAAGAAATAACCCATGGGTAACAGCAAAAGACCTTAAGTAGACCCTACAAACAAGAAAGGTTTAACTTGAAAAAAACTTTTTTTTTCCAATCTATGTTACTATATAGCTATCAATGTGTCCACTAATAGAATAACACTTAACATGAATCATTGTCAAGGAAGGATAACTTGAAGGAAGCCACCTCTCTTTAGAAGAAGATTGCCTGAAACCATTTGGATGTTGGGATGCTTGGACGTCTTGGTGAATTTAGTCTTTGATGCTTGGACTTCAAAGCTTATGAAAAAGAATTCTATTTGCAGATGATACAAAAGTGGAACATTTTAGCACAGGTGCACAATGCTATAATTGGAGGAAACAGGGCAGTGAATACCTAAACCAAAAGCATGGTGGAAGAAGCATTTGTCACGATCAGTGCAGGGGGGAAACTCCACACTGAACACAGGAGGGAAGGGGAACAGTAACTAGGCCTGGAAACTATGGAAGAAACAGGTCACCTCCTAGACAACCCTAATCCGGGCCCTAGCTAACTATCAATACCTTGAAGGTAGGAATATTCATATGCAGGATAACTAGGCCTTTATATCCCTATAAGGCCCTGGAAAAGGTTAGGACCAGAGACAACCCATTCCTCCCCAGATGGACGAATGGAAGTCTCTGTCTCAGGCCCAGATACAAACAACAGGGAATATAACAAACACAAACAAATGCAACAATTAACTTCTGTAGAGACGGATGAGCAGGAACACCAGAAACAAACTCACACCAGCTTAGCCAAACCCAAATGAAGCTATCTACCGCATAGTCAGAAGGGTGGGGTCAGACTATAAAGGGTATAAGTGATGACCACTGAGCAACAGCTGAGAAAAGGGAAGTGGTCATTAACCCTATCAACACTAAATCAAGATAAATCAAAGAGGCTGTTAGATTCCTCCACTCTCATCCAATCACCTTGATTTCCTGACATCAGTCACCTGAGGGAACGTGACAGCAATATTGTTTGGGGATACTTTCCTGCTTTGGAAGCTGAATATTTTTGTAATCATTAAGGAAACAATGAATTCTAAGATTTGTAAAAGAATATTTTGCAGGAGAATAAAAGGGCAGAAGTCCATGACCTCAAGCTAAAGAGATGTTGGCTACTGCTACAATGACCCAAGGCAAATAAGTAGATCAACTAGAGAATAGTGTTGAGCGAACAGTTCGAGCATAGTTCGGGTCCGTACCGAATTTTGGGGTGTTCGTGACACGGTCCCGAACCCGAACTTTTTCGTAAAAGTTCGGGTTCGGGTTCGTCGTTCGGCATGTATTTTGGCGCATTTTGAAAGGCTGCAAAGCAGCCAATCAACATGCATCATACTACTTGCCCTAAGATGCCATCGCAGCCATGCCTACTATTGGCAAGGCTGTGATTGGCCAAGTGCAGCATGTGACTCAGCCTCTTTATAAGCTTGTGCGCACGTCGGGACGTGCTCACTCCCGATGTGAATAGAACAGGGATAGACGCAGCTGATGCTAGGGCGAGAATAGGCAGGGATAATTGAATAACTGGAAGCAAATTTCTCTCCTCCACCTGTGATTCATCTGAACAACTGCAGCTGAGCTGCTTTTTTGATAGGGATTGGCTATTTTTAGAGTGGCCAGAGTGATTTTTCCATCCACATGTACCTGGGCTGACCGCCGGCCGCCATTTTGCGACTTGTAGTGCTGCAGCAGAAGCTGCCACAGTGTGCATTCCAAAGCTCCAAGCAAGTCAGACATCTACACCTGGGATTCAGACCAATAGCGATTTAGCAGCACAGTCCAAGGCTATTTTTTTTAAAGGTTGTGCAGACCATTTTGTGGCACATGTTACTGGGCTGATAGGCGGCGGCCATCTTGGGACTAGTGCTGCAGCACAATCTCTCCCAACGTCCATTAATCACTTGTAATAGTGGTCTGTGCCATAGAAATCCTACATCAGGGACTTGGGTGTGCTTGTGTCACCCCTACTAATACCAGTCCACCTGTAATCCATACAGTGAAAAGCCATAAAGTATTCCAGTGAGGGAATTTTTTTTTTATTTAAAAAAGGCCAAGTTAGTTTATCTGGCGTTCAATATACTAGATACAGTTAGGCCTGCGTTTCATACATCTGGAATTAGCAAACTAATGTGCTGGGGTTGGGAAAACATATATGTACCCATACTAGAATCTGTCAAAGAAAGCGGTACTCACATATAACAGTCATTCCATCTGTAATCCATACAGTCAAAAGACTGAAAGTATTCCAGTGAGGGAATTTTTTTTATTTAAAAAAGGCCAAGTTAGTTTATCTGGCGTTCAATATACTAGATACAGTTAGGCCTGCGTTTCATACATCTGGAATTAGCAAACTAATGTGCTGGGGTTGGGAAAACATATATGTACCCATACTAGAATCTGTCAAAGAAAGCGGTACTCACATATAACAGTCATTCCATCTGTAATCCATACAGTCAAAAGACTGAAAGTATTCCAGTGAGGGAATTTTTTTTATTTAAAAAAGGCCAAGTTAGTTTATCTGGCGTTCAATATACTAGATACAGTTAGGCCTGCGTTTCATACATCTGGAATTAGCAAACTAATGTGCTGGGGTTGGGAAAACATATATGTACCCATACTAGAATCTGTCAAAGAAAGCGGTACTCACATATAACAGTCATTCCATCTGTAATCCATACAGTCAAAAGACTGAAAGTATTCCAGTGAGGGGATTTTGCTTATAAAAAATAATATATTTCATTGTGGTGCGAGTTGAATCGCAACAATGAAGAAAAATACTATTAAGGGACGAGGACGCGGTCGTGGTGGTGTCCGTGGAGCCTCTGTTGCTGGTAGAGGACGTGGCCGTTCGGCCCCAGGCGCACACAGTAGGGAACGAACTCCCTCAACTAGCCGGCAGAATGTACCGCAATATCTCGTGGGGCCCAATGCCGCTCTTAGGATGGTAAGGCCTGAGCAGGTACAGGCATTAATCGATTGGGTGGCCGACAGTGCTTCCAGCACGTTCACCACATGGTCTTCCACCCAGTCTTCTGCGGAAAGCGCACAGGTGGCACCTGAAAACCAAGCCCATCAGTCTGTCACATCACCCCCAAGCATATCAGGGAAACGGTCTGAGCCACAAGTTATGCAGCAGTCTCTTCTTCTGTTTGAAGACTCTGCTTCCAGGGTTTCCCAGGGGCGTCCACCTAGCCCTTCCCCAGTGGAGGAAGACATACCATGCACTGACGCACAACCACTTATGTCTACAGATGAAGAGGACATGGGAATACCACCACAGCAGAGTCACCGACTCTCTGATGATGACGAAACACAGGTGCCCACTGCCGCGTCTTTTTGCAGTGTGCAGACTGAACAGGAGGAGGTCAGGGAGGGAGACTGGGTGGAAGACGATGCAGAGGACGATGAGGTCTTAGACCCCACATGGACTGAAGGTCGTGGCGATGACTTTCACAGTTCAGAGGAAGAGGTAGTGGTGAGACCGAGACAACAGCGAAGCCAAAGAGGGAGCAGGGGGCCAAAGCAGACGAGCCGCCGCCCCCAGAGTTCGCCTGCTACTGGACATCGCCAACAGGGACCCAGCCCCACAAAGGCAGCTTCAAAGAGTTCCCTGGCATGGCACTTCTTTAAACAATGTCCTACCGACAAGACCCGAGTGACTTGCACGCTCTGCCATCAGAGCCTGAGGCGAGGCATTAACGTTCTGAACCTCAGCACAACCTGCATGACCAGGCATCTACATGCAAAGCATGAACTGCAGTGGGGTACACACCTTAAAAACCAGGCACTCGCTGAGGCTCCCCCTGCTCCCTCTACCGCTGCTGCCTCGGCTTCCGCCTCGAGAGGAATGTTGCCACCTGCCGAGCAGCAAACAGAGGATGTGCCACCGACACCACCACCACCGCCACCGTCAACTAGCGTCTCCACTATATCACACAGCAGCGTTCAGCTCTCAATATCTCAAACCTTAGAGAGGAAGCGCAAATTCCCCCCGAGTCACCCTCGAGCCCTTGGCCTGAACGCCAGCATTTCTAAACTGCTGGCCTTTGAAATGCTGTCATTCCGGCTGGTGGACACAGACAGCTTCAAACAGCTGATGGCCATGGCTGTCCCGCAGTATGTGGTTCCCAGCCGCCACTACTTCTCCAAGACAGCCGTGCCTTCCCTGCACATGCAAGTGTCCGATAAAATCAAGTGTGCACTGTGCAACGCCATTTGTGGCAAGGTCCACCTAACCACAGATACGTGGACCAGTAAGCACGGCCAGGGACGCTATATCTCACTAACTGCACACTGGATGAATGTAGTGGCGGCTGGGCCCCCGGCGGACAGTTCCTTGGCGCACGTCCTTCCGCCCCCTAGGATCGCAGGGCATCATTCTCTGCCTCCTGTAGCCTCCTCCTCCTACTCGGCTTCCTCCTCCACTGCTTCCACCAGCTCATCCGGTCAGCCACACACCTTCACCACCAACTTCAGCACAGCCCGGGGTAAACGTCAGCAGGCCATTCTGAAACTCATATGTTTGGGGGACAGGCCCCACAGCGCAAAGGAGTTGTGGCGGGTATTGAACAACAGACCGACGAGTGGTTTCTGCCGGTGGGCCTCAAGCCAGGCCTGGTGGTATGCGATAATGGGCGAAATCTCGTGGCAGCTCTGGGACTAGCCGGTTTGACGCACATCCCTTGCCTGGCGCATGTGCTGAACTTGGTGGTGCAGAGGTTCATTCACCACTACCCCAACATGTCAGAGCTGCTGCATAAAGTGCGGGCCGTCTGTGCGCGCTTCCGCCGTTCACATCCTGCCGCTGCTCGCCTGTCTGCGCTACAGCGGAACTTCGGCCTTCCCGCTCACCGCCTCATATGCGACGTGCCCACCCGGTGGAACTCCACCTTGCACATGCTGGAGAGACTGTGCGAGCAGCAGCAGGCCATAGTGGAGTTTCAGCTGCAGCACGCTCGCGTCAGTCGTACTGCCGAACAGCACCACTTCACCACCAATGATTGGGCCTCCATGCGAGACCTGTGTGCCCTGCTGCGCTGTTTCGAGTACTCCACCAACATGGCCAGTGGCGATGACACTGTTATCAGCGTTACAATACCACTTCTATGTCTCCTTGAGAAAACACTTAGGGCAATGATGTTAGAGGAGGTGGCCCAGGTGGAGGAGGAGGAGGAGGATGAGGGCTCGTTTCTAACACTTTCGGGCCAGTCTGTTCGAAGTGGCTCAGAGGGAGGTTTGTTTAAGCAGCAGAGGACAGGTTCACAAGTCGCCAGCCAAGGCACTGTACTGGAGGACGAGGAGGATGAGGAGGTGGAGGGGGACGAGGATGACGCAAGTTCACAGCGGGGTGGCAGCCCAGGCCCATCACTGGTGCGTGGCTGGGGGGATACGGTGGACGATGACGATACGCCTCCCACAGAGGACAGCTTGTCCTTACCCATGGGTAGCCTGGCCCACATGAGCGAATATATGCTCCAATGCCTGCGCAACGACAGCAGAGTTGCCCACGTTTTAACGTGTGCAGACTACTGGGTGGCCACCCTGCTGGATCCCCGGTATAAAGACAATGTGCCCACTTTAATTCCTGAACTGGAGCGCGACCGTAAGATGCGCGAGTACAAGCGCACGCTGATAGAGGCGCTCTTGAGAGCATTCCCACATGTCACAGGGGAACAGGTGGAAGGTGAAGGCAGAGGAGTGGCAAGAGGTCGCCAACGCAGCTGTGTCACGGCCAGCTCATCTGAGGGCAGGGTTAGCATGGCAGAAATGTGGAAAAGTTTTGTCTCCACGCCACAGCTATCTGCACCGACACCTGATACGGAACGTGTTAACAGGAGGCAGCATTTCACTAACATGGTTGAACAGTATGTCTGCACATCCCTCCACATCCTGACGGATGGTTCGGCCCCATTCAACTACTGGGTTTCGAAATTGTCCACGTGGCCAGAGTTAGCATGTTATGCCTTGGAGGTGCTTTCCTGCCCGGCGGCCAGTGTTTTATCTGAACGCGTATTCAGCACGGCAGGGGGCGTCATTACTGACAAGCGCAGCCGCCTGTCCACAGCCAACGTGGACAAGCTGACCTTCATAAAGATGAACCAGGCATGGATCCCACAGGACCTGTCCCTCCCTTGTGCAGAGTAGTCCTTATTAACTGCCTAAAACATGTCTTGTTGTGCTACGGGCCACTTCTTTATTTGATACAAATTTTATGAAACCCACAGTTGAATGAAACTCTTCTCTGTCTGGGCGCCGGGGCCTAACCAGATGAAAGTGGCCGGTTAAACTAACGGGTGACATGAAGCCATAACCTCTGCCATGCTACCTCTGTCTTCTGTCTGGGTGCTGAGGCCTAAGTCAAATAAAGCGGTTTTCTGCTGTGCTGGGGGATATGAAGCTAATCTCTGACCTCTCTCCTCTGTCTGGGTCCAAAGGCCTAAATCACTGAAAGAGGCCTTCTCCTGTGGTGTGTGATATGATGCCAGAATATGTGCTGTGGGGCCTCTCTCCTCTTCCTGGGTGCAGGGGTCAAATAAACTAAATTGTGGCCAACTCCTGTGGTGGTTGATATGATGCCTGATTCTCTGATGTGGAACCTCTCTCCTCTGTTTGGGTGAAGGGGTCAAAGTAACTAAATGGTGGCTTCTCCTGTGGTGGCTGATATGATGCCAGAATATGTGCTGTGGTGCCTCTCTCCTCTTCCTGGGTGCAGGGGTCAAAGTAACTAAATGGTGGCTTCTCCTGTGGTGGCTGATATGATGCCAGAATATGTGCTGTGGGGCCTCTCTCCTCTGTCTGGGTCCAAAGGCCTAAATCACTGAAAGAGGCCTTCTCCTGTGGTGTGTGATATGATGCCTGAATATGTGCTGTGGTGCCTCTCTCCTCTTCCTGGGTGCGGGGGTCAAAGTAACTCAATGGTGGCTTCTCCTGTGGTGGCTGATATGATGCCAGAATATGTGCTGTGGTGCCTCTCTCCTCTTCCTGGGTGCGGGGGTCAAAGTAACTCAATGGTGGCTTCTCCTGTGGTGGCTGATATGATGCCAGAATATGTGCTGTGGGGCCTCTCTCCTCTTCCTGGGTGCAGGGGTCAAAGTAACTCAATGGTGGCTTCTCCTGTGGTGGTTAGTATGATGCCAGAATATGTGCTGTGGGGCCTCTCTCCTCTTCCTGGGTGCAGGGGTCAAAGTAACTCAATGGTGGCTTCTCCTGTGGTGGCTGATATGATGCCAGAATATGTGCTGTGGTGCCTCTCTCCTCTTCCTGGGTGCGGGGGTCAAAGTAACTCAATGGTGGCTTCTCCTGTGGTGGCTGATATGATGCCAGAATATGTGCTGTGGGGCCTCTCTCCTCTTCCTGGGTGCAGGGGTCAAAGTAACTCAATGGTGGCTTCTCCTGTGCTGATTGATATAAAGCTGATGGTTGTGCCATCTGACATGGTTGCCAGGGTCTGATTCAATGGGGGCCTACTCCTGTGGTGGGTGATCTAAATGCCTGATTCTCTGCTGTGAAACCTCTCTCCTCCGTCTGGGTGTAGGGGTCAAAGTCTTTCAAAGTCGCCTTCTCCTGTGCTGATTGATATGAAGCTGATGGTTGTGCCATCTGACATGGTTGCCGGGGTCCCATTAAATTGTGGCCTACTCCTGTGGTGGTTGATATGATGCCTGATTCTCTGATGTGGAACCTCTCTCCTCTGTTTGGGTGAAGGGGTCAAAGTAACTAAATGGTGGCTTCTCCTGTGGTGGCTGATATGATGCCAGAATATGTGCTGTGGGGCCTCTCTCCTCTTCCTGGGTGCAGGGGTCAAAGTAACTCAATGGTGGCTTCTCCTGTGGTGGCTGATATGATGCTAGAATATGTGCTGTGGTGCCTCTCTCCTCTTCCTGGGTGCGGGGGTCAAAGTAACTCAATGGTGGCTTCTCCTGTGGTGGCTGATATGATGCCAGAATATGTGCTGTGGTGCCTCTCTCCTCTTCCTGGGTGCGGGGGTCAAAGTAACTCAATGGTGGCTTCTCCTGTGGTGGCTGATATGATGCCAGAATATGTGCTGTGGTGCCTCTCTCCTCTTCCTGGGTGCAGGGGTCAAAGTAACTAAATGGTGGCTTCTCCTGTGGTGGTTGATATGATGCCTGATTCTCTGCTGTGAAACCTCTCTCCTCCATCTGGGTGTAGGGGTCAAAGTCTTTCAAAGTCGCCTTCTCCTGTGCTGATTGATATAAAGCTGATGGTTGTGCCATCTGACATGGTTGCCAGGGTCTGATTCAATGGGGGCCTACTCCTGTGGTGGGTGATCTAAATGCCTGATTCTCTGCTGTGAAACCTCTCTCCTCCGTCTGGGTGTAGGGGTCAAAGTCTTTCAAAGTCGCCTTCTCCTGTGCTGATTGATATGAAGCTGATGGTTGTGCCATCTGACATGGTTGCCGGGGTCCCATTAAATTGGGGCCTACTCCTGTGGTGGGTGATCTAAATGCCTGATTCTCTGCTTTGAAACCTCTCTCCTCCGTCCGGGTGTAGGGGTCAAAGTCTGTCAAAGTCGCCTTCTCCTGTGCTGATTGATATAAAGCTTATGCTTGTGCCATCTGACATGGTTGCCGGGGTCTGATTCAATGGTGGCCTACTCCTGTGGTGGGTGATCTAAATGCCTGATTCTCTGCTGTGTAACCTCTCTCCTCCGTCTGGGTGTAGGGGTCAAAGTAACTAAATGGTGGCCTACTCCTGTGGTGGGTGATATGATGCCTGGTTCTCTGCTGTGGGACCTCTCTCCTTTGTCTGGGTGCTGTGGTCAAAATAATAGTAAGTGACCTTCTCCATTGGTGGGTGACTTGAAGCCTGATTCTGTGCTATGGGACCTCACTCCAATTAATATTGTTTAATTTTTATTTATTTTATGTTAACTCATCATTTCCCTATCTACATTTGTTTGCAGGGGATTTAACTACATTTTGCTGCCTTTTGCAGCCCTCTAGCCCTTTCCGGGTGTGTTTTACAGCCTTTTTAGTGCCCAAAAGTTCGGGTCCCCATTGACTTCTATGGGGTTCGGGTTCGGGATGAAGTTCGGGTCGAGTTCGGATCCCGAACCCGAACATTTTTCGAAAGTTCGGCCGAACTCGTCGAACCCGAACATCCAGGTGTTCGCTCAACTCTACTAGAGAATGATTGATTGGATTTTTTGAGTGACCAAGTTGCAGTCCTGACCTTAACTTTATCACTGGAAACTGGAAACTATAGGCCGGTAAGTTTGACATCTGTTATGGATAAATTGTTTGAAGGTTTTCTAAGAGATGCTATCTTAG
This sequence comes from Bufo bufo, assembly GCF_905171765.1. Lineage (NCBI taxonomy): Eukaryota > Metazoa > Chordata > Amphibia > Anura > Bufonidae > Bufo > Bufo bufo. Next base: position 63,630,541 of record NC_053390.1, read on the forward strand.
AGCATCTCAACGGAAATAAGCAAATAACGCCATATCAGCATGGCTTCATGAGGGATCGGTCATGCCAAACTAATTTAATCAGTTTCTATGAGGAGGTAAGTTCTAGACTTGACAGAGGGGAATCAATGTATGTCGTATATTTGGACTTCTCCAAAGCGTTTGACACTGTACCACATAAAAGGTTACCGTATTTTTCGCCCTATAAGACGCACCGGCCCATAAGACACTGGAATATAAGAAAAAAAATATTTTTAACCAAAAGGTGTGCTGTGTGTTTGGTGGGTTTGGAACTAATGGTGGTCTGTGGATGGCACTATTACTGGGGATCTGTGGATGACGGACACTGTTATGGGGGGGATCTGTGGATGACGGACACTGTTATGGGGGGTCTTTTGTAGAGAAGGGTCGGCACTGCTACAATATGTGCGGTGCACGAGTCGATGGGGAGGCGTCCCAAAACTTACAATAAAGAGGATCGTGCCTTGACCGTCAGAAGCCGGCCATCCTCCTCCTCCTCCTCCTCCATCCCTGTCTTCATTGGGAGCCTCTGCATTTGATGGTGTGCGGCTCACCTGCAGAGAGCCTCCCATGCCCTTGAGCAGAGTAGCCATTATCTGATCTGCCTGTCATTTACCAGCCAGCCTCACTGCAAGGGCATCTGGACACCGCTCCTAATTTGCAGATCCACTTTGGAGGTGCTGATAATGGAGGGAGGCGCTTATGGAGCCGGTAAGGCTGGAGGAGCCTTTGACCCCCAGACTTTCATCCGGCAACCTCACACTGTCTTAAGGATGGTGTCTTGGGTCTTTTCCATTGTGGTCTTTGGGTGTATAATTAATGAGGGATACATTAATAAGGCGAGCGAGGAGGAGGAGCACTGCATTTTCAACCAAAACCAAAGTGCCTGCAACTATGGTGTGACAGTAGGGGTGCTGGCCTTCCTCACCAGCATTCTGTACCTGGCAGTAGATGTCCACTTTCCACAGATTAGCAGTGTCAAAGACCACAAAAAAACTGTAATATCTGACATTGCTGTGTCTGGTTTCTGGTCGTTTTTTGGGTTTGTTGGCTTCTGCTTTTTGGCCAACCAATGGCAAGTGTCTGACCCAGAGGACAATCCAATGAATGAAGGAGCAGATGCTGCCCGCACAGCCATAGCGTTCTCGTTCTTCTCCATCTTTACTTGGGCCATCGTAGCAGTGCTCAGGCTACAGCATCTGAAGGAAATTTCTTTCCAAGAGGAATACAGCAGACTTTTCCCCACTAGCCCCCAACCCTTCCCTTAACCTTTTAACAAAGCAATACAAATCTGCAGTGCCTTAACCACTCCATCCTACTTGTTATTGTATATTAGAAAGTTTACGTTTGTATTATATATGTCGCTGCTTTAGAGTTTGCTTATACATGTGGATTCTGAACACGATTCCAGCCACCTTCGATATATTCAAGGTTATTTTATGGGTGCTATTGGGTGAGTTTAAAAGCAGGCCACCCAAATATTGTGTGCTCCAGCATAATGTATCCCAGTGTGAATCATATGTTTGGGCAAGCTTTTAAAGACCATCTGTCATACTTCATGAAATGTTTCACGTTGTTTTTTTAAAGTGTTAAAATACTAAAATGTCTTCCTGAAGTAATACTTAAAATGATGTGGTAAGAGCAAGTGGCAGCATCACATGGGAGCGTAGCACGCACATTATTTCAGGAGGACCTGCTTGGCCACATTGTTCTGATATGTTCTGGTGGTACCAAGCTGATTAGATTGCACTGTGACCTCAAATAAGTCTTTTTTAAAGATTTTTGTGGCACTCTGTTCATCAATAAATAGGAGACTAATCTGATTTTATATGATTGCTGTACCAAACGTGCACATGAATAGAACTGCCAATCTGGCATCATACATCCGCTTAAATGCCATATATTTTAGGTGGTGTCAAAGCTTTACACTGTCGTACTGTACCAGCCTATATGTTGAGGTACACATATACAACATTAGCCATTTTAAGACGTGCCAAATTGCATACTGCCTTAATGAAGGTTGTTTACAGCTCTATGATAATGATTTACTTGATGTCCAATATCTCCTGGAAGAGTATGTTGTCCTGATAACTGGAGATCGTTTGCCTCGTTTTATTCATAGTTGAAATGCATTAATATTAGTCCAAGCACTGGTACAAGTTAATAAAATGTTGCTGTTAAATATAAAAAATAAATAAAAAATTACAATAAAGAAGAAGAGACCGACACTCGCGATGATTATTCAATGATGCTGTAGTTTATTCAGTCACATATTATGGAGCATAGTGACGCGTTTCAGCACAACACGTGCTTTCCTCAGACTATACAATAAACTCCTATCCACATCTCTTATATAGACAGAAAAAGGGAGGAGTAACAAAAAAAGGGGAAATGACATCATACTGTGTAACTCCGCCCACATGGGAGCCGATACAGGTGAGTCAATGAAAGATGCTATACACTATAGAAGTCAATGTAAAATAATTGATATAACAAATGAATGAAAAGGATTCAGGAATCAGGTCCGCTGAAAATAAGACATAGATATAATGTAAATATTATATAATAAAAATTATACAACTAAGAACTAAGTGAAACTAGAAATATTATATTTGGGGTTGAGCCCCTTTGGATCCACCGTTTGTAGCCGGTGGATCCAATAAGCCTCACGCTTTAGAAGCAAACTATTCCTATCACCGCCTCGGCGAGGTAATGATACACTTTCAATAACTTGAAACTGCAACTGCGATATCGCATGTCGTTTCTCATGGAAGTGATGTGGTAGGGGTAACAATAAATTCTCAGTGCGGATAGTGGACTTATGCTTGCTTAATCTATCTTTTATCCGCATTGAGGTTTCCCCTACATAGACTAAACCGCAGGGACATTTCAAAATGTATATGACATTTTTACTATCACATGTGAACATGCCCTTAATTGGGATTTGTTCACCAGAATGGGGGTGAGTGAAAGTAGGGCCTCTAATGACGCTCGAGCAGTTATTGCAATTTAAACACAGAAATGTGCCCTGACGCGGGGTAGTGAGTGTAGTTTGTCTAAAGGTAGGTTTATTAGTGCCTATATCTGCTCTGATAATTTTGTCACGAATATTATCTGCTCTTTTGAAGCACATCATTGGAGGATTTTGAAATATCTCTATTTGGGGATATGATCTGAACATTATATGCCAGTGCTTGTTAATTATACCCCTCATTTTATATGTCCAGGGATGATATTTCACTACTAGTGGAATGCGAGGTAGTTTAACGGTTTTTTGTCCCTGTGGTTGATCTAACTTTTCCTTTTGAGATTGTAATAGATGTGTGGGATAGCCTCTATTAAGGAACTTGTTCGTCATTTCTTGCAACCTAATTTCACAGGTATCCGGATCAGTCACGATCCTTTTAACCCGTTGATATTGCGAATAGGGAATAGCCTTCTTGATTGCTGGGGGGATGACTACTTGTATAGGTGAGTAAACGGTTACGATCTGTATCTTTAATGTATAGATCAGTATAAACTGTACCATCATCTTTACGCTTCACCCATGTGTCAAGAAAGGATATTTTGTGAAAATCAAAATGTATAGTAAATTGAAGCTCACTCCAAATGGAATTAAGATAACTATTAAATTCCATAAGGGATCGAACGTCGCCTCGCCATACGCAAAACACGTCATCTATGAATCGACGCCAAAATATGCAATGTTTTAAATATAAAGGATTGGAATAAATGAATGTACTCTCAAATGATGACATATAACTGTTTGCGTACGGCGGTGCGACGTTCGATCCCATCGCTGATTTTTTTATGACACTTTTAAAATTAGTGTTAGAGAAAAACACCCCCCAGCAATCAAGAAGGCTATTCCCTATTCGCAATATCAACGGGTTAAAAGGATCGTGACTGATCCGGATACCTGTGAAATTAGGTTGCAAAAAATGACGAACAATTTCCTTAATAGAGGCTATCCCACACATCTATTACAATCTCAAAAGGAAAAGTTAGATCAACCGCAGGGACGACATGCGATATCGCAGTTGCGGTTTCAAGTTATTGAAAGTGTATTATTACCTCGCCGAGGCGGTGATAGGAATAGTTTGCTTCTAAAGCGTGAGGCTTATTGGATCCACCGGCTACAAACGGTGGATCCAAAGGGGCTCAAACGCGAATATAATATTTCTAGTTTCACTTAGTTCTTAGTTGTATAATTTTTATTATATAATATTTACATTATATCGATGTCTTATTTTCAGCGGACCTGATTCCTGAATCCTTTTCATTCATTTGTTATATCAATTATTTTACATTGACTTCTATGGTGTATAGCATCTTTCATTGACTCACCTGTATCGGCTCCCATATGGGCGGAGTTACACAGTATGATATCATTTCCCCTTTTTTTGTTACTCCTCCCTTTTTCTGTGTATATAAGAGATGTGGATAGGAGTTTATTGTATAGTCTGAGGAAAGCACGTGTTGTGCTGAAACGCGTCACTATGCTCCATAATATGTGACTGAATAAACTACAGCATCATTGAATAATCATCGCGAGTGCCGGTCTCTTCTTCTTTATTGTTATGGGGGTGATCTGTGGATGACGGACACTGTTATGGGGGGGATCTGTGGATGACGGACACTGTTATGGGGGGGATCTGTGGATGACGGACACTGTTATGGGGGGGATCTGTGGATGACGGACACTGTTATGGGAGAGGATCTGTGACGGACACTGTTATGGGGGGGGGATCTGTGGCTTGCACTGTTACAGGGGGACCTGTGTCTGGCACTGTTACAGGGGGGTATCTGTGGATGGCACTGTTACAGGGGGGGATCTGTCGATGGCACTGTTACAGGGGGGGATCTGTGGATGGCACTGTTACAGGGGGGGGTCTGTGGATGGCACTGTTACAGGGGGGGATCTGTGGATGGCACTGTTACAGGGGGGATCTGTGGATGGCACTGTTACAGGGGGGGATCTGTGGATGGCACTGTTATGGGCTGGGGGGATCTGTTGATGGCAATGTTATGGGCTGGGGGGATCTGTGGATGGCACTGTTAGAGGGGGGATCTGTGGGTGGCACTGTTATACATGTGCCATCCACAGACCCCCCAGCCCATAACAGTGCCATCCACAGACCCCGCCAGCCCATAACAGTGCCATCCACAGACCCCCCAGCCCATAACAGTGCCATCCACAGATCTCCCCCGCCGCCGCCGCTCCAGTATACAAATATAAGATGTCTTATTCAATTAATAGTTATTAAACATGCCCCCTCACTCCTAATAGTACCTTACATCCTAACCGCTTCAGTGGCACCCAGGCAGGCAGGCCGGGCGGCTGGCACGTCCTTCACTGACGTCACTTGCCTGCGCCGCCTGCTTCATTCATAAAGTAGGCGGCGCAGGCACGTGACATCAGGGAGTTACGCTGCCGCCCGCCCGGCCTGCCTGCCGGCATTCTACTGAAGCTGTTAGGATGTAAGGTACTATTAGGAGTGAGGGGGCATGTTTAATAACTATTAATTGAATAAGACATCTTATATTAGTATACCGGAGCGGCGGGGTGGGGCTATACTACACTGAGTGCACCGCCCTGCCGCTATTGCCGGCCCCCAGCTCCTCCTCCCAGTCCCTCCCCGAGTCCCCGCTCGCTCCTACATCGCAGCTTGCGATGTAAAACTGCAAGCATTCGCCCCATAAGACGCAGGGGCATTTCTCCCCCATTTTGGGGGGAGAAAAAGTGCGTCATATGGGGCGAAAAATACGGTAGTATATAAAATGAGAATGCTGGGACTGGGAGAAAATTTCTGTATGTGGGTAAGAAACTGGCTGAGTGATAGAAAACAGAGGGTGGTTATTAACGGTACACACTCAGATTGGGTCACTGTCACTAGTGGGGTACCTCAGGGGTCAGTATTAGGCCCTATTCTCTTCAATATATTTATTAATGATCTTGTAGAAGGCTTGCATAGTAAAATATCAATTTTCGCACTAAACTGTGTAAAGTAATTAACACTGAAGAGAACAGTATACTGCTACAGAGGGATCTGGATAGATTGGAGGCTTGGGCAGATAAGTGGCAGATGAGGGTTAACACTGACAAATGTAAAGTTATGCACATAGGAAGGAATAATGCAAGTCACCCGTACATACTAAATGGTAAAACACTCGGTAACACTGACATGGAAAAGGATCTAGGAATTTTAATAAACAGCAAACTAAGCTGCAAAAACCAGTGTCAGGCAGCTACTGCCAATAAGATAATGGGTTGCATCAAAAGGGACAGGGTCCTACCACTTTTCAAATAGCTAGTCAGACCACACATGGAGTACTGTGTACAGTTCTGGGCTCCTGTGAACAAGGCATACATAGCAGAGCTGGAAAGGGTCCAGAGGAGGGCAACTAAAGTAATAACTGGAATGGGGCAACTACAGTACCCTGAAAGATTATCAAAATTAGGGTTATTCACTTTAGAAAAAAGACGACTGAGTGGAGATCTAATTACTATGTATAAATATTACAGGGGTCAGTATAGATATCTATCCCATCATCTATTTATCCCCAGGACTGTGAGGAGGGGACATTCCCTGCGTCTGGAGGAAAGAAGGTTTGTACACAAACATAGAAGAGGATTCTTTACGGTAAGAGCAGTGAGACTATGGAACTCTCTGCCTGAGGAGGTGGTGATGGTGAATACAATAAAGGAATTCAAGAGGGGCCTGGATGTATTTCTGGAGTGTAATAATATTACAGGCTATAGCTACTAGAGAGGAGGGGTCGCTGATCCAGGCAGTTATTCTGATTGCCTGATTGGAGTAGGGAAGGAATTTTTTATTCCACTAAAGTGGGGAAAATTGGCTTCTACCTCACAGTTTTTTATTTTGCCTTCCTCTGGATCAACTTACAGGATGACTGGCCGAACTGGATGGACAAATGTCTTTTTTCGGCCTTATGTACTATGTTATTATGTTACTAGTGTTTAGCCAAGCTAAGTATTTAAAGTGGAATTCAGTCTGAAGTCATAAAATAGCAGCTGCACATGTTGCAAAGTGAAAGTAAGAAGCCCGGGAACGGAAGATCACTCATAATGCTGTGCAGCCATCCCCTGTAATGTCACAGCCCTATAAAACCCTCATCCCACACAGTCTCCGCCATTGTCCTGTGAGCTGAGCAAAAGGAGAGACATGGCAAGTGCGCATGCGCTAGGGACAATCTTGCTGAAAATTATTAATGGAAGAATATTGGAGAGGGACAGTGCAGGAAGAGTGCAGGGAGACTTATGCTGCGTCAGTTTTATTTATTTATTCCTACATTTACTTATTCCTACATCAGCCATAATGTCACGGCCTTTGGTGTGCGCTGTTGCACTTGGCCACGCTTGCTGTTGCCTGTGGCAACGTGTTGCTGTGTCTGCATGCGGGGGCAGTGTCACGGCCTTTGTGGTGTTTGCCGTGACATGGTTGCCTTCCATGTTGTTGCCTCCGGCAACATGTATTTGTTATGGTGTTTTCCCTGCTTTGGTGTGCACGGGGTTAAGGTGTGTTTGGTAGGTGTGGTGGGAGCGACCTCAGGCCTCCTTATATGTTGGCGTAGTGGAGCCTGAGGTCAGTTTGTATTTTGTTGTCAGCTTGGTGTGGAGATCTGCTCCTGGGCTGTTGTGATTATGTCTGTGTGAGCCACCGTTATTTGTTATATTGTTTTCCATCCTGCTTGCTTCTGTTTACCCTTCCCCACCTGTGGTGTATGTTGTATGGTGTATGCCTTGTATGCTGGTGTGTGTGCTCCTAATGAGGCTTGCTTTCCTGGAAGGGTTTAAGCAAACAGCTAGACTGTGAGTTTCCAGTCCATCTCGTCGGCGACAGGTAAGTCCTGATAACTTTTGTTGTCTGTTGTCTTATGTACTTACCTGTCGTTCGGCTGGGGCCCTGTCTAGTTGGTGGTCAGTTGCTGGGCTTCAGGAGACACCATTCATCCGTGGTAAAGGATGAATGGGTGGTCTCTGCCCTGTCTTCAGGATTAGGGCACAGCAGGGATTCACAGGGTCATAGATCGGTGAGCATGTGCCCTCTTACCATCTGAGGCGGCTCATGCGCTAGGAGTCTAGGGAGAACCTAGGGTTGCATTAGGAGGTGACTTGCTCCCTGTTCCCTGCTACCTGGCTAGCAGCCACCGCCATTGCACAGCTGGGGGTTTCCCCCACGCCCCGCCGTGACACATAAACTAAAATATATAATTCAATACAATAATATGGAAGCCTTTATTATTCCAGTGCCAGTGTGCCATCCAATACCATCCAGCCTGCACCCCTTAGAAGGGTCAGGTCTTAATGATGACCATCCTCATCTTTTGCTGGCTTTACTTCTTCCAAATCCTCCTTCAAAGTCTCCATGTCCTAGAAAAGTCAGCAACTTGCAGAGAAAGGAGGAGCTGGATGTTCCTGATGACATATTCTCTTCAATATTTGATGATGTGGAAAAGGAGGAAAAGCAGATGGCAGAAGAAGGGCTCCCACCTGTAGGGCAGGAGAGCGCTGAGGTTAGAGAAGTGGGTATGCCAGAGCTGATTAAAATTCTGTGTTTACTGTCAAATAACCTGGAGGATATTGCAGGCCAGAACAGCAATAATATGCATATTGTCCCCCCCCCACCTAACCAGCCAAACTCCATACTAGCAACAGCCCCTGTTTAATGGTGCCATCAGCCATTAACAATGGAGAAGGACTATACAATGTGGTCTTCATTATTAAATAAAAGGCAGCTGCGGGCTAACTAAGTCAGAGTGGCCTGGGTATGTAGCAAATCGAATTTCTTTGCTAATTTCGGCGAGGTTGTCAAATCTAATTTTTCAAAACTTTGCTTATCTCGACTTATGACATTCCTGAGCTATGACTAAAAAAGGGCAATTCACACACAGTATCCCAGAAATGTTCATGAGCAGAAACACATTTGCAGGTAGGAATGGTCCAAAATTCTTCACATTTTATTTATTTTGCAGCTAAAGGAAATATTTGAGATCTACAGGCTAATAAATGCAAGGGTTCACTTACTTTTTCTCCCTGTAAATGTAGATGTGCTCAATAAATGAAATGACTAGTACAAATATTTGCATGTTGTTAGATTAGATAAATTGTGATTGTTTTTAACTAGGGTTGAGCGTGGTTACTTGTACATGTTACTTGATACTCCTGGGAGACACAACTGTGTTTAACCTACTTCCACCTTCTTGAAATGGACAGGGATAGTAATGCTGCTCTGTGGCTGATTGCATGATGTTTAGGGACCCACGATACATATGATTTGGGTCTAACCAGATCACTTTTCATAGTCAAAACAGGGAGACAAAAGTAAAAATCGGGGCTGCTATAGAAGTTCCAGATACACAGGGTATTTTTGAAAATCCATGTCACAACCATTGTTGATAGTCAATGAGATCATAATTGACTGTCATGTGACATGACATCTCAATGGATGTGACATCATGAACAAGGGGATCGGTGGGACATTATGGTGCTAGAAAGTCTTACATTTTCCTACATCTAGCACTAAGGTGGTATTTAATAATTCGCTTCGACTTCAGAAAAGCCTTAAACACTGTTTTATTTTTATAGTTCAGCTTTTAAACTTAAAGATTCTATAGGATCTTAAGATCTTGGCTTCCACCATAGCGAAAAGTGAGATAACATCACTTCTACATGGATGGACTAATACATCACATGTAGAAACCCTGGCCCCCATGTGTGTGAATGTACAGTACTTGACTCTAATGTCAAAATGTGATTTATAATCGCCCCTTCCTTTGGTTCTCCCATGAACTCTTATCTGCCTCACCTCTATATTAGGTAGAAGCACATAAATATATTTTTACAGATCTAAGAATTCATGGAAGAATCAAGGATGTTGTGGGGGAGTATTAATCAAATGCGAACACATCAGTGATACATCATGTGTGGACACTATGGGGTCATTGAAGAATGCTAATGTTCTAGCACCGGTTGGTAATTTTAGGAATCTTTCCTATGTTTTTGATTATTGTAGTTTAACCCTTGGAGGACTGGGCAATTTTTCATTTGTGCATTTTTGTTTTTTCTTCCCTGCCTTCTCGGAGTCATAACTTGATGTTTGAGGGCTTGTTTTTTGCAAGACAAGTTGCTCTTTCTTCACCATTTAATGCTGCATACAATGTAGTGCGAAGCTGAAAAAAATGGGAAGAAATTGGAAAAAACACACAATTGTGCCATAGTTTTATGGGTTTAGTTCCCGATGCCCGTTATCTTAATTTTCTGGGTCAATATAATTACAGCAATAACACATTTATATTGTTTTTATTCTGTTTTAATACTGAAAAAAAAAAAATTGAAAACAGTGTGTGAGGGTAAATTTTTTTATGGGACGATTTGTAGTTTGGAGTGATACCATTTTGAAATGTGTGACTTTTTGATCACTTTGAATCACCCATTTAGATTTTTTTTGTTTTGTTATAGTATTCAAGAGCGGGAGGCAAGGAGGACGGCTCAACAGGTTCGACAAATTTCTTCGACATGAAATACATTATGAATCTTCAAAGTCTGAGGAAGTTTAAGACAGAAGGCTACAGGGTTAACAATGGCAGTGATCTTATATGGACCAATACATTTTGGGCCGAACTTCCAAGAAGGTACCTTAAGCTTAATGTTTCTTGTGGACAGCCACACAGAATCACCCTCTCTCAGGTCTGGGTCATTCATACGTCTCCTGTCAGCCACACGCTTATACCTGTTGCCCATCTTTTTCAAGTTATTTTGAGATTTGCGCCAAATCAAAGACAAAGAAGAGGAAAATCTTTCCTCCTCAGGAATACCGGAAGTTTGAGAACAAGAAAACGTGCCAAACTGCAGATAGAATCCATATGCCACAAAACCGGCAACTTATCAGTGGACTCCTGTCTACAGTTATTAATGGAAAACTCAGCTAACGACAAGAATGAAGACCACTCCTCCTGGTTCTCCAAAACAAAACATCTCAAGTAAGTCTCCAGATTCTGATTGGTGTGCCCCGTCTGTCCGTTCGACTGAGGATGAAAAGCCGAAGAAAAGGACAATTGTGCCCCCAGTGAAGTACAGAACGCTTTCCAGGATCTGGAAACAAACTGAATCCCCCGATCAGACACCACATCAGAGGGAATGCCATGTAGTTTCACAATGTTATCGACAAACACCTGTGCAAGAGTCTTGGCATTAGGTAGAGCCAGCAATGCTATAAAATGCGCCATCTTTTTAAACTGATCAACTATCACCAAGATCACGTTTTTTCCCAAAGAATTTGGTAAATCCGTGATAAAGTCCATTGATAAAAGCGTCCAAGGCCTGGACGGGGTGGGTAACAGAAGAAGAGATCCAGAAGGCCGAGTATGTGTCACCTTAGCACGAGCACAGGTACAACAGGCTGACACATAGTCCTCAACACACTTACGCAGCCCTGGCGACTAAAATATGCATGAGATGAGATCGACAGTGTATCCACGCCCAGGGTGTCCAAATAAGACAGTACAGTGATGTTCCTCAAATATCAGGTCTGTAGGTGACAATGAAGTAAAATCTGGTGAAAAACAGTGACCATCTGGCCTGCCTTGGATTCAGTCGTTTAGCTGACTCAAGGTAAGCCAGATTTTTGTGATCAGTAATTACCGTAATAGGGTGAATTGTTTCTTCCAACCAATGGTGCCATTCTTCAAAAGCCAACTTAATGGCTAGCAATTCCCTATTACCCATATCATAATTTCTTTCAGCAGTCGAGAGTTTTTTAGAGAAAAAAGCACATGGACACCATTTACTAGGTGAAGGACCTTGCGACAAAACTGCTCCCACCCCTACCTCGGATGCGTCATCCTCTACAATGAATGGCTGAGACACGTCTGGTTGCACCAGAGTAGGGGCTGAATCAAAACATTCCTTCACAGCATAAAAGGCTTGTAATGCCGCCTCCGACCAATCAGATAAATTGACCCCATTCCTAGTCATGTCTGTTAATGTTTTAACCACAGTTGAATAGTTCAAGATGAATTTACGGTAGTAGTTGGTGAATCCCAAAAACCGCATAAGCGCTTTCAGATTTTTGGGTCGATCCCAGTCCAACACCGCACGGACTTTCTCTGGATCCATACGAAAACCTGAGGGTGAGAGCAAGTAACCCAGGAATTGCACTTCCTGAACAGCAAAAACAAATTTTTCCATCTTCGCATACAATTTATTCTCTCTTAGGATCTGTAACACCTGTCTGACATGATCCTTATGAGTCTCCATGTCTTGAGAATAAATTAAGATGTCATCCAGATATACAACAACAAATCTCTCCAGCAGATGATGAAAGATGTCATTGATAAAGTGTTGAAAAACCGCTGGAGCATGGTTTTACCCAAAGGACATGACCAGGTTTTCAAAATGACCCTCATAGGTATTAAATACGGTCTGCCACTCATCCCCCTCCCTGATCCTTACCAGATTATATGCCCCCCTCAGATCCAATTTAGAGAACACCTTGGCACTGACAATCTGACTAAACAAATCCAGAATCAAAGGAAGGGGGTAAGGATCACGGACGGAAATACGGTTGAGCTCACGGAAGTCAAGACATGGATCATAGATCCGAGGTCGATTCATTAAAAAACTGCTTGTAATGCTGTTTCCATACAGCATTAAAATGTATGTGCTCCGTGTAGGAAAACTTTGTCTCCGCCGAACTTACAAGAGACTTCGGTGAATGCCTTCAGTGTTCCTATCTGTGTATTTAAAAACATTTTAAAATAGGAATACAAAGTCGGCTTTAGTACCGAGGTACCAGGCAGTACCGAAGCCAACTTCAGATTCCTATTTTAAAATGTTTTTACATAATATTTTTACCGAAGCCTCATGCAAGTTCGGCCGAGTCAAAATATTCCTACATGGAGCCCATACATTTTCAAGTTGTATAGAAACTACATTACAAATTAAGTTTTCTAACAAATCGATCCAACAAATGATCCAAAGCTCGATTTGCTCAACAGTATCCAATCAAACCACATTTTATTAGTAATCAATGTAGAAATCCAGGTAATTACAAAAAAGGTACCTTACTTTTTGGCAACTGTATAAAACAGATAAAGTAAGTGTGCTTTCACTACTGTGATTTGTGAATTTCTGAATTTATTTACCTCTTTTACAATACTACTGCCTTACAGGGTCCTGGCCTCCTCTTTGTCTCTCTCAATGCGCAATTTCTTCTATAAAGATTTTGTTTCAAGCCTGAAACTGATCATTCAAAGCTGATACGTTGCACTGTGCATTGTTGTAGTTGCAGTTCCGCTTTCTTCTGCTGTGTGGCACCACTGCCCTTTAAATCGAAGTCGACCGGCCAAAACATTTTTAGAAAGCAAATCATGATAAAATTTTATGTATACATTTATACTGGACTTCTATATTTTTTTATATATATATACACCACTAACGTTTATTTCACAACATCCCTCATAATATTAGAATTGAATTAGTAAATGCATTTTCACGTTATTGTCTCTTTTTCATGACCAGATGAAAGTTTCTCAGTGACACAGGATCAATAAACTCAATTTTTCCAGACAAAGATGAGAGCGAAAAAAAAATAAGGCTGCTTGAATTTCTCCCATATTCACCAGCATAAGATATCAAATTACCAAACTAATATAGCTGCAGTGTTAATTGTAATTGGATGCAATGTTTCTTTAACCAAATGAAGTTGATGGGCTGCGTGAATTAGAAAAGAAGATAGCTGGTGACATGGCACTGAGTGGTCAGATGTTTTTAACCCCTGCATATACATAGCAGCAGATGGCAACATTTTCGGGAGAGATAAACGCTGCATGGCCATAACTGTCAGAGTAGTAGGCAAAGCAGCTGATGAGATGGCTAACAATTAAGGAGTGAGGTGCATTTTTTACACAGATAGGGTATAGTTTAATCACTGTGTTCCTTATTCACATGCTCTAACATCACTGTGTGCCTAATGTCAGTGCTGTGACATCACCTGTTTGCATTGTCTCTGTGCTATGACGTTACCATGTGCATTACGCCTGTGATGCGATATCTCATCCCTGTACTGTGACATCACTGTGTGAGTTATCCCTGTCCTGTCTTATCAGTGCACTGTGATATCTTTGGGTTCCTCCTTCTAACCAGTAAGATCGCCATATGCATTATACGCATGATTAGAGATGAGCGAAGTATTGGAAAATTCGATTCAGCTGCTTCACCGAATTTTACAAAAAAATTTGCTTTGTGGCGAATGAATTTGTCACCAAGCGTATTTCTTTGTAAGTACAAAGAAATGATCACGGAATCTGATATATATAACACGGTTTAAAATAAACAAAAAAAAACATACTTACCTTATCCATTTGCTCACGACAGGCTGGCCGCCGCCATCTTGTTTGAAGATCTGGCGTGAAATCTCTTGTGGCCCGAGATTAAATCATCACGCCCGCCAGCATGGGGCGTCATACGTCACTGTGCACTGGATTTTGTGCGAGATCTTCAAGCAAGATGGCAGATGGCCTGTCGTTAACAAATGGATCAGGTGAGTATGATTTATTTTTTTTTTTTACACTATTTTAGGGTAGATTCGCTACCATGAAGAACGAGGAAATTCGGCTTTGCGTCAAATCTAATTTAACCTGAAACTTCGCAGACTTCGATTCGCTCAACCCTACACATGATGTGACATCTCAGTGACCTTCAAACCTCAGACTGTGACATCATTGTGTGCATTATTCCTATACTACAATATAATATCACTGGGTATGATTGCACTGTGACATCACTTTGTTATCTTTGTACTGACATTTTTAAGTGTATTATCTTGATTACTTTGCGCATGATTTCTGTGTATTACAGAAAACACTGCCCATCATTAGTAGTGATGAGTGGCATAGGCAATATTCGAATTTGCTATATTTCGCAAATCTTTGGCTGAATATTCGCCATAAATTTGCAAATTTAGAATTCGTGATCTCCAGTCATTGTTTGCTTGATTGCGAAAACCGGCAATGTAATATATTCACAATAAATTTGCAACATATTCTAAATATTTGTGAATTCTCGAAGTGGCGATATTCGCAATTAAAATTCGCAATTGGAATATTCACGCTCAACACTAATCTTGAACTCATTACCTAATTTTCTAAACTTATTAATGAAGATGGTAACAGAGAAATAAGGCTCCATTGTCATGGCTCTTTGTGGTTACTTGTACATGTTACTTAATGCTCCTGGGAGACGCAACTGTGTTTAACCTACTTCCACCTTCTTGAAATGGACAGGGATAGTAATGCTGCTCTGTGGCTGATTGCATGATATTTAGGGACCCCTAATACATATGATTTGGGTCTAACCAGATCACTTCTCATAGTCAAAACAGGGAGACAAAAGTAAAAACGGGGCTGCTACAGAAGTTCCAGATACACAGGGAATTTTTGAAAATCCATGTCACAACCATTGTTGACAGTCAATGAGATCATAATTGACTTTCATGGTCATGTGACATGACATCTCAATGGACGTGACATCATGAACAAAGGGATTGGTGGTGTATTACACATTATGGTGCTAGAAAGTCTTACATTTTCCTACATCTAGCACTAAGGCGGAAATTAATAATTCACTTCGACCTCAGAAAAGCCTTAAACACTGTTTTATTTTTATAGTTCAGCTTTTCACCTTAAAGATTCTATAGGATCTTAAGATCTTGGCTTCCACCAGAGCTAAAAGTGAGATAACGTCACTTCTACATGGATGGACTAATATATCACATGTAGAAACCCTGGCCCCCATGTGTGTGAATGTACAGTACTTGACTCTAATGTCAAAATATGATTTATAATCGCCCCTTCCCTTGGTTCTCCCATGAACTCTTATCTGCCTCACCTCTATATTAGGTAGAAGCACATGAATATATTTTTACAGATCTAAGAATTCATGGAAGAATCAAGGATGTTGTGCGGGACTATTAATCAAATGCAAACACATCAGTGATACATCATGTGTGGACACCATGGGGTCATTGAAGAATGCTAATGTTCTAACACCGGTTGGTAATTTTATGAATCTTTCCTATGTTTTTGATTATTGTAGTTTAACCCTTGGAGGACTGGGCAATTTTTCATTTGTGCATTTTCATTTTTTATTCCCTGCCTTCTATGAGTCATAACTTGATGTTTGAGGGCTTGTTTATTGCAAGACAAGTTGCTCTTTCTTCACCATTTAATGCTGCATACAATGTAGTGTTAAGCTGAAGAAAATGGGAAGAAATTGGAAAAAAACTAAATTGTGGCATAGTTTTATGGGTTTAGTTCCCTATGCAGTAAAACTGACCCGTTACCTTAATTTTATGGGTCAATATAATAACAGCAATAACACATTTATATTGTTTTTATTCTGTTTTAATACTGAAAAAAAACTTTTAAAAAAGTGTATGGAGCTGTGTGAGGGTTAATTTTTTTTTATGGGACGATCTGTAGTTTGGAGTGATACCATTTTGAAATTATTTTTTATATTTTTAAAAACTGTATTTATTTACTTTTTTAAACTTTTTTTTAAAGCCCAACCTCCCCATTGCAATGTATTGCAGATTCTCAATGTTCCTTGAGAGCCCTGACCCCTGCTGGCCTCAACAAGAACTAAAGCTGTAATAGGCTAGGTTTCTTCAGAGAGACCCAGGCTATTACCGACAACAAATTGTTTCCCTGATCTCATTCGGGGAAGCTTTTATGGCCCTAAGAGAGAGCACAGCTCCCGGAGAAAGCAGTCTCAGATACCATATTCACAATAAAGCAGGGCAACTGAGGGGTTAAAATTCTTCCATCTGCATTTTTGCCAATGACAGACATTACCCCAGGGTGTCTGCTATGTGGATATGGTGCTCGCTCTACTCCAGAGTGGGTGCTATCTTTAAAGAGATGGCTTCTGTTGTGCATGTACGGCGCAAGTTGTCAGGGGGTTAATCCTTCTATTACAGGATCTATCAGCTGCCATGTATCCAGTGTGACCCCATATAACTCTACCCTAATTTTTCTAGACCTGTGATCTCTGACCTACAGTGGATATAAAAAGTCTTAAATAGAATGCCTGGCTGATTAATTGCTTAATATAACTGTTTTTAATACAGAGCTTCACATCCAGTACATAGGCTTAATCAAGCACTTTGTGGATCAATATGCAGTCTACGCATTAGTTCACCCTAGTGGTGACTGCAGGCAGCCAGAACTTTATCATATAAAGGGTTTCTCCAGCCATAATAAATATGTAATGCTGCTCAGAATACTGTAGGAAATAAAAAAAAAGAATACTTACTGCACAGATCTCACAACTCTTCAATTCTAAAATGGTCCGGTCCCCCACCACTTTTAAAGGAATTCTCCAGGAATTAAGAAAATTAAAATACATAAATATTACTTTACCAAATACCTTTCATTAGTTATAATGGCTCGTTTTGTCTGGGGAGCAATTATTAGGAAAAATGAAATGGCCGCCAACCTACTTGTCCACACAAAACATGTCACGCCATCTTCCTCTCTTACTTGTCGGGGATTATCATCCTGAATACAGTTTAATATGATCTTCAGATGGAACTCTGTAGGAATGGAGTTCATTAGGAGACATGAAGTACAAAGAGGATAGTGGGGGTGTAGGTAATGAGCAGCAGCACTTGTATGTAGTCTCCATTACCACAGCCCCACATTACCACTGTCTGTCCTGTTCATCCTCTCTGTACTTCATGTCTCCTCGTGAACTCCATTCCCACAGAGATTCAGCTGAAGATCTTATCATCTGTATTCAGGATCATAATCCCTGACAAGTAGGAGAAGAGGATGAGGCAGCTTTTTACCTCAGTGTTGTAAAGTAACTTATCCTGCTGTGTGATTAGGACAGGTTTTATGTGTGTTAATAGGATGGCAGGCATTTTATTTCTTCTGATTGCTCCCCAGACAAAACTAGCCATTATAGCTAATGAAATTTATTTGGGAATATATTTATTAGAGATGAGCGAATCAAAGCTGATGAAAATTTGATTCGCAACGAATGCGAATTTCCTTGCGCTTCGTGGTGATGAATCACAATTTTTTCTAAAATGGCGGCTACACGTGTGAGGACATGGGGCAAGGAACTCTGGGAAGGCGGGCTGACCCATAATGCCATGCATGCAGCCAATCAGCAGCCAGCCCTGTGATGTCACAGCCCTATATATACCAGTAGCCATCTTGGATTCAGACATTTTGCAGCCTTCTGAGTGCGAGACGTTGCAGATGCTAGGGAGAGTTATACTGAAAACCTCATTGTGAAAAAAAATTTGATTTATAAGTGCAGGGAAACATTATTCAAATTGCAGGAAAATGATAGGGAGGAATCATTTCACAGCATCCTAGTGCAGGGAGATACATCTGAAGTCACTAGGGAAAGTGCTAGAAAAACCTCTTTGTGAAAAAAAAAAAGCGATTTACAAGTGCAGGGAAACATTATTTGGGGATCCAAACAGGTATTATACAGCTCTGGCATTCCAGCAATTTGTTCTTGTTATTGGGGTGCAAGTGTTATGTTGAAAAGCCTTTAGTGGCTTATACAGTATCTGTGGGAAACGAAAAATATTTATGCATTTCACTTCTGCAGTTATTTGTGTTGAAAGAGTTTAGTGGCCTATTTCAGTACAAAAAGGAAAAATATATACGCATTTCACTTCTGCAGTTATATGTGGTGAAAGCGTTCAATGTCCTATTTCAAAACAAAAAGGAAAAAAATATACGCACTTCACTTTTGCATTTATTTGTGGTGAAAGAGTTTAGTGGCGTATTTCAGTACAAAAAGGAAAAATATATACGCATTTCACTTCTGCAGTTATATGTGGTAAAAGCATTTAGTGTCCTATTTCAGTACAAAAAGGAAAAAAAATATATGCACACTTCACTGATGCATTTATTTGTGGTGAAAGACTTTAGTGGCCTATATCAGTACAACACGAAAAATATATACGCATTTCACTTCTGCAGTTATATGTGGTGAAAGCGTTTAGTGTCCTATTTCAGTACAAAAAGGAAAAAAATATACACACTTCACTGTTGCATTTATTTGTGGTGAAAGAGTTTAGTGGCCTATTTCAGTACAAAAAGGAAAAAATATATACGCATTTCACTTCTGCAGTTATATGTGGTAAAAGCATTCAGTGTCCTATTTCAGTACAAAAAGGAAAAAAAATATATGTGCACTTCACTGATGCATTTATTTGTGGTGAAAGACTTTGGTGGCCTATATCAGTACAACACGAAAAATATATACGCATTTCACTTCTGCAGTTATATGTGGTGAAAGTGTTCAGTGTCCTATTTCAGTACAAAAAGGACAAAAAAATATACGCACTTCACTGTTGCATTTATTTCTGCTAAACGCATTTAGTGGCCTATTTCCGTACAAAAAGAAAAATATATTCTCAGTTGACTTCTGCAGTTATATGTGTTGAAAGCGTTTAGTGGCCTATTTCAGTACAGAAAGAAAAATATATATGCAGTTCACTAGTACATTTATTTGTGGCAAAAGCGTTTAGTGACATATTTCAGTACAGAAAGAGAAATATATACACACTTCACTGGTGCATTTTTTTCTGCTAAAAGCGTTTACTGGCCTATTTCAGTACAAAAAGAAAAATATATTCTCAGTTCACTTCTACAGTTATATGTGTTGAAAGTGTTTAGTGGCCTATTTCAGTACAAAAATGAAAAATATATACGCACTTCACTGGTGCATTTATTTCTGCTCAAAGTGTTTACTGGCCTATTTCGGTACAAAAAGAAAAATATATTCTCAGTTGACTTCTACAGTTTTTATGTTGTGGGGACTCGCTCTGGTAGACAGGATTAGCGGACGCAGTATAGAGGCAACAACAAGTTCTTTGGATCAAACAGTTCAGTGCTTAGGCAAGTGAAAAAACAAGCAGTCATATTCAAACAAAAAGTCACCTTACGGTGTTGGGGGTAATTCACACCATGCAGCAATTCTGCCTCAAAGAGTCCTTGCTCATAGCAGCACCAACCTGTTTTCATGCCAAAATGGTAGAAAACCTTCATCCAGACACAAGGCTCCCAGATTCCAACACAGAGACCTCACTTCTGAGCCCAGCTGCCTATTTAAGGACAGCCAGGTGCTGCCAAAACCCGGGCCGGCATTTAAAATTCGGTCCGGTATTTGACCTCACCTGGCTGTAAATCAGCCCGGCACCACATGCTGGGAGGAAAATAAAAATTTCCCAAACCAAACCTTTCACTGTGTCACATACCCCCCCTTTGTTCAACCCTGAGGGGGTGAACACAAGCCAGACAGTGTACCCAGGACAGGGCATCCACATTTCCCTGTAACCGGCCTGCCCTGTGCTCCACCGAAAACGTAAAGTTTTGTAGGGAGAGAAACCATTGGGTAACCTGGGCATTTCTGTCCTTGACATGGTTCATCCACTTGAAAGGGGAGTGGTCAGGCACCAGGCGGAATTTTCTCCCCAATAAATAATAATGGAGAGATTCTAGTGCCCACTTGATAGCCAGGCACTCTCTCTCCACTATACTATACCGGGTCTCGGCTGGGGTGAGCTTACGGCTAAGGAAGACTATCGGATGCTCCTCCCTGTTGAATTCCTGAGACAGTACAGCACCGAGGCCTACTTTGGAGGCATCATTCTGTACTATAAACTCCCTTTTGAAGTCGGGCGTCACCAAAACCGGGGACAAAAAGCTTCTTCCACCAGATCATCCCAGCGAACCATCATTGACTTGTGTCCCTTCAAGAGTCCTGTCAAGGGCACGGCTAGAGAACCAAAGGGGGGAACAAACCTCATGTAATAGCCCACCATTCCCAGGAATTACTTTATTTGCCTAGTGGTGACAGGTCGGGCCAATTCCGTATTGCCTCTATTTTGTTCACTTGGGATTTGATTACTCCGCGCCCAAAGACATACCCCAGGTACTTAGTCTCTTCTAACCCTATTGCACATTTTTTTGGGTTAGCGGTTAGGCCAGATTTCTGAAAGGAATCCACTACAGCCTGCACTTTGGGTAGGTGACTTTCCCAGTCAGTATTGTGGATGACAATATCATCCAGGTAGGCCGAAGCATACCGGCAATGTGGACGAAGTACAATGTCCATTAGTCGCTGAAAATTGGCGGGGGCGCCATGCAGACCAAAGGGTAAGACCTTATATTGATACAGCTCCTCAGGCGTGATGAAGGCAGTTTTCGCTTTGGCAGCCTCCGTTAAGGGAACCTGCAAGTACCTTTTCGTGAGGTCCAAAACTGAAAAATACCGGGCTTGTCCTAACCTATCGATGAGCTCATCCACCCGGGGCATGGGAAATGCATCAAATTTGGAAACCTCGTTAAGTTTTCGAAAGTCGTTACAAAACCGCAAAGTCCTGTCTGGCTTGGGTATCAATACTATAGGACTGGCCCACTCACTTTTTGACTCCTCAATGACGTCTAGCAACATTACCTGCACCTCCTCCGATATGGCTTGTCGCTGAGCCTCGGGTACCCGGTATGGTTTTAATCGGAATTTTGCCTGGGGCTCAGTGACAATGTCATGCTGGATTATGGAAGTGCGTCCAGGGAGGTCCGAGAACACATCCGTGTTCCGAATAAAGAACTCCCTGGCCTCCTGAGTCTATTTAGAGGAGAGTCTGTCAGCAATTTTTATTGTGGCAGCCGCCTCTCTTGCATCAGACAGAGGGGCCAGGACTAGTGATGATTGAGCACCAAAGTATTCGGGTGTTTGGCCCGAACACATTGCTATATTCGTGTGCTCGGCAAAGCACCCGAGTATAATGGAAGTCAATGGGAGAACACCAGGGACCCCATGCTCTGAAGAGGGGAGGGTGCCTCGTTCATTGGAAAAGGTCATAAAGGGACAGAAACACCACCGAAATTGATCGGGAACACCATAGGGACGATGTCTAGATGCATCTTGGACTCCCAGGTCGCTCCTGGGAACCATGTTGTCCGATTTCTACGCCAATTTTACAGACTGACAAAAATACGCACAAAACCCCCCACAAAATCAATTTTACATGAAAAATTGTTAGGAAACATTCTTTACTGTATATTCAATTGTATATAAAGTGCAAGTGCTGCAAAAATTTACAAGCGAGAGGCACCCCAAAACAGCCTGTATATCAGATAAAGGAGGGCCTCATTCACATTGTGGTACAATTGTTCATGTAGTGGGACTCCTACACTCATAAAGCCTATGCACTAAGTGAAAGTACTGCCAAAATGACAAAGAACTGGCACTCCAAAACACCCTTTGTTACACATAAAGGAGGGCATCATACACACCCTTGAAAAATGATGATTGATGGCCTGCTGGTGACTCTCAAAAACATTTGGAGCAAGGGCCTGCTGATCTGACCATCTAAAACCTTAGGGGGCGAGGGCCTTCTGCCGCATTGGTGACTCTAGATAACCTCTGGGCAATTGCACGTCCCCGTGATGGTGACAATCCATTTGGATGTCTGCCCTATCAACTTTCGATGTTCTTTTCTGCGCCTACCATGGTGATCACGGGTAACGGGGAATCAGGGTTCGATGCCGGAGAGGGAACTTGTGAAAGGGATACCACATCCAAGGGAGGTCAATGGCTGAAATCTGATTGGCTGTTGCTGCCTTGCCCCTTTTTTTTGCTAATTGTGAACAACCCAGAGATGGTGGGACAGGTTATTAAAGCAGAAGCATCCAAGGAAGGCAGCAGGCGCGCGACAATTACCCACCCCCGACTCGGGGAGGTAGTAACGATAAATAACAATACAGCGCTCCTAAGCGGCGCTGTTATTGGAATGAGTACACTTTTCGTTAACGAGGATCTATTAGAGGGCAAGTCTGGTGCCAGCAGCCAATTTGCTCCCGGCCTCCACAACATTCACCCAGTATGCCATCATGGTGAGGATTGTGTTGACCAGACTCTTAGCTACTGAGACTAGACTTGTAGGTTAGGGCCTGCTGCCGCTTTGTTGACTCTAGATAACTTCTAGGCAATCGCACGTCCCCGTGACGGCAACGATCCATTTGGATCTCTGCCCTATCTATTTTGGAGCAATTTTTCAACAAGGACCTTCTGGTATAGCACCATTTTGCTTGTCCTTTCCACCAGAGAGATGAGAAGTTCTCTTTGTAGCAGGGGTCGAGAAGGGTGAACAACCAGTAATCTGTGTTGTCTAAAATGCATATAACACGCGGGTCGCAGGAAAGGCAGCCTAACATGAAGTCAGCCATGTGTGCCAGAGTACCAACAGGAAAGATGTCGATTTCAACATCAGGATGACTCTCCATCTCCTCCTCTTCTGCCCATCCACGCTGAACAGATGGAATTAAAGTTCCATGGGTACTACCCTCTGTAGCAGAGGCAACTGTCTCCAGCTCCTCCTCCTCCTCTTCATGGTCCAATTTGCGCTGAGAAGACGAACTGAGGGTGGGCTGGCTATCACTCTGTGAAATGTCCCCCCCCATTTCCTCGTCTGCCACATTCAGAGCGTCGCCCTTAATTGTGAGCAGTAGGGATGAGCGAACCCGAACTGTATAGTTCGGGTTCGTACCGAATTTTGGGGTGTCCGTGACACGGACCCGAACCCGAACATTTTCGTAAAAGTCCGGGTTCGGGTTCGGTGTTCGGCGCTTTCTTGGCGCTTTTTGAAAGGCTGCAAAGCAGCCAATCAACAAGCGTCATACTACTTGGCCCAAGAGGCCATCACAGCCATGCCTACTATTGGCATGGCTGTGATTGGCCAGTGCACCATGTGACCCAGCCTCTATTTAAGCTGGAGTCACGTAGCGCCGCACGTCACTCTGCTATGATCAGTATAGGGAGAGGTTGCAGCTGCGACGTTAGGGCGAGATTAGGCAGATTAACTCCTCCAAAAGACTTTATTCTGTGATCGATCTGCAGCTGTGGATCATTGAAGTGCTATTATTGACTTGCTCACTTTTTTGAGGCTGCCCAGAGCGTTTTTAGATCACTTTTTTTCTGGGGTGATCGGCGGCCATTTTGTGACTTGTGGTGCGCCAGCACGAGCTATCACCAAGTGTATTTAACCATCGATAGTGTGGTTATTTTGTGCTATATCCTACATCAGCTGCAGGCTGAGCCTGTGTCACCGAAGTGCATTTAACCATCAACAGTCTGGTTATTTTTTGGCCATATACTACATCAGCTGCAGGCTGAGCCTGTGTCACCCAAGTGCATTTAACCATCAACAGTCTGATTATTTTTTGGCCATATACTACATCAGCTGCAGGCTGAGCCTGTGTCACCCAAGTGCATTTAACCATCAACAGTGTGGTTATTTTTTGGCCATATATTACATCAGGGGCAAGTTGAGCCTGTCACCCAGCGCGTAAAAAATAGACCTGACATTTCTATTCAACCAAATCTGCACAGTTTTAGCTGGTCAAGTTATTTGTAGTGACCGTAAAAGCAGACTTTTTGTTCTGGGTTGAAAAAGCATTCCCAAATTTGCCATTCTGAAAATAACTAGTTTGTGGTATTTGAGGCCTACTTAAAATCTATCCCAAAAAGAAAATCTTACATTGAAGGTATTGATAGTGTCATTCAGAAAAACCTAAGACACACGCTAGCGTGCTGATAGAAGTGTCATTCTGTGATTAAACCTATAACTGTCACACAGCGCAAAAAAAAACAGGTCTCACATCTCTATTCAACCAAATCTGCACAGTTTTAGCTGGTCAAGTTATTTGTAGTGACCGTAAAAGCAGACTTTTTGTTCTGGGTTGAAAAAGCATTCCCAAATTTGCCATTCTCAAAATTGTGGTGAACGGGAACAATGAGGAAAACATCTAATAAGGGACGTGGACGCGGACGTGGACATAGTCGTGGTGGTGTTAGTGGACCCTCTGGTGCTGGGAGAGGACGTGGCCGTTCTGCCACAGCCACACGTCCTAGTGAACCAACTACCTCAGGTCCCAGTAGCCAGCAGAATTTACTGCGATATTTGGTGGGGCCCAATGCCGTTCTAAGGATGGTAAGGCCTGAGCAGGTACAGGCATTAGTCAATTGGGTGGCCGACAGTGGATCCAGCACGTTCACATTATCTCCCACCCAGTCTTCTGCAGAAAGCGCACAGATGGCGCATGAAAACCAAGCCCATCGGTCTGTCACATCACCCCCATGCATATCAGGGAAACTGTCTGAGCCTCAAGTTATGCAGCAGTCTCTTATGCTGTTTGAAGACTCTGCTGCCAGGGTTTCCCAAGGGCATCCACCTAGCCCTTCCCCAGGGGTGGAAGAGATAGAATGCACTAACGCACAGCCACTTATTTTTCCTGATGATGAGGACATGGGAATACCACCTCAGCACGTCTCTGATGATGACGAAACACAGGTGCCAACTGCTGCGTCTTTCTGCAGTGTGCAGACTGAACAGGAGGTCAGGGATCAAGACTGGGTGGAAGACGATGCAGGGGACGATGAGGTCCTAGACCCCACATGGAATGAAGGTCGTGCCACTGACTTTCACAGTTCGGAGGAAGAGGCAGTGGTGAGACCGAGCCAACAGCGTAGCAAAAGAGGGAGCAGTGGGCAAAATCAGAACACCCGCCGCCAAGAGACTCCGCCTGCTACTGACCGCCGCCATCTGGGACCGAGCACCCCAAAGGCAGCTTCAAGGAGTTCCCTGGCATGGCACTTCTTCAAACAATGTGCTGACGACAAGACCCGAGTGGTTTGCACGCTGTGCCATCAGAGCCTGAAGCGAGGCATTAACGTTCTGAACCTTAGCACAACCTGCATGACCAGGCACCTGCATGCAAAGCATGAACTGCAGTGGAGTAAACACCTTAAAAACAAGGAAGTCACTCAGGCTCCCCCTGCTACCTCTTCTGCTGCTGCCGCCTCGGCCTCTTCTGCTGCTGCTGCCGCCGCCTCGGCCTCTTCCTCCGCCTCTGGAGGAACATTGGCACCTGCCGCCCAGCAAACATGGGATGTACCACCAACACCACCACCTGCGTCACCAAGCATCTCAACCATGTCACACGGCAGCGTTCAGCTCTCCATCTCACAAACATTTGAGAGAAAGCGTAAATTCTCACCTAGCCACCCTCGATCCCTGGCCCTGAATGCCAGCATTTCTAAACTACTGGCCTATGAACTGCTGTCATTTAGGCTGGTGGACACACACAGCTTCAAACAGCTCATGTCACTTACTGTCCCACAGTATGTTGTTCCCAGCCGCCACTACTTCTCCAAGAGAGCCGTGCCTTCCCTGCACAAACAAGTGTCCGATAAAATCAAGTGTGCACTACGCAACGCCATCTGTGGCAAGGTCCACCTAACCACAGATACGTGGACCAGTAAGCACGGCCAGGGACGCTATATCTCCCTAACTGCACACTGGGTAAATGTAGTGGCGGCTGGGCCCCAGGCGGAGAGCTATTTGGCGCACGTCCTTCCGCCGCCAAGGATCGCAGGGCAACATTCTTTGCCTCCTGTCTCCTCCTCCTCCTACTCAGCTTCCTCCTCCTCTTCTTCCACCTGCTCATCCAGTCAGCCACACACCTTCACCACCAACTTCAGCACAGCACAGGGTAAACGTCAGCAGGCCATTCTGAAACTCATATGTTTGGGGGACAGGCCCCACACCGCACAGGAGTGGTGGCGGGGTATAGAACAACAAGTTGCTGCAGGTGAGCCTCAAGCCCGGCCTGGTGGTGTGCGATAATGGGCGAAATCTCGTTGCAGCTCTGGGACTAGCCGGTTTGACGCACATCCCTTGCCTGGCGCATGTGCTGAATTTGGTGGTGCAGAAGTTTATTTGCAACTACCCCGACATGTCAGAGCTGCTGCATAAAGTGCGGGCCGTCTGTTCGCGCTTCCGGCGTTCACAACCTGCCGCTGCTCGCCTGTCTGCGCTACAGCGTAACTTCGGCCTTCCCGCTCACCGCCTCATATGCGACGTGCCCACCAGGTGGAACTCCACCTTGCATATGCTGGACAGACTGTGCGAGCAGCAGCAGGCCATAGTGGAGTTTCAGCTGCAGCACGCACGGGTCAGTCGCACTGCGGATCAGATCCACTTCACCACCAATGACTGGGCCTCCATGCGAGACCTGTGTGCCCTGTTGCGCTGTTTCGAGTACTCCACCAACATGGCCAGTGGCGATGACGCCGTTATCAGCGTTACAATACCACTTCTATATCTCCTTGAGAAAACACTTAGGGCGATGATGGAAGAGGAGGTGGCCCAGGAGGAAGAGGGGTCATTTTTAGCACTTTCAGGCCAGTCTCTTCGAAGTGACTCAGAGGGAGGTTTTTTGCAACACCAGAGGCCAGGTACAAATGTGGCCAGACAGGGCCCACTACTGGAGGACGAGGAGGACGAGGATGAGGAGGAGGTGGAGGTGTCGGGATTCGAACCCGTGACCAGCCACATCCCAGGCGGTAGCCCTGCTTACTAGGCTACCGTCCTCTCTGGACATTCCTCCCTGAAGCCTATTAGTTAACCTCAGTCTTGCCAAGCCTTGCTCATTACCCTTGATTCCCCACACCTGGTACTTCCCTATATAAGTCCAGCCCCTTGCACTCCAGTTTGCTGATTATTGAGCTCCTGAGCCTTGATCAAGCGTCTCCTCATCTGCTGCTCTTGTTACTATTGAAAGTCCACTGCTGACCAGGAATTGCCTACCGACTACTCTTCTGCTTGTCCCTACCTACTGAACTGCTACCACCGTTGCCATCCGGATTGTCTGACTACGCTTACTGCCGCCTGCCCTGACCCACCGCCTGCCTACCGACTACGCCTCTGCCAGACTTCCTGCACCTACTACCTGCCTGCGGTCCTTGCCACTGGGCTCCACTCCTACCTCCAGCCAGTGGTCCTCTGACTCAGGTGAGCCTGTAGGACCGTTCAAATGACTGTGTTATGGACATTTGGACGCTGAGCTGGGACAGGGAAGTAGATGTTGTTGCTGATGGTTCATGCAAAGGTCCAGGTGCACGGCGAGGGGCATCCGGGCCTGCACCTTCGACAGGGGATTGGCCAGCAGTGGGTAACACAGAGGAAGAGGAGGCAGTGGTGTGACCCGCAGACCCAGATTGTGGACCCAGGCGTTCGGCCCACTTAGTAGGGTGCTTGGATGCCATGTGGCGGATAATGCTGGTGGTGGTGAGGTTGCTAGTGTTCATTTTGGTACGGCACAGGTTGAAAACTACCACTCTTTTGTTGCACTTTCCTTAAAAAAGCGCCATAATGCGGAACACCTACCCCTTGGCAAGGTAGATTTATGCATAGGGGTGTTCGGTATAATGGTTGCCGGCCTGTTTAGTGTGGGCCGACCTCTCCCTTTTGAAACCCCACTGCCTCTTCCAGCCTGTTGTGGTGCTGCAGATCCCTCCCCTTCTGTATTGCTGTCCTCGCTCGGCTTATCACCTTCCCATGTTGGGTCAGTGACCTCAACCTTAGTGATTGGTAACTGTGTCTTATTATCATCCACCTCGTGAACGAATGATTGCCGTTCACCAACGTCATCTACTTGAGACTGTGAAGGCTCAAGAGGTTGGTTATCAGGGCACAATATCTCATGTCCCTCTTCAAGCATGCTGGGCACGAGGGCCAAATGTAATATTGGCGCTGGATAGAGCTCCTCGGAATATCTGAGTGTGGGATCACTCGTTTGGCAAGCCTCTCCATGGTGGGAGGAAGGATGCTCAGAGAGAGGATTCCGTTGACCAGACTCTTGGCTACAGAGACTGGACTTGGTGGAAGAGAGGGTGGCGCTTAACCAACTGGAAGCATTTTCTTCAGCAATCCAACCGACTAACTGTTCGCACTGGTCCGACTTGGACAGTGTTGTCCTGCGCCGCCCAGCTAAGTTGGACATGAAGCTGGGTACATTGGATGTTTTTTTTTTTTTTTTTTCTGGTGCACTGGCTGCAGGCACAGTTTCATTGCGCCCAGGGCCACGGCCTCTGCGTGCACCATCAGCATCACGCCCACTTTCCCGTTCCTTAGTGCTCGCCTTCTTCATATTAATGGTTACTAGATGTGGCGCAGATTGTTTTACAGTCCGCTAAAGACACAGTTTTCTGATGCAGGACAGTATATGTCACAGAAACCCACAGAATATGGACACTAGATAAGGCCCAGATTATTGTAATTTGCCCTAAAGAAAGAGTTTTCGGATGGCGTACTGTATATGTCACAGAAAGCCACGCACTATGGACACTAGATTAGGCCCAGATTATTGAAATTTTCAATACAAACTCAGTTTTCAGATGCAGGACAGTATATGTTACAGAAACCCACAGAATATGGACACTAGATTAGGCCCAGATTTTTGGAATTTGTCCTAAAGAAATAGTTTTCGAATGGTGTACTGTATATGTCACAGAAAGCAACACACTATGGACACTAGATTAGGCCCAGATTTTTGGAATTTGCAATACAAACTCAGTTTTCGGATGCAGGACAGTATATGTCAAAGAAACACACAGAATATGGACACTAGTGATGAGCGGCATAGGCAATATTCGAATATGCAATATTTTGCAAATTTTTGGCTGAATATTCGTCATAAATTTGAAAATTCGAGAATTTGTGATCTCCAGTAATTGTTTACTTGATTGCAAAAATCAGCAATGTAATATATTAGCAATAAATTTGCGATTAGAATATTCAACACTAATCGCGAATACGAATATATAGCACTATATTTTAAATATTCACAAATTCTGGAAGTGGCTATATTCGCAATTAAAATTCACAATTCTAATATTCGTGCTCAACACTAATGGACACTAGATTAGGCCCAGATTATTGGAATTTGCCCTAAAGAAACAGTTTTTGGATGGTGTACTGTATATGTCACAGAAAACAACACACTATGGACACTAGATTAGGCCCAGATTTTTGGAATTTTCAATACAAACTCAGTTTTTGGATGCAGGACAGTATACAGTACAGACCAAAAGTTTGGACACACCTTCTTATTCAAAGAGATTTCTTTATTTTTATGACTATGAAAATTGTAGATTCACACTGAAGGCATCAAATCTATGAATTAACACATGTGGAATTATATACATAACAAACAAGTGTGAAACAACTGAAAATATGTCATATGCTAGGTTCTTCAAAGTAGCCACCTTTTGCTTTAATTACTGCTTTGCACACTCTTGGCATTCTCTTGATGAGCTTCAAGAGGTAGTCCCCTGAAATGGTTTTTACTTCACAGGTGTGCCCTGTCAGGTTTAATAAGTGGGATTTCTTGCCTTATAAATGAGGTTGGGACCATCAGTGGCGTTGAGGAGAAGTCAGGTGGATACACAGCTGATAGTCCTACTGAATAGACGGTTAGAATTTGTATTATGGCAAGAAAAAAGCAGCTAAGTAAAGGAAAACGAGTGGCCATCATTACTTTAAGAAATGAAGGTCAGTCAGTCAGCCGAAAAATTGGGAAAACTTTGAAAGTAAGGGCTATTTGACCATGAAGGAGAGTGATGGGGTGCTGCGCCAGATGACCTGGCCTCCACAGTCACCGGACCTGAACCCAATCGAGATGGTTTGGGGTGAGCTGGACCGCAGAGTGAAGGCAAAAGGGCCAACAAGTGCTAAGCATCTCTGGGAACTCCTTCAAGACTGTTGGAAGACCATTTCAGGGGACTACCTCTTGAAGCTCATCAAGAGAATGCCAAGAGTGTGCAAAGCAGTAATCAAAGCAAAAGGTGGCTACTTTGAAGAACCTAGAATATGACATATTTTTAGTTGTTTCATACTTGTTTGTTATGTATATAATTCCACATGTGTTAATTCATAGTTTTGATGCCTTCATAGTCTTGAAAATAAAGAAAACTCTTTGAATGAGAAGGTGTGTCCAAACTTTTGGTCTGTACTGTATGTCACAGAAACACACAAAATATGGACACTAGATTAGTCCCAGATTATTGAAATTTGCCCTAAAGAAACAGTTTTCGGATGGCGTACTGTATATGTCACAGAAAGCCACACACTATGGACACTAGATTAGGCCCAGATTATTTAAATTTGCAATACAAACTCAGTTTTCGGATGCAGGACAGTATATGTTACAGAAACCCACAGAATATGGACACTAGATTAGGCCCAGCTTATTGGAATTTGCCCTAAAGAAACAGTTTTCGGATGCAGGACAGTATATGTCACAGAAACACACAGATTATGGACACTAGTGATGAGCTGCATAAGCAATATTCGAATATGCAATATTTTGAGAATTTTTGGCCGAATATTTGCCATAAATTAGTAAATTCGAGAATTTGTGATCTCCAGTAATTGTTTACTTGATTGCAAAAATCGGCAATGTAATATATTAGCAATAAATTTGCGATTAGAATATTCAACACTAATCGCGAATACGAATATATAGCACTATATTTTAAATATTAACAAATTCTCGAAGTGGCTATATTCGCAATTAAAATTCATAATTCTAATATTCGCGCTCAAAACTAATTGACACTAAATTAGGCCCAGATTATTGAAATTTGCCCTAAAGAAACAGTTTTCGGATGGCGTACTGTATATGTCACAGAAAGCCACACACTATGGACACTAGATTAGGCCCAGATTATTTAAATTTACGCTAAAGAAACAGTTTTCGGATGGAATACTGTATATGTCACAGAACACCACAGAATATGGACACTATTTCAGGCCCAGATTATTAGAATCTGCTGTACAGACAGTTTTCTGATGAAGTTTATATTTATATTTTTCACTATATCTGGGCCTGACAACAACACAAGGTGTTGAAGCGCAGATCACACAATTCACGGATTACACCGTTGACAGCAAAAATGTGGACAAATTATGGGAGAAAAATTGTTTTCTATATTTAAAATGTTTCCCTATATATGGGCATGACAACCACACAAGGTGTTGAAGCGAAGATCACACAATTCACGGATTACACCGTTGACAGCAAAAATGTGGATAGATTATAGGAAAAAAATTATTGTTTTCACTAATATTCTTCCTATCTCTGCCCCTGACACACAGAAGGTACTGCTGCACAGATGTCACAAGTCACTGCAGACACCTTCTATATAGCAAAAGAATCACAATTTCACAGAGTATAATGAAAAAAAAATCGAGTACTACTTTGCACAATTAAATTGCTGCCACTACACACAATTGTCCTTAAAAGGACTTTTCGGTCTTTGAAACATTATTCACTGGAAAATATTGCGATCACAATCTCCCTACACTATCTGTTCCTTCCTAAGCGCAGCTCTCCCTGACTCGCACCCGATGACTTGTTTCGGCCAGCCAATCACTGTAATGCCAGTAGCCAACATAGCTACTGGCATTACAGTGATGGCAGTACTTACCTGCACATTTATTGGCTTCTTAGCAGCCGCAAAACGTGCAGGGAGGAGACTCGAGTATGGCGCTCGAGCACATGTGGTACTCGGTCGAGTACCGCCATGTGCCAAGCATAGCGATGCTCGAGCCGAACAGGTATTCGGCCGAGCATGCTCGCTCATCACTAGCCGGTACCTCTTCTACTAGAAAACCCGTCCGTGGGCTGTCTTCTGTACAGGTTTCCCTATCTTTCCACGGTTTAAGTAAATTCACATTGAAAACCTACTCTGGCTTTCGCCGCCATGGCTGGTGTACCTTGTAGTTTGCATCTCCAATTTTCTCGAGTACCTCATAGGGCCCCTGCCACCTAGCCAGGAACTTACTGTCCACAGTCGGCACAGAACCAAAACCCGATCACCCGGGTTAAAGAACCGGACCCAAGCCTGCCGATTATAGACCCGACTTTGGGCTTGCTGAGCTGCCTCCATATGTTCCCTAACAAGAGGCAACACTGTCTCTATCCGATCTTGCATCTGGGTAACATACCAAATGACACTTTTATGTGGAGTGGGTTGTTGTTCCCACGCCTCTTTGGCCATGTCCAAGAGACCGCAAGGGTGTCTGCCATATAGCAGTTCGAAGAGCGAGAACCAAGTGGAGGCCTGGGGTACCTCTCGCACTGCGAACATGAGATCCCAGTACTTACCATCTTTAGACACTACCTTTTTCAACATATTTTTTAATGTTTGGTTAAACCGTTCTACCAGACCATCCGTTTGCGGATGGTAAACAGACGTCCGTAGTTGTTTTATGTGCAGCAACTTACAGGGTTCCCTCATGACCTTGAACGGGTGACATAAAAGGGGTCCCCTGGTTGGTCAGAACCTCTTTAGATAGTCCTACTTGGGAAAACATCTCCATTAACTCCTTAGCTATGAGTTTGGCCGAGGTATGGCGCAGTGGCACCGCCTCCGGGTACCGAGTGGCGTAGTCTAGAATGACTAAGATGTGTTTATGCCCCCTTGTGGACTTCGGTACTGGGCCTGTGAGGTCCATAGCTATTTGGTCAAACGGTACTTCGATAATCGGGAGAGGTACTTGGGGACTACAGAAATGTGGCTGGGGGCTAGTTTTCTGGCAGGTTTGGCAAGACTTACAAAACTCTTCCACTTCTTTGAATATGCTAGGCCAGTAAAACCACTGTAGAACATGATCCTGAGTTTTCTGCGACCTCCGAGAACGTGTGGGTGGGATAGATCTAACACAAGCTTGCGATAAGCCTTGGGGACCAACAACTGTTCAATAGGCTCACCCCGTAGTTGGTTTACCTGATACAACATATCTTGATGAACCATAAAACGGGGAAACACTGACTCTTCCCCAGGTTGTTGTGGTTCACCATCTACTATTAACACATTTTCCCAGGCGCAACATAGGGTTGGGTCCTGACGTTGGGTGGTACCAAAATTATCCCCGGAGACATTGAGGTCTGCCAATTCAGGACCCGGTGGCATGTTCTCCACGTCTCCCACCATCACACTTAGCAGGGTTGTCTCCCCCTCTTCCACTGAAGTGGCGGTCATCCCTACCGCTGGCCCTTCGGTCTCAGGTTCCAAGGGTTCTGGTCTCCCCCCTGAGCCGGGCCACTCTACTTGCCTCTAATGGGATTTCAAATCCCAGCAGAATCTTTTCAAAAATAGAGGCTAAATAAAACTTAAATAGACACACCACCCTTTTTAATTTGTGTAACTATTATTTTTTGTTGGGAAAGGTGGCAACTCTAACAGAACCCCTGCTCCACAGTAACCCCCATAACTTTTTTTATAGTTAAGTCTAGAGATATGTGCAGGGGCTCATTTGAAGAAATCTGTCTTTTTTGACAATACCATTTTGAGGTGTATATAACTTTATCACTTTTTATTCAATTTTCTTGTGAGATAAAGTGATGAAAAAAACTGCAGATCGGCCTTTTTTATTTTTTTTCTGTTGCCTCCCTTACCTTATGGGCTAACTTTTCGCATGCGACAATGCCCATAATGTTATTCTTTTTTTGTTCATTTTAATTTTGGGTAAAGTAGGGTAATTTTTTTTATTTTTTTAGATTTTCAAAACTTTTTTTATTTTTTTAAATTACTTTTCATCAGCTTGCAACTTATACAGAATAATGGAAATTGTTCCATCATTCTCTATAGAAATCACTATATCACAGTTTAGTGCTGCCACCTAGAGGCCTGAACTGGGATATACTAACAATGAGCCTGGAAGCCTAGTACAGGCTGTGGCTCATTTTTAGAACAGGGTGCTTTCCCTGATCTCCATTAGCGGAAGGCGTGTCTGAGCAGGTTTTTTAACATTCTCAGATGCCGTGATGACATTTGACAAATGCCACAAGGGGGCCCACTGAGATTTATCGCCCAAAGGCCCACATGAATCTGGAGCCGGCCCTTTCCTTAAATTTACTTTTCTAACACCTTATAAATGCTTACAATTTTTTGTGGTTGAATTCTTCTCAAACTGATAAGAATTTAGCTTAAATGAGTGTTTATGAACTGTCAGGGAACCACAGATAAGAGCTACAAACTGGAGCAATCAGAGTAGCTCTCTGACAGCTTCACTGAGAAAGAGAAACTTTCCAAAGACAGCGCCGTACATCGTATAGTGGCAGTGCTTGGTATTGCAGCTCAGCCCCATTAACTGGAATGGGGATGAGCTGCAACTAGGCCAAGTGACCAATGTATAGTGATGTTAGTGGCCTAGGAAGAGGTTGTGACGCTCAAGGCCTCTTCTAACAGCTGATTGGCGGAAGGCTCGGGTGTTGCACCCCTGCTGATCTGATACTAATGGCCTATCCTGAGGACAATTCATAAAAATCTTTTCCTGGATAACCCCTTTAAATAGGGTCACCTCATGGAAAAGTACCTCTCGGAAGGATGCTATTTCCCAATAAATAAATAGAAAAGTAGTTAAATATTTTTCTTCAAACTGATGATAAAAACTACTTTTTTTTACACAAATTTTAATAAAAGTAAGAGAAATATTTTGTATAATTATGCAAAAATATCAGACAATGATATATACAAATGTTATTTTAGAAGGAAGCTATTTTTCTCTGGACTCGGAACATGCGTTAAGTAATGAACAGTTTTTAAACATCTTTATGAATATTTTTAATTTAATAAACATATTCTGCAAAGTAATTTATGCAGAGCATTGGTCTCTGTATGGTTTTAAATCATCGCCATCATCCTTATAACTAATTCAGTTTTGTTCCATGTAAATTGTATTTTTACTATTTATGCTGAATAATTCACATAAATGTGATAAATATAACTGTCCATTGTTTGCACACTCACAAAACTAGGCTCATCAAAAGATAAGCGGAAACTGGTCACCTGGCTTTTTATGTGCACAAAAAAAATATACATAAATAGTTTAAACCAAATCTCTCCATAAATAGTAGTCCTAAAGTAAAACAACTTATATTTATTTTTCTACCTTCCTTTCTTTCTTTTGTAATACAGTAATAATACACTACTGGAAAATGGGGAAAAAAAACACCTGGAAAACCTAATGTGATTGAGTTGAGCAGAGATTGACAAAGTATAAACTGCTAGTGGTTCATAAATAGTGCTGAGCTAACCTGAACTGAAAACTACAGGTCCGTACTGAACTTTAAGAGTTCGGATACTCGAACCCGAACTCGAGTTCGAGTTTGGTGTTCAGGTATTTAATAACGTTTGTTGAAAGGCTGCAGTGCACCCAATCAACAAGCTTTTAAGATGTGTGCACTTAGAAGCCATCACAGCCATGCCTAGAAATGGCATTGCTGTGATTGGCCGGTGCATCATGTGACCCAGCCTCTATACAAGCTGGATCACGTGACGCCCATCAGCTTTGAGTAGTGCAGGGACAGGAAGCAGACGATTTTGTGTGGGTGCAGTGCACCATCTTTGCACCGCTGACACAAAAATATAATAATTCATCTGTCTGTTAGTTTGGTGCGTGACCCATTTTGGTGTGAGGTACACCTACACTGCATATGTGACAGGGAAATTAATATAGTTAATCTGTCTGTTAGATCGGTGGGTGACCTCAAAGAATGAGGAGAGCATCAAACAAGGCATGTGGCCCTGGTAGTGGTGCTGCTGGTGTTGGTGGAGCTCCTGTTGCAGGGAGAGGACGTGGTCAATCTGTGCCAGCTACATGCCCAGCACCTTCCTCATGTGCACGTAGGCGACAGAAATTTAGGCCATTTTGTAGGCCTGAATACCCCGGTGTACGAATGCTAAGGCCAGGACAAGTAGAGGTGGTAGTAGATTGGATGTCTGACAGTGCCTCCAGTTCCTTCACATTGTCTCCCACCCATTCCCCTGCTGAAAGCACAGAGTTTGGACCTGCAGCCCATGGGCATCTGTCTTTCACCTCACCCCCTTGCCAATCAGCGAAGCCGTCTTAGCCCCGAGTCATGCAGCAGTCTCTTTTGATGACTCTGCTGGCTGAGTTTCTGTGGGCCATCCACCTAGCTCTGCCCCAGAAGTGGAAGAGATTGAGTGCACTGATGCACAACCACTTATGTCTCAGGATGTGGACATGGGAGCATTACCACAGCAAGTCTCTGATGATGATGAAACACTGGTGCCAACTGCTGTGGCTTTCTGCAGTGTGCAGACTGGCAAGGAGGGCAGGGGTGAAGAGTGGATGGAAGATGATGTGGAGGATGATGAGGTCCTAGACCCCACATGAAATCAAGGTCATGCAAGTGACGTGTGCAGTTCGAAGGAAAAGGTGGTGGTCACACTGCACCAGCAACACAGCAAAAAAGGGAGCAGGGTGCAAAAGCAGAGTGGCTGTTCCCTAGCCAGTACACTTGCTACTGGACACCGCACCCAGGGACTAAGCACAGCAAAGCCAGCTCCAAGGAGTTCCCCTGCGTGGCAGTTCTTGAGACAATGTGCTGACGACAAGACGCAATTGGTTTGCACGCTGTGCAATCAGAGCCTGGAGTGAGGCATAAATGTTCTAAACCTGAGCACAACCTGCATGACCAGGCATCTAAATGCAAAGCACAAGCTGCAGTGGAGTACACACCTGAAAAACTACGAAAGATCTCAGGCTCCTCCTGCTCCCTCTACTGCTGCAGTCTCGGCCTCTTCCTCCCCCTCTGGAATGACAGTGGCACCAGCTACCTCGCAAACAGAGGATGTGGCAGCAATGCCACCACGTCAATCACCAAGCATCTCCACACTGGAGAGAAAGAGGAAGTACGCCCCTTACCCACCCGCGATCCCTGGCACTGAATGGCAGCTTTTCAAAATTGCTTGCCTTTGAAATGCTGTCATTCCATCTGGTGGAGACGTATACTTTTAAAACTTTATGGCAGTGGCTGTCCCACAGTATGTGGTTCCCAGCTGCCACTACTTTTCCAGGCGAGCTATCCCTGCCCTGCACAACCAAGTGGCGGACAAAATCAGGTGTGAGCTGTGCAACGCCATCTGTGGCAAGGTCCACATAACCACCGATACGTGGACCAGTAAGCACGGGAAGGGATGTTATATTTCCCTAACTGCACACTGGGAAAATGCAGTGGCGGCTGGGCCTAAGGCAGATAGCAGTTTGGCGCATGTCCTACCGCCACTGAGGATTGCAGGACATTTCCCATTATCTCCTCCTCCTACTCCGCTTCCTCCACTACCGCCTTCTCATCCGGTCAGCTTAACACCTGCACCACAAACTTCATCACAGCCAGGGGGAAACGAAAGCAGACTGTTTTGAAACTTATCTGTTTGGGGAAAAAACCCCACACCACGCAGAAGCTATGGATGGGCATGAAAGAACAGAGTGATGAGTGGTTGGTGCCGCTAAACCTCAAGCCCAGGCTGGTGGCGTGCGATAACAGGAGAAATCTCGTAGCAGCTCTGGGCCTAGCCGGTTTGACGTACATTCCTTGCCTTGCGCATGTGCTGAATTTGGTGGTGCAGAGGTTCCTGAAAAATTACTCCGATATGTCAGAACTTCTGCAGAAAGTGTGGGCCATCCATGCACGATTTCGGCCTTCCCGTTCATGCCTCATAAGTACCCACAAAGTGGAACTCCATCTTGCGCATGCTGGAGAGACTGTCCGAGCAGCAGCAGGCGATAGTGGAGTTTCAGATGCAGCACGCACGGGTGAGTTGCTCTGCAGAACAGCACCACTTCACCACCAACGAGTGGGCCTCCATGCTGGACGTGTGTCATGTTGCGCTGTTTCGAGTACTCCACCAATGTGGCCAGTGCCGATGACGCTGTCCTCAGCATTACTATACTACTTCTATGTGTCCTTGAAAAAATGCTTTTAGCGATGATGGAATATGATGTGGCACAGGAGGAAGAGGGATAATGATCCCTCTTCCTCCTCCTCTTCCTCCTGTGCCACATCATCCACAGTTATCAGGCCAGTCATTCACAAGTGGCTCGGAGGGTGGGTTCCTGCAACAACAGAGGCCAGGTACACAACTGTCAAGCCAGGGCACAGTTCTGAAGGATGAGGAGGATGATGATGATGAGGAGGAAGAACCCTGTTCACAGCAGGGTGGCTCCCAAAGCAGCTCATGGGCATCACTGGAGCGTGGCTGGGGGGATACAGAGGACACACACGGTACACCTCCAACAGAGGCCAGGTTGTCATTGCCTCTGGGCAGCCTGGCACACATGAGCGACTACATGCTGCAGTGCCTGAGCAAAGACTGCTGAGTTGCCCACATTCTAACCAGTGCTGATTACTGGGTGGCCACCCTGCTGGATCCCCGCTACAAGGACAACGTGCTGTCCTTAATTCCGTCACTGGAGCATGATCAGAAGATGCACGAGTACAAGCGCACGCTGGCATTCACACCTGACAGCGGGGGGCTCAGTGGAAGCACAAGGCGAAGGCAGAGAAGAAGGAGGAAGAAGTCACCAATGCAGCTGGGGCACCACCAGCACATCAGAAGGGAGGGTTAGCATGGCTGAAATGTGGAAAAGCTTTGTCAGTACGCCACAACAATCAGCACCACCAGCTGATATGGAAAGCAGGAGGCAGCATTTCAGCAACATGGTGAAACAGTACGTGTGCACACGCCGGCACGTACTGACTTATGGGTCTGCCCCATTCAACTTCTGGGTCTCCAAATTGGGCACATGGCCTGAGCTTGTCCTTTACGCCTTGGAAGTCCTGGCCTGCCCTGCTACCAGTGTATTGTATGAACGTGTGTTTAGCGCAGCCGCCTGTCCACAGCCAATGTGGACAAGCTCAAGTTCATTAAAATGAACCAGGCATGAATCCCACAGGATTGTACCTTGTGCTGAGTAGATAATTATACCAGCTGCACCCACCCATTGTTATACTTCAGTGCACTTTCTCTTTGCGTTCTCTTTTCCATTTCCTAATGTTTTGGGGCCTTCCCAAAATTATTTTTAAAAAAAAGTTAATAAAGGAAAAAAAACAACAACTAAAACAGTGTAGGCTACCTCCTCCTCCACCGCCGCTTCCAACTACATCGCCACGTCCACCGCCGGCTCAATCGCCTACTCCACTTTAACCTCCGCCTCCTAGTTCAAGATTATTATTTAAAAAAAAAATTCTATTCTGTTATTTTAAGTCATTTCCCTATCCACATTTTTTTTGCAGGGCAATTGTCCTACTCTTCCCCCCATTTTGCTCCCTTTTGCAGCCCTCTAACCCTTACTACGACTATTTTATTGCCATTTTATAGCACCAAAGTTTGGGTCCCCATTGACTTTAATGGGGTTCGGGTTTGAGTTTGGGTCAAGTTTAGGTTAAGGACCGAAGTTTGGCCAAACTCAAACATCCACGGATCCACTCATCCCTATTCATAAACAAACCACCAAGGTGGAGCACTCTTTATTTTAGGTTCTGTAGTATGAGAAAATAATAATATAATAAACATTTCTAAAATTCAGCTTTCACCTTCTTATTGTGGGATATTGAGTGCAGAACTAAGGGGAAAACAATTTTTTTAATATATATTTTAGCACAAGGCCACAACATAAAAAATGTAAAAAAAAATTAAAATAAAAATGTCCAATTTTTCTTTTCTAATCAGAGTGTGATATAGCTATATTCTACATAATATTGCTCAGAATTTTGTAGGCCAAAATCCCAGGAGACGTAATTCTGATAGTGAAGGTCCCGTCTGTTGAAGCTACTTTGTTATTGGTAGATGGACATGACACAATTTTGATAAAAAATGGGTGCAAAGAGCTTCGAATTTTCATATAGTAAGTATAGCAGTTATCACGTCTGATATGGCAGATAACAGACGTGTGGCGCAGAGGGGAGGGAAGGGGAGTACCCTTTCACTAGGGGAGTACCCTTTCACCCAGCACTGGCACCTGGCTGGTCTGATGTTCCTAGATGGACTGCTAACCCATACACGTGCCCTGGCTTACCCTAAAATAAGCCCTAGGTAGTGAGTAGGGCGGTGGGAGCACTAGTCCTCATCACTGACACCTAGGGTAACAACATGGAAAGGACAAACAACACTAACATCACATACAATCCCCGAAGGGAGACAACAAACAGGATAGAACCGGAGATCCGACAGCACCAGTTCCAACAGCTGCACAGCAACTCCAACTCCACCAGAATAGAAGATCTGTAAAGAAGGTCTATATCTGGCAACAAGGGAAGCAGAAAGGGAGAATATATAGTAGCTGGGAGTGGCTGACAGAGAACAGCTGAAAGGAAAAGCTACAGATTCCTAAATGGGACAAAAAGGATCGCAAACCTAAGCAGGAAAACCTCATGGAGCGAACTCTTGAAACCGAGCAAGTAGCCACCAGCTGTGACCTTCTGACCCCAGGCACAACAGGTCATGACTAGGGATGAGCGAACCCGAACTGTATGGGGTGTCCGTGACACGGACCCGAACCCGAACATTTTCGTAAAAGTCTGGGTTCGGTGTTCGGCGCTTTCTTGGCGCTTTTTAAAAGGCTGCAAAGCAGCCAATCAACAAGCATCATACTACTTGCCCCAAGAGGCCATCACAGCCTTGCCTACTATTGGCATGGCTGTGATTGGCCAGTGCAGCATGTGACCCAGCCTCTATATAAGCTTGGGTCACGTAGCGCTGCACGTCACTCTGCTGTTACAAGTGTAGGGAGAGGTTGCAGCTGCGACGTTAGGGCGAGATTAGGCAGTGATTAACTCCTCCAAAACACTTAAGACAGTGATCGATCTACAGCTGTGGATCATTGAACTGCTGCTATTCAATTGCTCACTGTTGTTAGGCTGCCCAGAGCGTTTTTCAGTCACTTTTTTCTGGGGTGATCGGCGGCCATTTTGTGGCTTGTGGTGCGCCAGCACAAGCTGCCACCAAGTCCATTTAACCATCAATAGTGTGGTTATTTTTTGCTATATCCTACATCAGGGGCAAGCTGTCACCAAGTCCATTTAACTATCAATAGTGTGGTTATTTTTTGGCTATATCCTACATCAGGGGCAAGCTGCCAGCAAGTCCATTTAACCATCAATAGTGTGGTTATTTAAATCTATCCCTAAAAGGGTATATTAGATTCAAGGTGCAGATAGGGTCATTCTCAATAACTTCACACACACGCTACTGTGCATATCCAAGTCTAATTCTGTCCGTAAACGTATACCTGTCACCCAGCGCCTAAATAATAGGCCTCAAATTTATATTCAGCTAAATCTGTGGCTATTGCTGTAGCTGGTTAAGTTATATTGTGTCCGTCAAAGCACAGTTTTTGTTCTGGTTTGAAATACAATTCCCAACCTAGCAATTTCCTAAATAAGTGGTTTCTGCTGTATCAGGCCTACTTTAAATCTATCCCTAAAAAGGTATATTAGATTCAAGGTGCTGATAGGGTCATTCTCAATAACTTCACACAGACGCTACTGTGCAGATCCAAGTCTAATTCTGTCCGTATACCTGTCACCCAGCGCCTAAATAATAGGCCTCAAATTAATATTCAGCTAAATCTGTCATTACTGCTGTGCCTGTATTAGTGTAATACGATACCTAAATAGATAGCCAGATAGTGTTAGGTGTCTGTAAAAAAAGGCCTGAAATTGAATTCAATACATTGGGACAAATAATATTTTTCTTATTGTGGTGAACGGTAACAATGTGGAAAACATCTAGTAAGGGACGCGGACGCGGACATGGTCGTGGTGGTGTTAGTGGACCCTCTGGTGCTGGGAGAGGACATGGCCGTTCTGCCACATCCACACGTCCTAGTGTACCAACTACCTCAGGTCCCAGTAGCCGCCAGAATTTACAGGGATATTTGGTGGGGCCCAATGCAGTTCTAAGGATGGTAAGGCCTGAGCAGGTACAGGCATTAGTCAATTGGGTGGCCGACAGTGGATCCAGCACGTTCACATTATCTCCCACCCAGTCTTCTGCAGAAAGCGCACAGATGGCGCATGAAAACCAAGCCCATCAGTCTGTCACAACACCCCCATGCATATCAGGGAAACTGTCTGAGCCTCAAGTTATGCAGCAGTCTCTTATGCTGTTTGAAGACTCTTTTGGCAGGGTTTCCCAAGGGCATCCACCTAGCCCTTCCCCAGCGGTGGAAGACATAGAATGCACTAACGCACAACCACTTATGTTTCCTGATGATGAGGACATGGGAATACCACCTCAGCACGTCTCTGATGATGACGAAACACAGGTGCCAACTGCTGCGTCTTTCTGCAATGTGCAGACTAAACAGGAGGTCAGGGATGAAAACGATGCAGGGGACGATGAGGTCCTAGACCCCACATGGAATGAAGGTCGTGCCACTGACTTTCACAGTTCGGACGAAGAGGCATCGGTGAGACCAAGCCAACATCGTAGCAAAAGACAAAGAGGGAGCAGTGGGCAAAAGCAGAACACCCGCCGCCAAGAGACTCCGCCTGCTACTGACCGCCGCCATCTGGGACCGAGCACCTCAAAGGCAGCTTCAAGGAGTTTCCTGGCATGGCACTTCTTCAAACAATGTGCTGACGACAAGACCTGAGTGGTTTGCACGCTGTGCCATCAGAGCCTGAAGCGAGGCATTAACGTTCTGAACCTTAGCACAACCTGCATGACCAGGCACCTGCATGCAAAGCATGAACTGCAGTGGAGTAAACACCTTAAAAACAAGGAAGTCACTGAGGCTCCCCCTGCTACCTCTTCTGCTGCTGCCGCCTCGGCCTCTTCTGCTGCTGCCGCCTCGGCCTCTTCCTCCGCCTCTGGAGGAACAATGGCACCACCAACACCACCACCTGCGTCACCAAGCATCTCAACCATGTCACACGGCAGCGTTCAGCTCTCCATCTCACAAACATTTGAGAGAAAACGTAAATTCCCACCTAGCCACCCTCGATCCCTGGCCCTGAATGCCAGCATTTCTAAACTACTGGCCTATGAAATGCTGTCATTTAGGCTGGTGGACAAAGACAGCTTTAAACAGCTCATGTCGCTTGCTGTCCCACAGTATGTTGTTCCCAGTCGGCACTACTTCTGCACAACCAAGTATCCGATAAAATCAAGTGTGCACTGCGCAACGCCATCTGTGGCAAGGTCCACCTAACCACAGATACGTGGACCAGTAAGCACGGCCAGGGACGCTATATCTCCCTAACTGCACACTGGGTAAATGTAGTGGCGGCTGGGCCCCAGGCGGAGAGCTGTTTGGCGCACGTCCTTCCGCCGCCAAGGATCACAGGGCAACATTCTTTGCCTCCTGTTGCCTCCTCCTCCTACTCAGCTTCCTCCTCCTCTTCTTCCACCTGCTCATCCAGTCAGCCACACACCTTCACCACCAACTTCAGCACAGCCCGGGGTAAACGTCAGCAGGCCATTCTTAAACTCATATGTTTGGGGGACAGGCCCCACACCGCACAGGATTTGTGGCGGGGTATAGAACAACAGACCGACGAGTGGTTGCTGCCGGTGAGCCTCAAGCCCGGCCTGGTGGTGTGCGATAATGGGCGAAATCTCGTTGCAGCTCTGGGACTAGCCGGTTTGACGCACATCCCTTGCCTGGCGCATGTGCTGAATTTGGTGGTTCAGAAGTTTATTCGCAACTACCCCGACATGTCAGAGCTGCTGCATAAAGTGCGGGCCGTCTGTTCGCGCTTCCGGCGTTCACATCCTGCTGATGCTCGCCTGTCTGCGCTACAGCGGAACTTCGGCCTTCCCGCTCACCGCCTCATATGCGACGTGCCCACCAGGTGGAACTCCACCTTGCACATGCTGGACAGACTGTGCGAGCAGCAGCAGGCCATAGTGGAGTTTCAGCTGCAGCACGCACGGGTCAGTCGCACTGCGGAACAGCACCACTTCACC
Organism: Bufo bufo; assembly: GCF_905171765.1. Classification (NCBI taxonomy): domain Eukaryota; kingdom Metazoa; phylum Chordata; class Amphibia; order Anura; family Bufonidae; genus Bufo; species Bufo bufo. The sequence continues at coordinate 63,675,242 of NC_053390.1, forward strand.
ACCAATGACTGGGCCTCCATGCGAGACCTGTGTGCCCTGTTGCGCTGTTTCGAGTACTCCACCAACATGGTCAGTGGCGATGACGCCATTATCAGCGTTACAATACCACTTCTATGTCTCCTTGAGAAAACACTTAGGGCGATGATGGAAGAGGAGGTGGCCCAGGAAAAGGAGGAAGAGGGGTCATTTTTAGCACTTTCAGGCCAGTCTCTTCGAAGTGACTCAGAGGGAGGTTTTTTGCAACAGCAGAGGCCAGGTACAAATGTGGCCAGACAGGGCCCACTACTGGAGGACGAGGAGGACGAGGATGAGGAGGAGGTGGAGGAGGATGAGGATAAAGCATGTTCACAGCGGGGTGGCACCCAACGCAGCTCGGGCCCATCACTGGTGCGTGGCTGGGGGGAAACACAGGACGATGACGATACGCCTCCCACAGAGGACAGCTTGTCCTTACCTCTGGGCAGCCTGGCACACATGAGCGACTACATGCTGCAGTGCCTGCGCAACGACAGCAGAGTTGCCCACATTTTAACGTGTGCGGACTACTGGGTTGCCACCCTGCTGGATACCCGGCGGTACAAAGACAATGTGCCCACCTTACTTCCTACACTGGAGCGTGATAGGAATATGCGCGAGTACAAGCGCACGTTGGTAGACGCGCTACTGAGAGCATTCCCAAATGTCACAGGGGAACAAGTGGAAGCCCAAGGCGAAGGCAGAGGAGGAGCAAGAGGTCACCAACGCAGCTGTGTCACGGCCAGCTCCTCTGAGGGCAGGGTTAGCATGGCAGAGATGTGGAAAAGTTTTGTCACCACGCCACAGCTACCTGCACCACCACCTGATACGGAACGTGTTAGCAGGAGGCAACATTTCACTAACATGGTGGAACAGTACGTGTGCACACCCCTCCACGTACTGACTGATGGTTCGGCCCCATTCAACTTCTGGGTCTCCAAATTGTCCATGTGGCCAGAGCTAGCCTTTTATGCCTTGGAGGTGCTGGCCTGCCCGGCGGCCAGCGTTTTGTCTGAACGTGTATTCAGCACGGCAGGGGGCGTCATTACAGACAAACGCAGCTGCCTGTCTACAGCCAATGTGGACAAGCTGACGTTCATAAAAATGAACCAGGCATGGATCCCACAGGACCTGTCCATCCCTTGTGCAGATTAGACATTAACTACCTCCCCTTAACCATATATTATTGTACTCCTGGGCACTTCCTCATTCAATCCTATTTTTATTTTCATTTTACCATTATATTGCGGGGCAACCCAAAGTTGAATGAACCTCTCCTCTGTCTGGGTGTCGGGGCCTAAAAATATCTGACAGTGGCCTGTTCCAGTGGTGGGTGACATGAAGCCTGATTCTCTGCTATGACATGAAGACTGATTCTCTGCTGACATGAAGCCAGATTCTCTGCTATGGGACCTCTCTCCTCTGCCTGGGTGCCTGGGCCTAAATCTCTGACAATGGACTGTTCCAGTGGTGGGTGACGTGAAGCATGATTCTCTGCTATGGGACCTCTCTCCTCTGCCTGGGTGCCTGGGCCTAAATATCTGACAATGGACTGTTCCAGTGGTGGGTGACGTGAAGCATGATTCTCTGCTATGACATGAAGACTGATTCTCTGCTGACATGAAGCCAGATTCTCTTCTATGGGACCTCTCTCCTCTGCCTGGGTGCCTGGGCCTAAATCTCTGACAATGGACTGTTCCAGTGGTGGGTGAATTGAAGCCTGATTCTCTGCTATGACATGAAGACTGATTCTCTGCTGACATGAAGCCAGATTCTATGTTATGGGACCTCTCTCCTCTGTCTTGGTGCCTGGGCCTAAATATATGACAATGGACTGTTACAGTGGTGGGTGACGTGAAGCCAGATTCTCTGCTATGACATGAAGACTGATTCTCTGCTGACATGAAGCCAGATTCTCTGCTATGGGACCTGAAAGGAATCCATGTTCTTTATTATGTCAAAATCAATTCTGCTTTTACTGAAGTTTCATTTCTATGTTAGGTACTAACTCTGATTGCTGTGAAACTAATATACTGTAAGGTTTCTATTCTCTGTAACCCTGAATCTTATCTCTTTGGCACTACTCCCGGACAATATTCCTAATATGGAAGTTCCGTTTTTGTTTCTATTTCTCTGACTGCAGAATGAAACGTGTTAATATGATAGGTTAAATACATAACATACAATGATGCTAATAAAGAGGGTAAAGCCCCCTCTATATAACCTGTGTGCATTAAAAATAAACCTTAGAGTGTTCATTCAGTACATCACTGTTGTGTCTTTTATTACCTACTGAGTGAAGCGCTCTCCTGACGTCAGAAAGGACTCAAACCAAGCCGATACTAGAAGTTTGGTGCCAGGGGTACCAAGTGGGACTCAGAGATTCCTATCAGTTGGGGGCTCGTCCGGGATCGGGAAGGTTTTCCTCGTGTTCGGTAAGGAAGGCATCTGTTATTGTCCTCTGGCCGATCCGAGGACCACGTCCCGATCTAGTAAGTAGAACCTACAACTTCTAGTATAATTACTGTATCAGGGATACAGGGTACAGACTCCGGGAGTCTGGGGGAGTGACCCGGGGACTCCGGGAGTCCGTCGTGAGGATCACTCAGAGAAAATATAGTGCGCACTAGATAATATTGTCTCAGGGAGACAAAGACGGAGCTTGGTTTGACTCTTTACTTTTTAAAAGCTGTTTTAAAGTATAAGATTATTAGAGTTGATATAAGGATACTGATGTCCGGGTGGTAAGTGTACGGACTGAAGTTCACTATTTGCATAGAGTTTTAAGGACATTGCATTGTTGTTTTACTGTGTTGCGGAGGTCTGCAATACGCCCCACCCCCGGCTGGGAGCAATCCATTAACCAGCAGATAGGTGAACACAAGCGGCAGACCAAAGCAACAAATTATATGTTTGATGAAACTCTCTGATATATTGTGATCAGACCTGAGTCCTTTGCCTAGTTGACAGGATTAATTTCTCTGAGCCTTAAAGGTTCAGTGCAGCCAGTCCTAGGAAAGTAGCATCATTAAAATATCAGACGGAATGGGATCACAAGAGTCTAAAACCAATTATCCCAAACCCGAGACGGGAGAAACATGCAAAGTTTATGTTGCACGGTGTAGTCCCACAAATTACTTCCTAGTTAACCCATGGGTGGATAACTTAGCTGGATGGACTGAGTTCATGCAAGCTGCTAGCCCCTTTCCCAGGGACGGCGATAATAGCCCGTACCACATGGACATGATAAAGGGTCTTTGTCTGGAAGACAAAGAAGCATGGCCACATTTTGACCATGATCCGTCCTGGAATATGGATTACATGATACAAGGGGGTGAACAATGGTTGGAGATAGCCCCACATTGGTACAATGTACCATCAAATAAGAAGAAAGGGAAAACTAATAAGATTCCAAAAGATGACAGTCAGTTACATAAAATGGAGAAAAGAACAGAATTAAAAGACGTGTCTGAAAAGCCAAACCCACCACCTTACACTGTCCCGTCCGCCCCTGCACCCCATCTCACACTAAACCCTGTACACATATGTCCAAGCATGCAGGAGATACAGGACGAAGATATAGGTGCTACATTTATGCAGGTCCATGACGACCTAGAGAAAACAAAATACAGTCAAAAACAACAGAGAGCTGCAGAACAATATAAGTACCACACACGCAGCAAGGGAATAGAAGCTAAAGAAGAACAGGTAGAACTCAGTGCACCCTTCATAACAATAGGAGAACACTTAATGAAGAAACCCATGGACATCGAGGACCTTAATAAAATTATCAAACACTGCCCCAAACCCACAGTGGCTCCTTTGGGAACCATCACCTATCTTAAAAAGGCTTGTAAAGGCAGAAATTGTACACAGGAAGATTTAAGGCTCATAATAGATGGCATCATAGGGACACATACTGCTTGGGATTGGGATGAAGTCCCATCCATTTCTACACTAGTAGATGGAACTGTTGATGCCAGCCGGTACATATGCAATACAGAAGAAGGAGGAAGAAGAGTAGGATTCATGGTAGATAGCGGTGCAACTTCAAGTGTGTTAAGTAAAGATTTATACAAGGGACCATTGAGAAAATCTGAGCCCTCTATGGGAATTAATGGGGTTTTAACAAAAACTTTCAAAACTGACTCACTACCACTTGAGACCATGGACAAGGAGTACATCACAGACCATGCCTTCAGCATTATACCAGATTGCCCTGTCAGCCTGTTAGGGAGAGATTTGTTCATTAAGCTTGATTTACAAGTGTCAGCCAAAAATCAGGGCATAAGAGTACACTCAGATCTCATTCCAATCTCTACACCAGTACCACTGATTCTTGCAAACATACAGGACCACCCAGAACTCAACAACATCAACCCTGCATTATGGTCTTCAAATGAATATGACACGGGGTTCATAGATTGCACACCTTACAAGGCTACTGTGATATCAGGTGTCCTCTCAGTGTTCCAGAAACAGTACCCGTTGTCCACAGAAAAAATTGAGGGCTTGAGGCCAATAATCGAAGAGTTTTTAAAGAAAGGCATCCTGGAAGAGGTGATTTCACCCTTCAGCACTCCCATAAATCCTGTGGCAAAAGCAGATGGTTCAATTCGCTTTGTGCAGGATTTAAGGGAAATCAACAACATCATTGTGCCTATAGCCCCTATTGTACCTGACATTACTCAGTTGCTATCTGCCATTCCAGCAGACGCTGTTTGGTTCAGTGTGATAGATCTGAAAAATGCATTCTTTTCTATCCCAGTTGACAAGAAGACCAGACTAATTTTTGCTTTTTCCTTCGAGGGGCGACAACTAACCTGGGCAAGAATGCCGCAGGGATATGCTGATTCACCTGTAGTGTTCAGCATTGTCCTCCAAATGACTTTAAAACCATGGCACCCCCCCCAAGGTTCCGTGTTGTTGCAATACGTGGATGATTTACTGTTGTGCAGTATGTCAGTGGAGGCCAACATTGAGGATGGTATATCACTGTTACAATGGTTGTTTGAATGTGGACACAAAGTGTCATTAGGGAAAATGCAATGGTGTAAACAGCAAGTCGAATACTTGGGGTTTGTCCTGACAAAGGGGGAAAGGAGGATCAGTCCAGGGAGAGTTCAGTCTGTAGCGGGATTGGTCACCCCGCACTCCAAGAAGGAAATGCTATCCTTCCTTGGAATGATAAACTACTGCAGACAATGGATCCCAGACTGTTCCTACCATGATAATATCTTGAGACAGGCAACACTGCAGGACAAACCTGATTTAATAAGATGGTCTTCAGAAATGTACAATGCATTTGATTATCTGAAATGTTCATTAATGTCAAGTCCAGGATTGGGCCTCCCTGACTACAAACTGCCCTTCCACATGTTTGCACGACAAAACTGTAAAACCATGGCGGGCGTGCTGACACAAGAACATGGAGGCAAGTTGCGCCCATGTGCATTTTTCTCGAAGGTAATGCCCACCTCTGTCCAAGGGATGCCGGCATGTCTGCGTTCTCTTGCAGCCTGTGCTATGATGGTAGAGTTGGCAACTCCTTTTACAATGGGACATTACACCATTTTGCACACCACACATGATGTTGTAGGCCTACTCAAGGGCATCCACACACAACACATGTCTGCACAAAGGCTTTCAGGATATGAGGTACTACTGCTCAGTGACCCTTCACTCGAAATCAAGTATGCTTCCCACACCTCAGGACCAGCACCAATACTGAATGCTCTCTTAGGCCTTAAAGGACAGGAAGATTGCCTCACAGATACACATGATTGTTTACAGGTCCTGGAACACGAAACTTCTCCAAGACATGATTTGTCATCCACACCCATTATAGGTGCTCCAGAGGTTTTTGTAGACGGTTCATGCACCAGACCAGATGACACCAGTTACTGTACAGGCTACGCCATTGTCATGCTCCCAGATGTTGTACTAGAGGCAAAGCCCATAAAGTTTCAGTCTGCACAGGCAGCTGAACTCATTGCCCTTACCAGGGCATGCATTCTACATGCTGAAAAACCAGTCACCATTTATACTGACAGTAGGTACGCACATGGGGTAGTGTGGGATCATGGAATGATTTGGCACAGAAGAGGTTTCACTGCAGCAGATGGTAAACGCATCTCACACTCACAGTTGGTCGCAGATCTACTTGAAGCCATCAGATTGCCTTCACAATTGGCAATTATTCACTGCAAGGCACACACCAATGGTAAGGATCATGTCTCACAGGGCAATGCGCTGGCAGATAGGGAGGCGAAACGAGCGGCCGACTACAGCCCCTCAGGTCCATGTAAACATTGGGAGATGCCATGTTTGGCACCCCCAACCCTTGAGATGTCACAAATGCTTACCGATCTTCAAAGATACGCCACTGAACAGGAACGGCAAGACTGGTGTTATCCAGTATTGCAGAAAAATTCTAAGACAGAATTACTCTGCAAAGAGGGGAGACCATGTATTCCCCAACACAGTGCTTCCATCTTCATAGCACATTTCCATGGAGCAGGACATAACAGCATACAGACAACTCAGTCATTGTTGAGTCAAAATTTTTACATTACTGACATCAAAAAGTTAGTAACAGAATATGTACACAGGTGCATTACATGTTTGAGGAACAACCCCAACAACCCCTTGAAGGTAGTCCATCAACACCTTGACTATCCCACTACTCCATTCACCCATTTACAGGTAGACTTCACACATATTCCCAAAACTCAGGGTAGACAGGAATATGCTTTGGTGATTGTTGACATGTTCTCCAGATGGCCTGAAGTATTCCCCACCAAATCAGAGGATGCTAAAACAACAGCAAGGATACTTACTCAACAAATCATTCCTAGGTGGGGATGCCCTCTGATGATTGAATCTGACCAAGGGCCAGCATTCACCTCCAAACTCAACAAGGAAATTGCTAAATTACTACATATAGAATGGAAATTTCACATTCCATATCACCCACAAAGTTCTGGCATTGTGGAACGCATGAACAGGACTATCAAAGATAAATTGAGGAAGGCCACTGCAGGTACTTTTGAAAAATGGAAAGAGATCCTACCCATAATACTTGCAGAAATAAGGATGACACCTAATAAAAGGTTAGGGTTATCACCATTCGAGATACTCATGGGAAGGCCTTTCCCCACCCCCTGGGCAAGACGCCCAATGATAGTGCAGGAAGGTGATCTTGATTTAATAAGGGAAGAATATGTCACCAAATTGATACAGGTTCTTAATAAAACTGAGGAAAAAGTTGCTTGTAAGTCTCCCTCTCTTCCACAGGAACCCACCCACCCATACAGGGTGGGGGATGAGGTAGTGATCAAAACACTGAAGAAAGGAAAATCCCAAGGTGACTTCGCATATGGCCCACCCACTACCGTGGTTGCAGTGACCAGAACAGCTGTGCTGACTGAACAATCTCCAACTTGGATCCACGCCACCCGAGTGAAGCTTGTGAGAAAAAGAGAGGAGGCAGGAACGGAGGCAGACAGCCTTGGCCTTGAAGAAGGACAAGAGGTGCTAACGAGGGCAGACAGCCCTGACCTCCAACAAGGCCTAGAGGTACTAACGGGGGCAGACAGCCTGACCTCCAACATGATGAGCTCCTCACTCCTTTCTGGGAAATGGTTGAATGTACTAACTAAGATTGCTTCAATAATCTTGTTGATTTTACCAATTAGTAGTAAGGGAGAAGTAGCCGCAACTAGCAAGGGCGGCGTCATCACTTTTTGGTATAATTCATCTAACACTCACGTAGCCACCTACACCTTTTGCCTTTGTGATATCTTGAAAACATGTTCATATTATAACTATTGTTCCAACGACTATGTAGAAGGACAGGCCTATATATGTGTAACAGACTCATACTGGGGAAAAGGTTGTGGATACTGGGGATCAGTGGGATGGAATACAGGGACAAAATGGGGATATAAACCAGAAAGCGCCCTCAAAAGGAGGGATAAAAATTCTAAGTCCCTTTTGACTAGAATGACACTCCTTGAGAGAGGGACGTGTTATGTGGACACCTCTTCAGTGTATCATTGCAAAAAAAGGTCAGCGGAAATGAAGATTGTATTGACAATAGACAACCCTGGTAAATATGATGAAGGAGATTATGTATTAGGATGGTACTTTCATAACATGTGGGGAGCTGAGACTTCTCAGGTATCACAAATGTTCAAACTTAGAGATATGTATAAATCTAAGGAATACCAGCCCATCACAGGTGTCCCAAAAAACCCACTAGCCCCGCATATAGTTTCTCTAAAAAACCTAAGGGCCATATCTAATCCCACATATGAGGATACTTTGGCCATGGGGACGGGTTTTTCTGATGTTAATTTGTGGCTGGAGTGGATGAAGTATAGTGCAGCCTCTGTGAATAAAAGTAACTGTTACATATGCGGTGCTGCCAAGCCACACCTAGGTACCGTACCCCTAGTGTTACCAGAAAGTGTTGAAGAATGTTTTTTGACTCTTTTTGTTAATATGTCTTATAACCACAGTGCATGTACAGAATGGAAATCAAAATACCCTCTTTTGTTAAAAAATCCTCGCCCAGGGGCAGGTATCCAGGTATATCCAGGTAACTACACATGTTACAAAGGGAGTACACATGGGAGGAATGTACAGAATTTCACCAAAGGTTATTGTCACAAATACAGCAATCTGAACATATCCCTCACTCAGAACCAAGTGTACTCCATAGGAGATGTGTACTGGATCTGTGGAGATGGAAAAATAAGATCCAGATTGGAAGGTGCCTGGAAAGGTGACTGTGCGCTTGCCAAAGCTATAATGAACATGCACATTTTTACTGAATCAGATATTATAGACAAAGGGGTGCTAAAGAGAAACAAAAGAAGCAGCCCCCTTTCAAGTTTTGATCCCCATGTGTATATAGATGCAATAGGTGTTCCAAGAGGGGTCCCAGATGAGTTCAAAGCTAGAGATCAAGTAGCCGCCGGATTTGAATCAATATTTCCCATCATTACTGTGAATAAAAATGTGGATTGGATAAATTACATATACTACAATCAGCAAAGGTTTGTAAACTATACTAGAGATGCATTTCTAGGGGTAGCAGAAGAACTACAAGCGGACTCAATCATGACATTCCAGAATCGAATGGTGTTGGATATGATTCTTGCAGAGAAGGGCGGAGTGTGCCGAGTATTGATTGATCCAACCTCCTGCTGCACATACATACCAAATAATACTGGCCCCACTGGTAAGGTCACAATAGCTATAAAAAAGCTTGAAGATCTGTCAGTAGAACTGAAAAAGAACTCAGGTATAAATGACCCATGGGATCAATACTTTGGGTGGTTCACAAATTGGAAACAAGGTCTCATGCAACTAGGGATTGTCATACTAATAGTAATTGTAGTAATAGGTGTAGTAGCATTATGTGTTATTCCCTGTGTGAGACGAATGCTAGAAAAAGGGCTCTCTAATATGTCATTATATCAGACTACTGTACCCCAGGAGGATCGAAGCCCAGATGGGTATAAGAATTACCTAATATCATATAGAGAGAAAAAGGACAAGAAAGGAAAGAACCATGTAGTGTGATCCACTAAAGGTTCTTAAGAGGGGATTTGAAAGGAATCCATGTTCTTTATTATGTCAAAATCAATTCTGCTTTTACTGAAGTTTCATTTCTATGTTAGGTACTAACTCTGATTGCTGTGAAACTAATATACTGTAAGGTTTCTATTCTCTGTAACCCTGAATCTTATCTCTTTGGCACTACTCCCGGACAATATTCCTAATATGGAAGTTCCGTTTTTGTTTCTATTTCTCTGACTGCAGAATGAAACGTGTTAATATGATAGGTTAAATACATAACATACGATGATGCTAATAAAGAGGGTAAAGCCCCCTCTATATAACCTGTGTGCATTAAAAATAAACCTTAGAGTGTTCATTCAGTACATCACTGTTGTGTCTTTTATTACCTACTGAGTGAAGCGCTCTCCTGACGTCAGAAAGGACTCAAAGCCGATACTAGAAGTTTGGTGCCAGAGGTACCAAGTGGGACTCAGAGATTCCTATCAGGACCTCTCTCCAATTGATATTGGTTAATTTTTATTTATTTTATTTTTATTTTAATTCATTTACCTATCCACATTTGTTTGCAGGGGATTTAACTACATTTTGCTGCCTTTTGCAGCCCTCTAGCCCTTTCCTGGGCTGTTTTACAGCCTTTTTAGTGCCAAAAAGTTCGGGTCCCCATTGACTTCAATGGGGTTCGGGACGAAGTTCGGGTCGGGTTCGGATCCCGAACCCGAACATTTCCGGGAAGTTCGGCCGAACTTCTCGAACCCGAACATCCAGGTGTTCGCTCAACTCTAGTCATGACAGCCTCGTGACAGCAGTAATCTACTTGTATTCATTTTTGCAGTTTGCATGTGTCTTGGTGTATAAAGCAATGTGCTACTACTTGTAGTGCTTGTTTGCTTTTACATTGCAGCCATGGTAGCTTGCACCTAAACCTCCTTTTGATACATAGTTTGGAAGTGTTGGTCTATATATAAATACACCTCGAAACTGCAACACCAAGAAGGAAAAGCCATGTGTAAATGGAAAGCACAGAATCTATAGACATGGTAATGATATTCACATGATTAAAAAAATGGAAACTTATATTCAAAACATCTTGATTTATTTAGTATCGAGTATGAGCGCAATGTTCAGAAATACATGCCGTTACACTCCTTGGCATGCTATTAGTGAGGTTATTAATGGTTGTCTGAGGAATGTTCAGCTTTGCTGATTATACTTGGACATGCAAATCATCAAGATCTGCTGCTGGCATCTCCCTTACAATTACCAACCAATGACATCTCCGATGTGGAGACAAGTCTGGAGACACTGCAGGCACTGGTAGCATGTTTAGGCCACACAGGCTGCTCACAGTAGCACGAGAAACATGCTGCCTGCGTTTTTTTCTGTCTCTTGGAGCACTTTAGATAAATCAACTTAACACCGAGCTGCTAGTGTACCTGAAATGAAGACTAGAGGGGCCCAACTACACTACATTATTCTACCCCACATTATAATCCTGGGTGTGGGAATGGTGTGACATTTCCTTGTGAAGGCCTCTTCATAGCATTGGTCTTCATAGCAGACCAATCTCAGGCTATCATTGCATCCGAGATAAAAGTGGGTCTCATCACTGAAGAGGATAGACCTCCTTTTCAGCCTCCATTGCCATCTTGCTGTGAATAGTGATAACCTTTGAAAGCTGTGGCATGAGGTTAATGGAACACATGTAGCTGGACATCTGGCTCCTAGCCCACTGTTATGCAAATTCCTTCTGATTGTTTGTGTAGACATTGTTTGCCACTCTTGGCTTGGGATTTGACTTCCCATTTTACTAGCAGTACAGAATGGATCAGTACGCTCCATTCTTCTAATGAGAAGATGTATTCATTCAGAGGCTCGCCTATGTGAACCTCTTTCTGACATCTTGGCCTAGGCGCATAGTGATCTGCCAGAGTGGTAAACCAAGGTTTCTCAGTTCCAGGATTCTATCCCAATTCAGTTTTGCAAAAAGTGGCGATAACTGGCACGTAGATGAAAAGGAGACATTGCACAAACTTCCCACACGACTTAATCAGATTTTTGAGGATTCTTGTGTCTAAACATTTTTTGCTTTCAATCAGGCCTTTATGCTTCTCCCACATGCCACTAATTGGAGCTACAGTAGGTGCTCGAAAATCTGCAGATCTTAGTGATAGCAGCTACTTCCTTGATTTGCATAACCTTAAAGGGGTATTCCCATCACAATGATCACTGTTAAATCTGTTAATGATTTGACAGTGATCATTTTTGTAAATACATTTAATTACCCAATTCCCACCCTTTTTGAGAAAATAAGTCCCCTCTTACCTGATCATTGTCTTTCGTCTCCCCTGGTTACGGCCACCTCTCCTGTCAAATCCCGCCGGGCCGGGCTGACGCAGAAGACTGAAGATTTTCTCCCGGCCGGGCCGCGCAATGTCCTGAGCGCGCACGCAGCCGCGCATGCGCCATGATGACTTCTTCCTGGCCAGTATAGCACAGAGCCGCGAACGCGCACGCTGGCTCTGTACTATACAGGCCAGGAATAAGTCACCATGGCGCATGCGCGGCGGCGTGCACCTTCAGGACATTGCGCGGCCCGGCCGGGAGAAAATCTTCAGTCTTTTGCGCAAGCGCGGGCCGGCTGGGAGAAGAATCCAGCAAGTGATTGTCACGCTCAACGAAGGTAAGTATGAAAAGTGAAGATGGGAATACCCCTCTAAAGAAAATGTATCCTCAAAATTTTTATCTACCAGTTAAAGCCAGATAGTAACACATATCCTTTTTTTCTAATCGGATTTTATTTTCTGATTACAGATTTATTTATTCTATTATCTGAACATGATTATGGGGGCAGCATCTTGCCTGAGCTGTTCTTAACAGCATTTACAATGCCTTCAAATATTGTTTTATGGCAGCCACAGGTCATTGTACAAGGAGAGAATAAATAATCTTTGACAATCACCTATTGTGAATTGTGGATCCTGTCTTATCTCTACACAAGGATGATATCTTCTTATGATTACAGGAAGGTTTAGAAAAAGATATACTGCTCACAAAAAGTTAGGGATATTTGGATTTCAGGTATAATTTATGGAAAACAAAGTTCCCGCTACAGTGATATCATATCATGAAAGTAGGGCATTTAAACTCTTCCGGACACAGGGCGTACAGGTATGCCCTTATGTCCTGGTACTTAAGGACACAGGGCGTACCTGTACGCCCTGTGTATTTTCGATCACCGCCGCGCGGTGGGCGGTGATCGGATCCCGGTGCCTGCTCAAATCATTGAGCAGGCACCTGGGGCAAATGCGCCGGGGGATCCTGTGACCCTCCCGTGTAGGCGATCGCAGCAAACCGCAGGTCAATTCAGACCTGCGGTTTGCTGCATTTCATGGTTATTCGGGTCTCTGAGGACCCGATAACCCGGAACAGGATGGTGATCGATGGTGTGATTTTACCCCACCAATCACCATCCTGCGATCCTGAGTGGTGATGGTGACATCACCTCTCAGGATCGCCTCTGATTGGTAGGAGGGGGGGCCTGCGGGAGATTCAAATGATAGCAGCGTCTGAGCCAGCATCACCCCATCTGTGCCCCAGCACCCATCCTTGCCCCAGGACCCGATCTGTGCCCCAGCACCCCCATCTTAACTGCAGGTAATTAGGGAAAGACTAGTGAAAGGTTGGGCTAGGCAGGAAAAATAAAGGGAACGTTAGTGGTAAAAAAAAGTTTTCCTGCATCACCCTAAGTAGGGTGTCTGGTGTCCACAGCACAGCTGTGTGACCTTAGAACCCCCAGGGGTGCTGCCGCTTGCCCCCCTCCCCCCCACAACTTTTTTGGGGCGCAGGCATTTTTGTGCGTACGCTGACTGTGGCCGGCACTCTTAGCGTCCGGCCACTGTTAGCGCATCGCACACCCCACCGCTGATCAACTTCGGACAGTTGATCAGCGGTTTTGAATTTTTTTCTTACATTTTTTCCCCTTTTTTTAGTTAGTCTTTTTTTTTTTTTCTGTTAGTTTTAGGGATAAGTACCCTTTAGGTGTTCCTCAACAGTTAATGGCAAATGTAGATGAAATTTCAGAATTAAAATTTTTGGTAACCTTAATATAGAGCAACCAAAAATCATATGTACCCTAAAAATAGTCCCAACAAAACCGCCACCTTATCTCGTAGTTTCCAAAATGGGGTCATTTTTAGGGAGTTTCTACTCCAGGGGTGCATCAGGGGGGTTGAAACAGGACACGGTGTAAATAAACCGGTCCATAAAAATCAGCCCTCCAAAAACCAAACGGCTCTCCTTTCCCTCTACGCCCCGCCGTGTGGCCGTACAGTAGTGTACGGCCACATATGGGGTGTTTCTGTAAAAAGCAGAGTCAGGGCAATAAATATACAGTCTTGTTTGGCTGTTAACCCTTGCTTTGTTAGTGGAAAAAATGGGTTAAAATGGAAAATTTGGCAAAAAAATGAAATTTTCAAATTTCATCCCCATTTGCTAATAACTCTTGTGCAACACCTGAAGGGTTAACAAAGTTTGTAAAATCAGTTTTGAATACCTTGCGGGGTGTAGTTTCTTAGATGGGGTCACTTTTAGGGAGTTTCTACTCCAGGGGTGCATCAGGGGGGTTGAAACAGGACACAGTGTAAATAAACCGGTCCATAAAAATCAGCCCTCCAAAAACCAAACGGCGCTCCTTTCCCTCTACGCCCCGCCGTGTGGCCATTCGGTAGTGTACGGCCACATATGGGGTGTTTCTGAAAACAGAGTCAGGGCAATAAAGATACAGTCTTTTTTGGCTGTTAACCCTTGCTTTGTTAGTGGAAGAAATGGGTTAAAATTGAAAATTTGGCAAAAAAATTAAATTTTCAAATTTCATCCCCATTTGCCAGTAAAATCAGTTTTGAATAGCTTGAGGGGTTAAGTTTCTATAATGGGGTCATTTTTGGGTGGTTTCTATTATATGAGCCTTCAGACCTGAACTGGTCCCTAAAAATTGGGTTTTTGAAAATTTCTGAAAAATTTTAAGATTTGCTTCCAAACTTCTAAGCCTTTTAACATCCCCAAAATATAAAATATCATTCCCAAAATGATCCAAACATGAAGTAGACATATGGGGAATGTAAAGTAATAACTAATTTTGTAGGTATTACTATGTATTATAGAACTAGAGAAATTGAAACTTGGAAATTAGCAATTTTTTACACATTTTTGGTAAATTTGGTATTTTTTTATAAATAAAAATGAATTTTTTGGACTTAATTTTACCAATGTCATGAAGTACAATATGTGACGAAAAAACTATCTCAGAATGGCCTGGATAAGTCAAAGCGTTTTAAAGTTATCACCACTTAAAGTGACACTGGTCAGATTTTCAAAAAATGGCCTGGTCCTTAAGGTGAAATAAGGGTTTGTCCTTAAGGAGTTAAGTAGAAGCATACAATAGTGATTTGCTCTTCTCAAACAATTTATTAAAACAAAAGCAAACACCAGGGTGGGTACAGCCCCACAAAAATGTCAGGGGTCTCTACTTGTATAAGCTTTTAATAGAACAGGTTCTGTAGACATCTCTCTGGAATCAGTGGACAACGGTGTAAAAGGAGTGCGCTTCTTCTTGGCGCTAACATCGACCTGTAAGGCTGAGTTAATACTTGAGTTATTTGGCACTGTGACTGCCAAAATAAGTAAAGTGTGCAGTGATTCTAAGTGCGACGCCTGTCATCTGCATGTCATATGGACTCACAGTATTATTTGTCATATGGCATTGAGCATCTATAACGGAAGCCTTGCACCCCGATTGGGTACCTCCATTGATGGATGCTCCTAGTGCTTCCTGAGGGCTCAAAGCACTCCACTTGAACCCGTGAGCACCACAGACCCCACAAACCGCTGCAGCTTGGATGGGGTCTCGCCACCCTCAACCCATTATGGACCCAATACCGGGCTTCAGCTTCTAGTGGGTGAACCTCTCCTTAGTCCAGAGAGCGAAACAGGAACAAGCTCTTACAAGAGCTTATACTCAGGGGAGTATTCTGATATAGCAATCCCCATGAGCATAGTTATCCCATCCCCCAAACATGAGCCAAGACTTCATGAAGGGGTAAAGCAGGTCTGTTTCTGCTTGTCGGGTAGGTTGGGGCTGAACGGAGCTGAGCAGGTGTTAGTAGGCCTGCTCCAGCTCCCACTCCCTTGTTACCAGGTGGGTCATGTCTTTGCTCACCTCCCATCCATCAGCATAAACATGCATGCCCATCAGGTAGTTGTAGATGTCCCAAAACCTAGACTCCTCTGTGCTGCCGAGATCAATATCCTCCTCCAAGGCCTCCCATAGTAACCCAGGTCCATCATAATCCTTCCCTTCGGGTACGTCATGCTTTGCCGTCCAGGGGGTATGTTGAATTACATGCCACCTTAGGGCCTGGCACTTGTTACTGGCACATGATTGGGGGTCATCTATAGGGGTACTTGTTACTGGCACATGATTGTGGGGCATCTTTGGGGCGCTAGTTAATGGCACATAATTGGTGGGCATCTATGGGGGCACTTGTTACTGGCACATGATTGGGGGGCATCTATGGGGCACTTGTTATTGGCACATGATTGGTGGCATCTATGGGGCACTTGTTATTGGCACATGATTGGGGGGCATCTATGGGGCTACTTGTTGCTGGCACATGATTGGGGGGCATCTATGGGGTTACTTGTTACTGGTACATGATTGGGGGCATCTATGGGGGCACTTTTACTGGCACATTATTGGGGGCATCTATGGGGACACATCTTACTGGCACATTATTGGGGGGCGCTGTGGGGGCATCTATGGGGGCACTTCTTACTGGCACATTATTGGTGGCACTTTTTACTGGCACATTATTGGGTGGCACTATGGGGGCATCTATGGAGGCACTTTTTACTGGCACATTATTGGTGGCACTAATGGGGCATCTACTAAGGCCACAAAGAAGGGGTATTTTATATGGGGGAAGGGGGGAGAGGAACACTATAGGGGCTTCTACTGAGGCCTCAAAGAAGGGGTATTTTATATGGGAGGCTCTGTATAGGGGCATTTTATACTGGGACACATTATGGTGGGTACTATGGGGAAGGGGAAAGAGGAGTACTATGGGCTCATCTATGTGGGGAACTAAGAAGGGGTATTTTATACTTGCAAATTATGGGGGACACTCAGGGCATCTACTGGGGCACTATATATGGGCAATTTTATACTGATACATTATGGGGGCACTAGGAAAAAGGGGGAGAGGAGCACTATGGGGTCATTTACTGGGGGCACTATATAGGGGTATTTTATACTGGCACATTATGGGGGCACTATGGGGACATTAGCTCAACTGGGAGCATTAAAAGGGGGTATTTTTTGCACTGGCACATTATAAGGAGATGTATTACTACTGGGGGGAATTATGATGGGCTTTATTACTACTGGGGGTCTATACGGAACATGATTATTAGTATGGGCACTATGGGAGCATTATTACTTCTGGGGCACAGTGGGGAAATGTTGGGGGCACTGTGGGAGCACTATTACTACCATGTGTGCTCTAGCAGAGAATTATTCCTATTGGTGGGACTTTTGGGAGCACTATTACTGTGGGGACACCTTGGTACACTATCAGCTTACCACAATTATTTTTGGGGGACGTTATGTTTACACTATTACTGTCAGGGGCACTATTTGCTGGGCACAGTTATTTTAGAGCACTGTGTGCCAATAATTATTGAAGGGCACTATCTGCATGATACAACTATTATCAGGGGGTTTATCTGTTTCTGCAGTATAGTATCGGGGAGCACAGTGGCACAGTATTGGGGGTGGTAGGATGATTTGTCCAGAAGATGGGAGGATGATGGAAAAGTAGTAAACTAAGATTTTGTTTGTCAAACTGCAGAGATGAGAAATGGCTGAAAAATGGTGGTCTGGTCTGAAGGTCTGAAATAAGAAGATGAAAGAGAGAAGGAACATTTACATCCAAGAGACATCACTGGATGTAAGAGGTATGTGGCGCTGTATTACCCTTTATGTAGAGGTGGATGGAGGGGTTAGTAGTACAGTACTATCTGCACATTGTAAAACAAACAAAAAAAAAACAACTAATCTGCAAAATACTATATATTTGTGTCAGAAGCTGTGCTTTTTTAATTTTTAGAATAATGATACAACCATTTTATTTAATACTTTTGTACTGATGCTTTTTCTCTCTCTATATTAAGGGACACTATAGTCACCAGAACCGCAACAGCTAAACGTAGTAGTTCTGGTGTCTATAGCATGTCTCTGCAAGCTTTTTAATGTAAACACTGCCTTTTCAGAAGAAAAGGCAGTATTTACATTACTGCCAAGGAACACCTCTAGTGGACATTAATTATTATTAAAGTTTACTACTCTACGAGGTGTGTGGATTTTTTTTTTTTTTGTGTGTGTGTTGTGGTGCAGGGCGTGATTGCATGCTAGGGTGTGGAAAGGATAGATCCAGGGCCCAAGTAAAATCTTGCCCAGGGTCAATATTTTTGCCCCAATCAATATTTAAGACGGCCCTGAGAAAAATAAACGTATCCTGTCTGTGGAGCATCCGCTTTCACTTGGTCAGCATTTGGTCAGTAATCCATCAGTTTTGCTAATGCCCAGAAAAACAGGAGTGGATCGAAAACAGAGATAACACGTGAATGGAATATTTGCAAGTCTTCTGTGTTTTGTACCCACTCCTGCTTTTGGCTACCAAATCACAAGCCAATTCTGATGGGACCATACAGGCCTTACAGCTGCTACACAGACAGGATCCGTTGTGTGTCTATTTTTACCTTCCTTGTGACAGATCAGAGGAAGGGTCAAATAAATGATGATGTCAGTCAAGCCAAAAAGGCTAAATAGTGGCCCAGCAATAAAGTAGGGAGGGTGGGAACAGCATGAGAAGTCCACAGAGTGGCCCAATGACAGAGTCTGCAGGTGGCGGCAGCATCAGGAGGCCGCAGAGTGGCACAATGACAGAGTGTTAAGGTGGTGGCAGCATGAGGAGGCCACAGAGTGGCCCAATGACAGAGTCTGTAGGTGGCGGCAGCATTAGGAGGCCACATAGTGGCCTAATGACAGAGTCTGGAGGTTGTGGCAGCATCAGGAGGCCACAGAGTGGCTAGGTGACAATGTTGAGGTGGCGGCAGCATCAGGAGGCCACAGAGTGGCTAGGTGACATAGTGTGGAGGTGGTGGCAGCATGAGAAGACCACAGAGTGCCAAGGGGACATAGTAGTGAGGTGAAAGCAACATGAGGAGACCACAGAATGGTCCAATCACAGAGTTTGGAGGTGGCGGTAGCATCAGGAGGCCACAGAGTGGCAAGGTGACATAGAGTGGAGGTAGGAGCAGCATCTGGAGACCACAGAGTGGCAAGGTGACAGAGTGTGAAGGTGGGTGGCACTGGCAATAACAGTACCCGCTGAATATAGCGGGTGAAAGAAGGAGCACTTGGCATCAGATGTGTGGCTTCAGGCGGGTGGCAGAATCAGAATAGTAGCTGAGGCAGGTAGCCAGAATAAATCAGTCTCTTTTGTCAAAGTGTTGGTGTGGCACCATGGATGATCTAGTCTGATCCATCAGGAATTGGTGGGTGGAAATCCTGGCTTATCTACGCCTGATTCATCTTGACAAATGTCAGTCTCTCCGCATTTTTGGTGGACAGGCGAGTTCTTTTTGGGGTAACTATAGCCCCCGCCGCACTAAACAACCGCTCTAATGTCACACTACTGGCCGAGCAGAACAGCTTTTCCAGGGCAAACTTGGCCAATTGCGATAACAAATCCAGTTTGGCTGGCCAATAGTCCAGCGGATCTTCAAGGTCAGCTGGCAGGGTGCACTCCTGCTGGTTCAGGTTTTGCTCTACGTCTAGCTGCTGGTAAGTGCTGGTAAGTAGTTTCTTCACTATGCGGGTGAGGAAAGCTGCTCATCAGCGACTGTAGACTCAGGCTGCTGCTGATGGAGCTGGTACTGCTCCTGCCACCCCATTCCTCCCCAGCAGCCATGGCAGTGGAACGTGAGCACAGAGCCCCACCCCGGTCAGACCTGCGAGAGGATGGACAATGGCATAGATAGGCAGTGGCCAACTGACTACATAGGATATCTCTATAGTAGTTCAGTTTGTCCTCACTCTCAGCTTGTGTAAAAAAAGGCCCCCATTTTGGACCGGTAGCGAGGGTCCAACACGGTGGAGAGCCAGTAATCATCCCTCTGCCGAATGGTGACATTTCGGCTGTCACTACCCAAGCAAGTGAGCATGCAGCGGGCCACTTGCGCAAGTGACTCGGAGGGACTCCCTGCCTCTATCTCCACTGCATACTGCCACAGTGTGTCTGGGTCCTCTGCCTCATCTTCCTCATTGCCCTGTATCTACTCTTCCTGCTCCTCCTCTCCTGTCTCCTGTGTAGAAAAACCACCCATTTCGCTACACATTGGTTGTGCTCCAATGTACTCCTCCTCCTCCAGTTTAGCACCCACAGGGATTATGTGGCCGTGAGATGTAGGCACCATGTCTCCAGTCCCCTGACCAGGCAGATTTGCCAGCATCTGTTCCTGGACATGAAGCAGTGGAATGATATTGTTCATCTCGTAGTCCTGGCGACTGAGAAATAACGTGGCCTCTCCAAAGGCCTGAGAAAATGGCAGGTGTCACGCATGAGCTGTCACTGCCTGACTTCGAAGTTACACAGGGGAGTACTCCTGTCCGCTTGGATCATCAAAAAACCGTTTATGGCCTTTCTCTGTTCGTACAGTCGATCCAACATATGTAGGGTGGAATTCCAATTGGTGGAAACATCGCATATCAGCCTATGTTGGGGGATGCCGTTCTGCCGCTGCAGCTCAAGAAGAGTGTGCTTTGCGGTGTACGAGTGGCTAAAGTGCATGCAAAGTTTCCTGGCCATTTTTAGGATGTCTTGTAGATGGGTGGAAGACTTCAGGAACCACTTGACAACCAGATTAAACATGTGTGCCATGCAGGGCACATGGCTCAGCCTGTCTTGACGCAGCGCTGACACCATGTTATTCCCGTTGTCGGTCACCATGGTTCCAATTTTGAGTTGTTGCAGAGAAAGTCAGGATTCGATTTCTTGAGAAAGGACATGGAGCAGTTCCTCCCCTGTGTGACTCTGTTTGCCCAGGCAAACGAGGTGCAGAACAGCGTGACACTGCTGTGCCCTGCACATGTGGTATGCTGAAGGGGCACTGTGAATTGTCCCTGTAGTGAAGACTAAAGACACGGTGGAGGATGAGGAGGCAATGTTGCAGGACCAACAGTGTGAGAACATGGAGGCAGAAGCGACATCACCTGACCAAGTTGCTGGTGTGGCTGTGCAGGAACCACAACCAGCCAGTGGGCCGTAAAGGACATGTATTGTCCCTGACGGTAGTTACAATTACACAATTTGGCACTGCTATGCACTTTGGCAGACATCGACAGGCTCAAGGATTGGCTCACCTTCTGTTCTACATGTGTGTGCAGGGCTGGTACCGCCTTTTTGGCAAAGAAATGATGGCTTTGAACTCTCCACCTCAGCTTGGCACAAGCCATCAGTTCTCTGAAAGGTGCAGAGTCCACCACATGGAATGGAAGGGACTGCAGCACCAGCAACTTGGACAGGAGCACATTCAGCTTCTGCGCCGTTGGATGAGTGCACATATACTGTTGTCTCTTGGCAATCGTTTTGGTGATTGATTGCTGACGGAATGCGTGATGAGGAGTAGGAGGAGCAGGAGCATCAGGACTGGCAGATGATGGGGAAGACAGACAGCTCCCTTCGGCTGAGGTGGTGGTGCCTTGACTGCCAGAAACCGGGTATGTGCCAGTGGGTTATGCAGCGGTTGCTGCAGCAGGCTGGACCACCACATCGGAGCCACGGTTCTCTAAGGCCACTTTATGGCGACGCTGCATATGTTGACGCAGGGCCGTAGTGCCAATATTGGCACCCTGGCCACGCTTCACCCTCTTCTCATAGATTCTACATACGGCCACTTTCACCTCCTCCGGTGGCTTAAAAAAAACTGCCACACTGCCGAGTAGGTGATTTTACCCCCAACACTACGCACTGACTGACTGCTACTGCCGCTGCCTCCTTAAGGCCCCTGCACCGCTATTTCCCGGGCAGGTAGGCTCCCACAAAGCGAGTGGTCTACCCCGGGCACGTTTGGCTCCCGACCTCCCACTGCTGCCACCCTGCTGACTCCTGGCCACGCTAGCGACTTGCTGGCTCAGGGGCAAGCTGACACCCTCTTCTCCCGATGATAATGAAGCCCCTTCGTTACCCGGCTCCCAAGTGCGACCAGCTACATCATCATTATTGAGTAGTGTCTGCATGTCACTGATGTCTCACTGATATCTCACTGCACCGCTGAATGGCAATTAGGCCCAAGTTTTTTAATATTTTTACACAAAAGGCTTTTCAACAGATAAGTACAACTCTGAACAGCGAATATATTTGTTTTTCGCCAGTAAGATTAGGCAAACTGGGCTGTAAAATATCTTACTGCACCGCTGAACGGCAATTAGGCCCAAGTTTTATTATATTTTTACACAAAAGGCTTTTCAACAGATAAGTACAACTCTGAATGGCGAATATATTTGTATTTCGCTACTAATACACGGCAAAGTGGGCTGTAAAATATCTCACTGCACCGCTGAACGGCAATTAGGCCCAAGTTTTATTATATTTTTACACAAAAGGCTTTTCAACAGATAAGTACAACTCTGAATGGCGAATATATTTGTATTTCGCTACTAATACACGGCAAAGTGGGCTGTAAAATATCTCACTGCACCGCTGAACGGCAATTAGGCCCAAGTTTTTTTCTATTTTTACACAAAAGGCTTTTCTATAGATAAGTACAAATATGAACGGCAAATATATTTGTATTTTACTACTAATACATGGCAAATTGGGTGTAAAATATCTCATTGCACATCTGAACGGCAATTAGGCCCACGTTTTTTTTTTTTCATTTTTACACAAAAGGCTTTTCAACAGATAAGTATAACTATGAACGGTGAATATATTTGTATTTTGCCAGTAATACACGGCAATGTGGGCTGTAAAATATTTCACTGCACCGCTGAACGGCAATTAGGCCTAATTTTTTAAAATTTTTACACAAAAGGCTTTTCAAGAGAAAAGTACAACTATGAACGGCGAATATATTTGTATTTCACCACGAATACACGGCAAAGTGTGCTGTAAAATATCTTACTGCACTGCTGAACGTCAATTAGGCCCAAGTTTTTTTCAATTTTTACACAAAAGTGCAACAATGAAAATCACATATTTTTTTATTTCGCCAGTAATACACGGCAAACTGGGCTGTAAAATATCTCACTGCACCACTGAACGGCAGATAAGTACAAATATGAACGACGAATATATTTGTATTTCACCAGTAATACATGGCAAAGTGGGCTGTAAAATATCTCACTGCACCGCTGAGAGGTAAAGATATTTTTCCTTTTTCTACTAATACACGCAATAAAGGGTTTTAAAACAGATAACTGCACCGTTAGGCGGCAAAATATTTTTTCTTTTTCCACTAATACATGCAAAAAAGGGCTTTAAAACAGATAAGTGCACCTCTGAGCGGCAAATATATTTTACTTTTGCCACTAATACACAACAAAAAGAGCTGCAATTTTTGCACTTCACCACACAATGGCTAATAAGCCATTTTTTTTACCACTAATAAAAGCCAAAAAATGCTTTAGAACATATAACTGCACCGCACTAGGGCAAATAAAACGTATAAATATTTCCTTGTAATAAACCCTGTTAATGCCTGTATCAAGCAGCACTTGCACCCTAATAAGAATGGTTTGCTGGAATTGCAGAGCTGTATAATGGCAATTTGTATCACCAGTCAATGCAGCAAAGTGTAATCTGATTGTTCCTATTACCCAGGCTGTCACCTCCCCGACTGAACCCTGTTCAACATAAATGCTGTGGAACGATTCTTCCCTATTCTTTCTCTACACCTTGAATAATCTTTCCCTGCAATTGTAAATCATTTTTTTTTACCACAATAAAAAAAATTATATCACTGTCCCTAGCGCCTGCAGACACGTCTCTCCCTGCACTAAGTACGCTGGTTAATGGCAAAATCTAAGATGGATGCCAAATTTATACGGCTGTGACATCACAGGGTTGGCTGACTGCTGATTGGCGGAAGGCATGTCAGTCTGGGTGATCCCACCTTCCCAGAGTTCGTTTCGTTTTTCCATGTCCTCACATGTGCAGCTGCCATTTTAGGAAAAATATGATTCGTTACTACGAATCGTGAGGAAATTCGCATTTGGTGCAAATCGAATTTTTCCTGAAATTCGGAACGAATTCCACTTTGCAGCTTCGATTGGCTTATATCTAATAGTGTGTATACATATATATATATATATATATATATATATATTAAGAGAAAAATCTAAAACAAGTAAACTATTAACACCAAATTACGGTAAGCATTTTACATCTTTTTCCGTCTTGTAGACAAGAAAATTCTTCAAAGCTCTACTCCATCTTAGGAGCAATTTTATGTATTCTTAATTGTCTTCTAAACAGACCTCTCTGTAACTGCAAATTATAAATGACTCACAAAATTACTGGTATAGTTCTTGGTCGATAGATTCAATGGTGTGCCTAAAATAAAAAGCTCTCAATCTGTGAAAATAAAATGAAAAGACAGAATAGTGCCATTAATAAAACTTTGAATCTTCAGTGCAGACAGCTGGCTTATCTAAAACAGAAATGACTCCTGCTGCCAAATAACTACATAGTGAATATATATAGGCTTAAGGGGTCTGTTCATTAAACTGCCATACAAAGTACCGAAGTCCTAAACAAGAAAGCTTTTTATGATGCAAACAAGTGAATTTAGGAATAAAAGAGAAAAAAAAAAGTTTTAGTATGCCCTAGTAAAGTGACTGTCCAGACTGAGAACATACTTTTTGGGAACTATGTGACTATAAGACAAAACATTTATTCCTGTTATCTCTTTTCCTGCAGCCTCTATTCCAGATCTTCATAAAATGGCAGTCAGATAAGAGTTTTTTTAGTGACATGCGTAGCTCTACCACCCACTCCATTTACGAAGAGCACTTTTACATGGTCTGAGGATAACGACAATTACTGGGGATGAATTACTGGGGATGTTCCTGAAGACAGCCCTATGTAAAGGAGCTGTCAATCACCTGATAATCAAGCAAACACTTGTTTGCCAAGTACTCTCATTTTTAATGCAAGACCAAAAATCTTTGTACGGCGCACCACAACAGTCTTTGTAAACAGGGATTTGCTGCCCAAAAACAACTGATCCATAGGGGGATTAACGATTGCTACTATAATCATTAATTCATAGGGGGAATAATGATCGTAGTAGCGATCATCCTCATACAGAGGAAATTATTGTTGCAAGTTAATGGTTTATTTCAGATAATTTCTCTTTGCACAGGACCAATTAGGGTCTATTTTCCTTTAATTGGCAAACCTGTCAATAAATTCTGCTGAGCACCATTCACATTTGTCATAGGATGAATCAGACAAACCTCTGTGAAATAGCAAAAAAGAGCCTTACACGCACAATTTAAGGTGCATCTCAGGCTACCGCTTCCACCATTTTGCCACTGCTGAGATGTGGTCATCTGAAGCCATAGGGACATTGATTGTCATGACTGTCCTTTTTAGCTACAACCAGAATCCTACTAGGAAAACTTGGTCAAGGCTTCGTATCACCCCTGATGTCATATGTTAAGTGACTGTCTGACTGGACAAAAAATTTAGTTGATGACACTACAGTATAACCGTGTTAGTAAAAACTACCAATAATTTTCAAAAGACCTTTGAAGACCCAGCACTTTTTGAAGCACAGATATAGTAATTTTGATACCAGCTTACAGACATAACCAGCATGGAGGCTAAGCGGTCAGCACTCTTTTCCTTTTGCTTTAAGATTTTAAATCAAAATTAGCCAGTGCAACATATAGAACTCTGTGTGTTTGCAAAGGTTTCCTCCAGTCATTTCACTTCCTTTCCATGTATTCTTAAGGTTTCTTTTCATGTCCTGATGGAGCACACAACTGTCGAGAAGGAAGCTTTCCTACTTGACAAGTGCCTGCTTGTCAGTTGAGGAGAAAACTGCATTTACAAGCAGCGATCTTCTCCACAGTATGGGGAGAAGCAACAGCTAATGCCATCTCTCGTTCCCAAACAGAATCATTGAGTGCTGTTTAGATGGCACACTCTGCTGCCAGCAAATGATGATTTAGGTGTCCACACCAACGATCCTATTTCCCGATGAACAAGCTTATCGCTCATTAATCAGGGAATCGGTGGAACCTTTACTCCCACAGATTATCACTAACAAGAGTTCATTTTCCTTTCGAGTTCACTTGGAGTCCTATAAAGATGCCTGTAGGAAGTAAAATTAGTAAATCTCACTAGAATCAGGGTCTAAGGCTACTTTCACACCAGTGTTTGCCTTTCCGGTATTGAGATCCGTCATAGGATCTCAAAACCAAAGGAAAACACTTCAGTTTTGTCCCCATTTATTGTCAATGGGGACAAAACTGAATGGAAAGGAACGCACCAGAAGGCATTCCGTTCCATTTGGTTGCGTTCCCATGCCGGACACAAAAGTGCTGCAAGTATCGTCATGGGATACTGATCAAGATCCGGCATGAAATACAATCTAAGTCAATGGTTCAGGATCTGTTTTCTTGGAGACAAAAGAAAACTGATCCGGCACTAAAACCATTGTAAGTCAATGGGCGCCTGATCTGTTTTATTTTGTGTTTTGATCATTTTACAGATAATACAACCAGATACGTTCATAATGGATGCAGCCGGTTGTATTATCCTAACGGAAGCATTTTTGCTATTAGCATAAGAGCTCACTAATATAGATGTAATTAAAAATACAAAGGGAACCTGTCACCATAATCAGCAAGAAGAATGCTGCAGAGCAGGATGAGCTGAGCAGATTGACGTATAGTTTTATGGAAAATCATTCAGTATAATGTGTCACCTCTGCTCAGTGTGGTCTTAGGAGTCCAGTGGGGGGGCGGTATTACTCAGTGACTGACAGCTATCTTTATATGTAAATTCAGACAGAGAAGGTGGTCAGTCACTGAGTAAGAGCAGCAGTGGCATACTCACCATAGAGACATTGAATTTCATCACCTGCTTCCAGGCTTAGATTCAAAGCTTTTTACTGTGGCTGCCATAAAAGGGACAATTCTTTGCAGCTTTCAATGAGTTCAATGGTAACTGTATAAATTCCTGTGTACTGAGATCCCCATAGTGGTACCTGCAGACTGCCACTATTATAATATACTGTGTGAAGACAAGCAGAAAATCTATAATGCATCATTTCCAAAGTAAAATTCAGGTAAAATGGAACATGGAACATAAGCTTATTTATTTATATTTAATTTCTTCACTTAGTAGAAAAAATTATACATTTTTCAGAAATGTATTTTAATTTAATAGGGAATGGTGTAAATAGCAAATTTCTAAATCACTTCATTTAAAAAATCTGTCTGCATTCACCTGAAAAAAAAGTTGCAAAGTCATGGCCACTAGGGGTCTCACTTCCATCGAAGGTGCAGTCCACCAGGCAAAATCCATCCCTGGTAACAAAGACACAGAAGGCAGCTAAGAGGAAGTGGGGTGTGTCAGAGCTAGCTACTGTAATCTCCTGAGCCTGATAAAATAAGTTAGAACATGGTGGGAAGTAAGAAAAAGAATGTCACAGCAGTAGAGCGCTGGCATAAGGTAGACACCCCCTGCTTCTGAGTGAAATGCATTTAGCTGTGCAGCTGGAACAATGTATAATATGGCTGAAAAAAAAAAAAAACATTAGGGAAGCCCAAGCATAGCTGTTCCTTCACGGTTATGCCTGTACAAGAAAGCACAGCCATTATGGAAAAAAAAAAATTAAAATTGAGGTAAATTTTTAATTATTGGTTATAGGTTCACTTTAAAGGGGTTGTGCAGTGGATTAATATTGATGACCTATCCTTACAATAGGTCATCAATATCAGATCAGCGGGGATCTGACTCCCGGCACCCCCACTGATCAGCTGTTTGTAGGGGCTGTGGCTCTTTTGCGAGCACTAGTTGCTGTTCAAAAGATACCTCTGCATTGTCTCCTTTGCGGCGGTGGCACAGTGTAATTACAACTCATCCTATTCAAGTGAAAAGGAGAGGAAGGTTTAACTACATTACATTGTACCATCTTTACAAAGGAGACGGCCCACGGGTAATTTTAAAGAGGAAGCAGTGCTCGCACGAGAACCACAACAGCTGATCAGTGGGGGTGCCGAGAGTCAGACCCCTGCTGATCTGATATAGATGACCTATCCTTAGAATAGGTGATCAATACTAAGCCACTGCACAACCTGTTTAAATATAATTTGTCATTTTTATATTCTGAAAATATACAGAATATTTTAATTTTTTTTATCCTTTTTTGGAGTTCAGAATGCACTATCTATCTGTAAGGGTTCATGCACACTGCCGCTGCAATTTGCGGTTCCCAATGCAGGGCAACATCCGTGCCGATTCCACAGATGGATCCAAACCCATTCAACTTGGATGGGTCTGTGATCCGTTCGCGCCGCAAAAAAATTTGAGAGAGAAACCTCCATCCGTGATGCAATGCAAAAACAGCTGGGGCCTGTATTTTGTGGGCCTGCTGTTTGCATTCATGCCGTATTCATGAGCCCTAATACAATTTAATTAAGTGAACAGAAATCATTACAGAAGTTTTTTTTATTTTTTATTATTACATATTTCACTATTCTGCTTTATTTTTTCCCCAGGTCTAAAAACAGATGTGTGGCACTGAGCCAGTTAAAATGTATTCAATGGCATTTCAGTGTGGTCTTTTTTTTTTTTTTTATTGGAAATTAGGCGTGCTTTCAAAGTTTGTAGATATCTCTATATTACAGCCATGTTTCTATTTGACACAATCTAACTACATCTTGAATATGATGTTCTAGAGAGGCTGCACCAAGTGTACAGTGCTATTGAATTGTAATGCATACTGAAAAGATCTTGTCACTTACGATCCTTCATTTCATGTTTCAGATTTTCCCAGAGGGATTTCATGTTAATCCAGCTCACACTTCACAGCTGTTCTTTTACTATATATTTTATTTTTGAGAATTTGGGAAAAAAAAGAATAATTTCAGCAGAAGTTTAAAAGTTCAATGATGCCAGGGCAATGCTGTAGTAATAGTTATGAGTAAAGTTTATGGAAAAGTTTCATAAAATTATTTAATGTCCCTTTTGTAGATGGAAGGTTTCAAGAGAACATTCATCCAGGGCTCAAACTAAACCTAATTTATGAACATAAAGGATACCGTGTAAAAAATTTATTTTATCTGCCACTTTGCACCTTATCCTCCTATTCAGTTATAGTAGAAATTGATCCTTGATGATGTTGAAAATGCATGTATAAAACATAGATGTCACAGACCTGAATATCTTTCTTTGGTTGGTTGTGATAGATCAAATAGATAAGTAACAAAAATGAATCCTATGGGCATATGGGGGGCCAAAGTTAACATATTGCGATAGCATACAACTAAGAAGAACAATTTGATGATAAGTTTCATGCACACAAGCTTGTTGGGTTGACAGCTTATCATTTCCAGACTCCACCATAACCGTACACTCTTGGTTTGACTGTGTATGCTTAGCTCTGTGGTGAGAGGGGAAAAGATTCAGAATAGGAAAGATGATCTGCTAAATGTCAATCTCCCTTTCTGACATCTGCCATTGAGGACGGTCACGAGGCCTCCATACATCATCACTAGCTAAACACTCTAAAATCTTTAGGTTTGGCCAATTTATTCTAAGGCGCAGTAGAACTTTATGGAATTCCATACCATACAGACAGCCAGGGCTGCTTTAAAGGGGTATTTTGGTTTTGCAATTTTCAACATCAATTAACAGGAAACAACACGTTATCTCTTACTAATAGAGATTGTTTATCTGAAACTATTGCTCCACTCCATTGCGATCACATGATATTATCCACTGTTTTAGTTCCTTACCCTGATGACATCATGTTGACATCTAAGCAAGGCAAGGCTTGTAAAGCCATGCCCTGTCGACATATCATCAATAATCTTGCCTCTGAGGACAATGCTCTGCTCATTCTCCTAGATCCTGTCCTGTAGATGTGATGTCAACAATGATGCTGTGTCTTAAAGAGGGGTTTTATCCAGCAGGCTTGGATCTATGATGTCCAACCTGGAAGAGAGAGGAGAGGTGAAGAACTCATGCTACAGAAACTAACTGTGACTGGTGTGCCAGGATGTAAACAGAGGGTGTAGGTCACAGATCACAATTATGCTGGAGGAGTCAAAATGCACTCAAAACTTCATCATCTGAGCATCTGATTTACCTAATGCCATAAGGTTGAATGCTTGTGTTATGTTCATTTTTTATTTTCTTCTGTAACTGGAAAACCTCTTTAAATAGAGGGCAAATGTTGCACCTGCTCCACCGATCGTTCCTGATTGTGGAGTCATTTTCCAGCTTCACACCATTCACACCAGCCTTATACTCTTGTCCTTCGAGACCTAGGCCAGTGCTAAACAGCAATGTTGAAAGCACAGGCCACAAGCTGATAGCCTGAGCTGCTTAATTCATTGTGGAAAAAGAGTTAGGTGAGTATTCATTTAATTTCATTTTCAGGGATGCTTTTAATGTGTGTAGACATTAAGGGGGCACTTCAACCGGGTCACTCTCACTGTGTAGGGACAAAAAGGGGTACTATTAATGTGTAGGGGTAATAAGGGGCCCTACTACTGTGTGCTGGAAATAAGGAGGTACTGTTACTGTGAGGATAGCATTCTAAAAAAAAAACTTTATTGTGTGGGTGCACTTAGGGCATACTATTACTATGTGGGACACTAACTGTATGCAGACACAAAGGGGAAAAATGTTACTGTGTGGATGAACTGAAGAGACATTTTTTTCTGTGAAGGGGATATCATTGTTGTGTTGAGGCCACAGAGTGACCACTATCACTGTGTGGGTCACAAAGGGAGGCACTATTGCTCTGTAAGGCACAAAGGGATGCACTATTGTGGTGTGTGCACTAGAGATGAGCGAAGTTATGAAAACTTTGATTCGGCTGCTTCGCCGAATTTCACAAAGAAATTTGCTTTGCAACAAATTAATTTGTCAAGAAGTGCCTTTCCTTGTAAGTAGCTTATGCAATGGCGGGGAACAGAGATTGTGCTGCCCCCATCATTGAACCCCTCAGATGCCCTCATTCATCACTAATTGCGGCATCTAATGTAAAATGGAGGCCTTTCAGTCGTTAAAAAAGCATAAATTTTATTAAAGAGGACCTTTCACTAGAATAGAAAATGTAAACTAAGTATACAGACATGGAGAGCGGTGCCCAGGGATCTCCCTGCACTTACGGTTATACCTGGGCGCCGCTCCGTTCTCCCGGTATAGCCTCCGGTATCTTCATATGTTCGGCTCCACCCAGTTGAGCCTGTCGGCGTCTCTTTCTCCCAGGCTGTAGCGCTGGCCAATCGCAGCGCTCAGCTCATAGCCTGAGAGAAAAAAAACTCTCAGGCTATGAGCTGAGCGCTGCGATTTGCCAGCGTTACAGCCTGGGAGAAGGAGACGCCGTCAGGCTCCACCCAGTTGAGCCGAACATATGAAGTTACCGGAGTCTATACCGGGAGAACGGAGCGGCGCCCAGGTATAACAGTAAGTGCAGGGAGATCCCTGGCGCCGCTCTCCATGTCTGTATACTTAGTTTACATTTTCTATTCTAGTGAAAGGCCCTCTTTAAGGGAAGTAGCAGGATGATAACCTTAAAAGGAAAGCAGCGTATAAAGTTTTTGTAGAAGGTAGGGAATAGCTGGGGAGACTGCTGGAAGAATGAATAACCATAGATATCTCTGCAGAAAAATCTTTAATTTCTAACGATAATTTGTTTTCCCTTAGTCCTAACAGCAGCACAGATGGGGTTAACCACCCCCCGTGGACTGGTAGGACCGGTGGAATTATTAATGAGCCCAAGTAAATAAAACAATTACAAAATTAAGTATCCCCTATAACGTAGGGAATCACCCCCAGCCCACTGTGTTATAGCAAGAAAAAAACTAGACTTACTAGGGTGGGATATTTATGTGCTGCTGTTAAGACTAAGGGAAAACAAATTATCGTTAGAAATTAACGATTCCCTTAGGTCCTACCAGCAGCACAGATGGGAAGATAGCAAGAAGAACCCCTAGGGAGGGCCCTCATGCCTGGAAAAATCAAGTATAGTCTGCCCAAAGGCTAAATATTCAGCTAATCTGGCATCCAATCTATAATGGAAGATGAATGTTGATTCAGAGCTCCAGGAGGCAGACTTGCAAATCATGTTGAGAGTAAGAAGACTCCTCTCAGCAAAAGAAGTAGCTACAGCCCTAGTAGAATGGGCCTTCACAAACCCCGGAGGGTCCACAGATTGGGAAACAAAGGATTCCCTAATAGCCTCCTTAATCCATTGATTGATGGATGGTTTAGATGCCTTACGGCCTTTAAACTTACCGGCAAACAGGATTAGAAGATTTTCATCTTTCCTGAACTCCTTTGAGCTATCCACATAGATCCGGAGGTATCTTGAGACGTCCAGAGAATGTCCATTAGGTTCCTCGGAGGAGGTAGAAGGTGTAGAAAGAACCGTGAGGGATATCACCTGGCTGATATTCTGGAACGAAGGAACTTTAGGCCTAAAATACGGGAGAAATCTTAGGAGGACCCGGTCTTGCAAAAATGTGGTATAGGGCTCATGTGCTGAGAGAGCTTGAAGCTCAGAGACCGTCTTGGCCGAAGTCACTGCAAGGAGAAAAACAAGTTTCCATGTGACGAACTTGAAATCCACCTCCTCCAAAGGCTCAAAGGGGGAGGCGCTAGCTCCTTGAGAACTACTGATAAATCCCATTGAGGAATGGGTCTCAGTACTGTAGGTTTTAATCTTTTAGCTCCTTTACGGAACCATTTGATGAGCGGGTCCTGAGAAAAAGATCTGTTGAGGCAAGCTGAAATGGCTGAAACTTGAACCCTCAGAGTAGATGGAGCAAGGCCCATGTCAAGGCCATCTTGCAGGAATTGAAGGATGGCGGAGAGGGTCGGATATGCAGATGCCACCTCCTTTGAGGTACACCAGGATGAGAATATCCTCATAATCCGTGAGTATGCTCTCTTGGTAGAGTCCGCTCTTGAATGAGACAGCGTTCTCAGGACCGACTCTGAAAGCCCTTCTATTCTGGGAAGGGACTATTCAACCTCCAGACTGTCAGGTTGAACCTGTGCAGATCTGAGCAGAGGTGAATGTCCCACGGCACCAGGGTCTGCTGAGGGGGGAGCCTCCAATATTGCCATCAACTCATTTGGGTGAGCTGGGTAAACCAGGATCTCTTCGGCCAAAACGGTATGATAGCTATCACCGAGGCCTGATCCTGACGTTTTTTTTATCATTACCCTCAGATTCATGGAAAACAGAGGGAAGATGTAAGCCAGCCTGAAACTCCAGGACATTGACAGAGCATCTATTGCCAGGGGGTTGTCCTCCCTCTAAAAGGAGCAAAACCTCTCCACCTTGGCGTTGAACCTTGTTGCCATAAGATCCACCTCTGGCATCCCCCACTTGAGGACTATCTGCTTGAATATCTCCGGATGTAAATACCACTCCACTGTTGGAAGACCGCGGTTCAGCCGATCCGCTATCATATTGAGGGAGTCTCAAATGTGGATCGCAGATAAGTGGGAAAGGTTTGACTCTTCCCAATCCAGAATCACCCCGATCTCTGATAGGAGGGGAAGTGATCTTGTGCCTCCCTGCTTGTTGATGTAAAGTCCAGCAGTCATATTGTCTGACTGGACTTTCACAGCTTTGCCCCGGATCTGAGGGGCAAAGTGAAGGAGGGCTACCAGGATAGCTCGAATCTCGTGGAGATTGAATGAGAGAAGCCACTACTGAGGAGCCCAGGTTCCGTGAACTGGAGAGTCGTCTAGGTGAGCACCCCAGCCTACTTGTGACGCATCTGTTGTCAATATGATCCAGGTTGGCTGGGTCATAGACTTCCCGTCTAAAAGATGGAACCACCATCTGAAGGAATACAGAGTTCGCCAAGACAGGGAGCACAGGGAATTTAGCCCGGCCGGGCTGCCATTCCATTTGGAGAGCACCTCCGACTGTAATGGGTGGAGGTGCCATAGAGCCCAAGGGACTGCTTCCGCAGACGCTGACATGAGCCCCAACCTCTTCATAAGAGTCCGAATTGGGACTCGCCAAGAAACGGATAGGAACTCTGCCGTGTTCTGTATCCGGGATCTTCTTTCTGGAGTCAACTGGAGAGACATCCCAACGGAGTCGATTATGAAGCCTAGATATCTTACCGAAGTTGACGGGCTCACGTTCGACTTCTGCCAGTTGATGATCCAACTCAGGCGGAACAGAAAGGAGATTGCTACATGAAGATGGTGGGTTAGGACCGCTAGAGAAGAGGCTTTCAAAAGCCAATCGTCCAGATAAGGAATGATGGTCAGTCCTTGAAGTCTTAAAGCCGCTTTGGTAAAAGTGTGAGGGGCAGAGGAAATGCCAAAAGGAAGGGCGACAAAATGAAGGTGTCTGGTGACACCCGAAACCTGCACCGTGATCCTAAGATATTTCCTGGAAGCAGGATGAATCGGGATGTGCAGATATGCATCTATGAGGTTAAGGGCTGCTATCACATCCCCAGGATTGAGAACGTGAACCACTGACCTGATGGTCTCCGTACGAAACTTCACCTTCCTTATATACCGATTGAAATACCTCAGATCGATAATCATCCGGAGATCTCCTGACGTCTTGGGAACCAGAAAAACTGGTGAGTAGATCCCTAAGCCCCGTTCCCCTGCCGGGACCTCCTCCAGAGCCCCCTTGCAGATGTAGTCCTAAACGTAAGCCTCCAGAACCAGCTGCTTGGCAGCTTGTAGGAGTTTGGTCTTGATGAACTTGTCTGGAGGAAGAGAGAGGAAATTGATTAAATACCCCTCGGAGATGATATTCAAGACCCAGGGATCCAAAATGTTTTGGATCCAATTCTCCTTGAAGTG
Organism: Bufo bufo; assembly: GCF_905171765.1. NCBI lineage: Eukaryota > Metazoa > Chordata > Amphibia > Anura > Bufonidae > Bufo > Bufo bufo. The sequence goes on from NC_053390.1 coordinate 63,710,005, forward strand.
GGAGAGATGGCCCCCGATGGGTAGATGAGGCAGAGGAATGGGGAAGCTTTCTGGCAGGACGACGGGAGTCATCCAAGAGCCTCGAGGAGGCCCGTAGTCAGAAGGTGGATTTTCTATCCTTGGCTCCTTCGCGAGAGCACTTCGAATCCCTTCGCGGCGCTCCCCAGTCCCTTCGAGCTCTTGACTGCTGGCCAGACCTACCACCGCTGTCCTGTCTGCCCCACCCTCGAAAGGACTGTTGGGGAAGACTCTTCCCCTTCTTATCTGATAAGCCTTCCATAATTCTATCAAGCCCTGAGCCAAACAAACGGCCGGGCTCAAAAGAAAGGCCACATAAGTTGTATTTAGAGGAGTTGTCAGGGACCCATGGCTTAAGCCACAAAGGCCTGCGGGCCGCTGACACAAGGGCTATGGATTTGGTGCCAATTTCAGCTGAAGCTGTGCAGTATCGCACATGAAATCCATAGCCAGGTTAATGGTCTTGAAGGTAGCCAGAATGTCGACACGAGACACCTTCTGATCCTTGTCAGTCTGAATCTGGTTCAGGCAAGACCGGAGGAACGTAGAGACCTCGGTAGCAGCAATGGCTGTAGAAGCGGATGCTGTGGCTGACGTGTAACCTCTTCTCAGAGTGCACTCCACTCTCCTGTCATAGGGGATCCTGCAGACTAGACCCATCATCTGCTGGAACCAGAGTGCATCTGGACAATTTGGCAATAGCCATGTCCAGCTTGGGAATGGAACCCCACGATTCCACCAAGGATTTAGCCATCGGGAACATGGTTCTAAATTTCTTGGTTAGAACCTGACCTTTCTAAGGTTTCTCCCACTCTGTACGCATGACAGAGAGGAGGGTCTCATCCGCTTTAAAAGACACGTGGTGCCCGACTAGCGGGATCGGAAGGCTCCCCCGGGTCAACATCATGGTCCCCCGACCTGATGGACTTGAGTAGCTTTTGTGTCTTTTCTGGAGGAAAAAAACACAAGGTAAGCTCCTCCTCATCTGAGGAGGAAGAAACTAAGGAGACCACAGAGGGTCTCTCCACCGGAGCAGAGGTCTCCATAGGCATCTGAGCAGTAGTAGGAAGCCTTTCATCAAGCAGGTTCATGACTCCCTTGATGGACCATCCACATAGCTCTTCACCAATATATACATGTCCTGTATGGTAGGTTCACCCGAAGGTTGGACCCTCGGACGGCAGCTGTCAGACCTGGAGTAGGGATAGCTATCCTCCAAAGGAGTGCTACAATCATAGCAGGATAAATGCTTCCTCTTAGAAACCGACTTTCTTCTATCAGGATCCCGCGGAGAAGACATCACTGCGGGAAGAAAATACAAATAAAATATTTGTATATTAAAAGTACATGTTACTAAGCAGAAAAGGAAAGAGGCAGACCGGAGGAAGCTGAAAAAAAGGGCCAGACGAAGAACAAAGAACCAATAAGCGGAGAAAACACCATCTTATAAGAGCTGGTGCACAATGCTTCCTTAAATAAGAAGAGGCTGTGCCCAGAGGAAAAAAGAAAAACGCCCAAGGTGGGGAAAAAAAATAACCACTGTATAAACATATAAACAGATGCTACCTAGCTGGGCAAGGAATAACAAAAAATCCTCTCAACAGGAGGAAAAATAACAATATCCCCGGCGAACGTAAAACACGCCACGAGGAAAACCCGGAAGTGACGTCAGAGGCCACTCTGAAAACCGTACCGAGGACGCCGCCGAGTGAAAACAAAGCACAAACGCGCGGAGCCGACAGCAGGTAAGCTGCTAGCCAAAAGAGCTAAAAGAGAAGAATGGGCAAAAAGCCCGGATAAATATTTCCCCAAGGGGAAAAAAATAGGGGCTAAAACCTCTAGGCTCCCGGGAAAAAGAGAAAGATCCCCTAGAACGGGAATGGCCAACCTGCGGCTCTCCAGCTGTTGTAAAACTACAACTCCCACAATGCCCTGCTGTAAGCTGATAGCTGCTGGCAGTCTGGGCATGATGGGAGTTGTAGTTTTGTAACAGCTGAAAAGCGCAAATTTGGCCATTCCTGCCCTAGAAAGAGGGGATCACTGGCAGTCCACCTGTCTGGAGGACAGAAAGAAACACAGTGGGCTGGGGGTGATTTCCTCCTTTATAAAGGAAACTTAATTGTTTAATTGTTTTATTTACTTGGACTCATTAATAATTCCTCCGGTCCTACCAGTCCACGGGGGGTGGTTAACCCCATCTGTGCTGCTGGTAGGATGTAAGATAATGCAGAAAGGAGTTGTGGCTAGAAGAAGTATTCATGGTTTGACCTGGATGAAGAAAAGGGATGGTAAGTGAGTTCAATCAGAGAAACCACCATCTATAATTCAGCACCTTTCCTAATAATGTGTTCAGAATAATGTCCCTGAATAGATCTTATAATATTTGACTATGAAAATAAAGCACATTGTTTAGGAGACATTTGGTGTGTACTATAAAAAAGCTGACCTGATCAGGCTCACCTGTTCTACAAACTGCAGACTTTAATCCTCTTATTCTTCAGTGCAAGTTAACAGCTAGGCCTTTTTCAGATGTATCCTTTCTTATCTTGATGACCAGCTTTGGAAAAAAAAAAAAAAACTTTTGTGCTATTGACAGTGCCTGACAGAGCAATCCAGGCCTATTTAGGCTGTTAACCTCACTTGTCCCAGATAATAAAACTTAACTTTTATTAAGTCCACTAAGAATATCAAATGAAATGAATGTGAGCTCTAAAGGATTAAAACTTTCTTATATCCTGTCAGTTCTACAGCAATAATGACCTAGCTGAAATGTGAGCTGGGGGTGCACACCCCGTACGTTCACACACATAGAATGTGTGTCGGCAGATAAGAACCATTTGGCCCATCTAGTCTGCCCAATATACTGAGTACTATGGATAGCCCCTGGCCCTATCTTATATGAAGGATGGCCTTATGCCAACCCATGCATGCTTAAACCCCTTCACTGTATTTGCAGCTACCACTTCTGCAGGAAGGCTATTCCATGCATCCACTACTCTCTCAGTAAAGTAATACTTCCTGATATTACTTTTAAACCTTTGCCTCTCTAATTTAAAACTATGTCCTCTTGTAGCAGTTTTTCTTCTTTTAAATATTCTCTCCTCTTTTACCTTGTTGATTTCCTTTATGTATTTAAAAGTTTCTATCATATCCCCTCTGTCTCGTCTTTCTTCCAAGCTATACATGTTAAAGAGGACCTTTCACCGATTATTACTCTATAAACTAACTATACAGACATGTAGAGCGGCGCCCGGGGATCTCACTGCACTTACTATTATCCCTGGGCGCCGCTCCGTTCTCCTGCTATGCCCTCCGGTATCTCCGTTCCCTAAGTTATGGTAGGCGGAGTCTGCCCTTGTTCTTCTGTATTGCTGGCCAATCGCATTGCAGAGCTCACAGCCTGGGAGAAAATAACCTCCCAGGCTGTGAGCTCTGCTTTGCGATTGGCCAGCGCTAGAGCAGAACAAGGGCAAACTCCGCCTACCATAACTTAGGGACTGGAATCTCCGCCTACTATAACTTAGTGAGCGGAGATACCGGAGGGCATAGCAGGAGAACGGAGCGGCGCCCGGGGATAATAGTAAGTGCAGTGAGATCCCTGGGTGCCGCTCTACATGTCTGTATAGTTAGTTCATAGTGTAATAATCGGTGAAAGGTCCTCTTTAAGGTCCATTAATCTTTCCTAGTAAGTTTTATCCTGCAATCCATGTACCAGTTTAGTAGCTCTTCTCTGAACTCTCTCCAAAGTATCAATATCCTTCTAGAGATATGGTCTCCAGTACTGAGCACAATACTCCAAATGAGGTCTCACTAGTGCTCTGTAGAGCGGCATGAGCACCTCCCTTTTTCTACTAGTAATGCCTCTCCCTATACACCCAAGCATTCTGCTAGCATTTCCTGCTGCTCTATGACATTGTCTGCCTACCTTTAAGTCTTCTGAAATAATGAACCCTAAATCCCTTTCCTCAGATACTGAGGTTAGGACTGTATCACTGATTTTATATTCTGCTCTTGGGTTTTTAGGCCCCAGGTGCATTATTTTGCACTTATCCACATTAAATTTTAGTTGCCAGATTTTTGACCATTCCTCTAGTTTTCCAAAATCCTTTTCCATTTGGTGTATCCCTCCAGGAACATCAACCCTGTTACAAATCTTTGTGTTATCAGCAAAAAGACACACCTTACCATCGAGGCCTTCTGCAATTTCGCTGATAAAGATATTAAACAATATGGGTCCCAGAACAGATCCCTGAGGTACCCCACTGCTAACAAGACCTTGGTCTGAATATACTCCATTGACTACAACCCTCTGTTGCCTGTCCCTCAGCCACTGCCTAATCCATTCAACAATATGGGAGTCCAAGCCCAAAGACTGCAATTTATTGATAAGCCTTCTGTGTGGGACAGTAACGAAAGCCTTACTGAAGTCTAGATAAGCGATGTCTACTGCACCTCCGCCATCTATTGTTTTAGTCACCCAATCAAAAAAATCAATAAGATTAGTTTGACATGATCTCCCTGAAGTAAACCCATGCTTTTTTTCATCTTTCAATCCATGGGATTTTAAATGTTCCACAATCCTCTCCTTAAGTATGGTTTCCATTAATTTCCCTACTATTGATGTCAGGCTTACTGGCCTATAGTTGCCCGATTCCTCCCTACTACCTTTCTTGTGAATCGGCACAACATTTGCTAATTTCCAATCTTCTGGGACGACTCCTGTTGCAAGTGATTGGTTAAATAAATCTGTTAATGGTTTTGCTAGTTCACCGCTGAGCTCTTTTAATAGCTTTGGGTGTATCCCATCAGGCCCCTGTGACTTATTTGTATTGATTTTAGACAGCTGACTTAGAACCTCTTCCTCTGTAAAGACACATGCATCAAAAGATTCCTTAGTCTTCTTTCCTAACTGAGGTCCTTTTCCTTCATTTTCCTTCGTAAAGACTGAACAGAAGTATTCATTGAGGCAGTCAGCTAGTTCTTTATCTTCTTCCATATACCTTCCTTCTTTTGTTTTTAATTTTGTAATTCCTTGTTTTAGTTTCCTTTTTTCATTTATGTATCTGAAGAATGCCTTATCGCCTTTTTTCCCTGACTGAGCTAATTTCTCTTCTGCCTGTGCTTTAGAAGCTCTTATAACTTGTTTGGCCTCTCTCTGCCTAATCTTGTAAATTAGCCTGTCATCCTCGTTTTTTTTTTTTTTTATAATTCCTAAATGCTATCTTTTTGTTTTTAATGATTTTGGCCACTTCTGCTGAGTACCACAGTGGTCTTTTCCTTTTTTTGCTTTTACTGACAAGCCTAATGCAATTTTCTGTTGCCTTCAATAGTGCCTCTTTTAAGTAGTCCCATTTCTCCTGGACTCCAATGAAACTGTTCCAATCTGATAGGGGCTCGTATACCACTAATCTAATTTTAGAAAAGTCAGTTTTTCTAAAATCTAAAACTTTTGTTTTTGTGTGGTGTGACTCAGTCACTGTACTTATAGTAAACCACACTGACTGGTGATCACTAGATCCCAAGCTTTCCCCTACAGTAATATCATATACCAAATTCCCATTTGTGAATACTAAATCTAAAATGGCCTCCTTCCGGGTTGGCTCCTCAACTACTTGCTGTAGAGATAATCCCAGTAGGGAATTTAGAATATCTGTACTCCTGGCAGAACTAGCTATTTTGGTTTTCCAGTTTACATCAGGAAGATTGAAGTCTCCCATAATGATAACTTCCCCCTTCAATGTCATTTTAGTTATTTCCTCAACTAGTAGATCATCTAATTCTTTGACTTGGCTAGGTGGTCTATATATCACACCTACACGAGTTACCTTATGATTATCAAGCTGCAAGGTAACCCAAACTGACTCTAAATTGTTCTCGCTAACTTGTATCAAATTAGATTTTATGCTGTCTTTCAGATACAGGGCCACCCCTCCCCCCTTCTTGCCTTCTCTGTCTTTCCTGTATAGAGAGAACCCTGGTATTGATATATCCCAGTCAGTACTCCCCTTGAACCACGTCTCAGTAACAGCCACTACATCTATATTCTCAGATGCCATTATAGCCTCAAGTTCATTGATCTTATTCCCTAAACTGCGAGCATTTGTAAATAAGAATCTGAGCTTGTCATTTCTTAACCTTTGTGCTACTGGCATCTTCTGGCATTGTTCCGGGGGGAAGTCGGACTGCTGGATTATCACTCTTTTGCCCCCCTTTCCTAGTTTAAATGCTCCTTAGCAAATACTTGGAACTGTTCACCGAGGACATTCGTTCCTTTGAGAGAAAGATGCAAACCATCTTTCTTGTACAGTTCTTTTCCATTCCAGCAAGAGCTAACATGAGACACAAAGCCAAACCCTTGGTTCCGACACCATTCACCAAGCCATACATTGAATTCCTTAATGCGCATCTTCCTGTCATGCTGAAGGTTATGCACAGGCAAAACTGCAGAGAATGAAACAGTTGATGCAACCTCCCGTATATCCTTTCCAAGTGTGTGAAAAGCTTCTTTCACCTTTGAAACCTCATTGCAAGCCAGATCGTTTGTCCCCAGATGGACAATAACATCCACTTTCCTTTCCTGTTTTGCTTGCCTAACAATATTAAGGCTCCGTCGTCTATCCCTGCTAGCGGTAGCACCAGGGAGACATCTTACAACACCATTCTCCTCAAACTTCACACCTCTTATGATGGAATCGCCCACCAACAGCTACTTACTATCAGTCCTCACCTTCTCTTTTTTTGTCTTTGGCTGCAGTCTTGCATACTTTAGGCATGGGAGATGATTGTTTCTCACCCACTGTGCTTGAGCCATCCGCCATGTTGCTCTTGCACTCTGAAAGTGCTGCAAATGAATTATGGAGAGCCACAGACTGTGGGACATGTCTTCTATCCACAACTCTCAGTCTACCAGAACCTACAGTAACCCATCTTCCATTTATAGGGGGCCTCTGTGGCAGTGGCATTGCAATGTTCTCAGTTTGGGTTTGCTTAATGGTTAATTTACAAATCTCATTATGGAGAGCTGTCTACAGATCAGACAGTATCCAAACCTCTGAAGAGTGGAACCTGAAATAAAAGCACAACAATTCCTGCACAGAACCAGGTCTGCCATTGCGAAGAGGGGGGGGGGGGGGGAATTAAAACAAAAAAATCTTACTTGTTTAAATTGTATCCACCTCCAGATTACCTCCTGAGTATCTCCTGAATATCTCCAATGCACTTGCAGATCAGCACTTGATTAGACCAGCACTAGATTAGCAGCCTTGAAAAAGCAGCAAGCAGCACACTTTGTTGCTGTACTAGTAGATAGATATGTCCTGTCAATACCGCCATGAAAGATTCCATGTGCAGACACTAAGGACCTAAGACTTGCTCTGCTATTGCTATTGCTAATGGTAGCTGGAACTGACAAGGGTTTCAGAATCTAAAACATGAGACTGTCCCCCAACATGTTTCGCCAGCTAATCTGGCTTCATCAGGAGTAACGGACAGAATTCTCATTACGAAAATTCGTATTACGAAAATTTGCAATCAACACTACTCCTAACGAATATTCGAATTTGCGAATTTCGACGAATATTCAATGAAATATTTGCAAAATATTGCGAATTCGAATATGATCCCTGCCGCTCATCACTAGATGGCACAAGGGAGGGGAGATGATGGCACTGGGGGAGTAAAGCTGATGGCATAAGGGGGGAGCTGATGGCACAAGGGGGGACAGATGATGGCACAATGGGGGAGACCTGATGGCACAATGGGGGGAGAGATGATGTCACAAGGGGGGAGAGATGATGTCACAAGGGGGGAGAGATGATGGCACAAGGGGTGAGAGATGATGTCCCAAGGGGGGAGAGACGATGTCATAAGGGGGGAGAGACGATGTCATAAGGGGGGAGAGATTATGTCCCAAGGGGGGAGAGATGATGGCACAAAGGAGGAGAGATGATGGCACTGGGGGAGTAAAGCTGATGGCACAAGGAGGGAGCTGATGGCACAAGGGAGGACAGATGATGGCACAAGGGGAAGAGCTGATGGCACAATAAGGGGAGAGCTGATGGCACAATGGGGGAGAGCTGATGGCACAATGGGGGAGAGATGATCGCACAAGGGGGCTAGATGATGGAACTGGGGAAGTAGAGCTGATGGCTATGGGGTGGGGGAGAGCTGATGGCACTGGTTGGGGAGAGCTGATGGCACTGGGGGAGTGAAGCTGATGGCACTGGGGTGGGGGAGAGCTGATGGCACTGGGGAGTGGAGCTGATGGCACTGGGGTGGGGGAGAGCTGATGACACTGGGTGAGGAGAGCTGAAGGCACTGGGGTGGGGGAGAGATAATGGCACTGGGTGGGGAGAACTTAAGGCACTGGGGGAGTGGAGCTGATAGCACAAGGGGGAGAGCTGATGGCACAATGGGGGGAAAGCTGATGGTACAATAGGGGGAGAGATGATGGGACAAGGGGGAGAGATGATGGAACTGGGGGAGTAGAGCTGATGGCTATGGGGTGGGGGGGAGCTGATGGCACTGGGGAGTGGAGCTGATTGCACTGGGGTGGGGGAGATCTGATGACTCTGGGGTGGGGGGAGCTAAAGGCACTGGGTGGGGAGAGCTAAAGGCACTGGGGTGGGGGAGGGCTAATTGCACTTGGTGGGAGAGAGCTGATGGCACTGGGGGAGTGGACCTGATGGCACTGGGGTGGGGAAAAGCTAATGACACTGGGGTGGGGGAGAGCTGATGGACCTGGGGAAACGGACCTGATGGCACGGGGGAAAGCTGATAGCACTGGGGGATAGTGCAGCTGATTGCACTGGTGGGAATGGAGCTGATGGCACTGGGGGGAATGGAGCTGATGGCACTGGGGGGAAATGATGCATTTGGCCTGATCGCACAGTGGGGAACGAAGGGTGTTGGGGACTAATGGCAGGGGGTCTTTTATAAAGGAAAACAGTCTATTAATTCATTTTTTCTTATTAGATTACTCGATTAATCGTAAAAAAATAATCAATAGAATACTCGATTACTAAAATAATCTTTTACTGCAGCCCTAATTTCTTGTTTGAGAATAATGTACACCCTTAGATTAACCCTTACGGTAGAGGAAATGTATTTGTCTAAATCCTCAAAAAACTACTTACTGGTTTGTATTTGGTGTAAACCTAAGGGTGCTGCCCTTGCAGTCCTCTGGTATTCTCACTTTTACCTCTGTACAGGGATATTGCCTTTGATGCAAGAAACCAACCAGGCTGCTACCTGGAAAAGTATAAGTGTACAGTAGTTGGCAGTTGACCCACGGGGGTCAGAGACACCAGTGCAAAGTACCAAATGTTCAGGCAATACTTGTAGTCAGTAACCCTGCAAAGGTAGAGTTTATGCGTATCTAATAAACAAATCCAAGGTCAGAGCAGGCTGCAGAAAAATGTGGTCGGTAAGCAGGCAGAAGCTGCCTTTGCACAACTTTGCTGGTCTAACTAGAGAACTAGAAACCTAAAGCTCAGACAAAGAGGTGGAACAAACAGCCCAGAATAAATAGTCAGCAGCTGAACAGAAAGCAAAGAGGTTAGCCATTGCTAGGGATGAGCCGGTTCACCGGGTTCGGCTGAACTTCCTGTTAAAGTTTAGGTTTGGGACCCGAACTCAAAACCGAACCCGAACCCTATTGAAGTCAATGGGGACGTGAATTTTGGTGCACTAAAATAGCTGTAAAATAGTCGAAGTAAGGGCTAGAGGGCTGCAAATCGAAGCAAAATAGGGGTAAGAGCAGGACAGTTGCCCTGCAAACAAATGTGGATAGGAAAGTGACTTAAAATAACATAGAATAGAAAAAAATAAAAAATAATAATCTTGAACTAGGAGGTGGAGGTCAAAGTGGAGTAGGAGGTTGAGGAGGCGGTAGACGTGGCGGTGTAGGTGGAAGCGGCGGTGGAGGAGGAGGAGATAGCCAAGACTGTTTTTGTTTCTTTTTCCCTTTGGGGACAGGCGGCTGCACATGTCTGTGATCACCCCCCCCCCCCCCCTGCCGTGCTAAACACACGTTCGGACAATACACTGGACGCAGGGCAGGCCAGCACCTCCAAGGCGTAAAGGGCAAACTCAGGCCATGTGCCCAATTTGGAGACCCAAAAGTTGAAAAGGGCAGACCCATCAGTCAGTACGTTTAGGCATGTGCACACAAACTGTTCCACCATGTTGCTGAAATGCTGCCTCCTGCTAAGACGTTCCGTATCACCTGGTGGTGCTGGTTGTTGTGGCGTGCTGACAAAGCTTTGCCACATTTCGGCCATGCTAACCCTGCCTTCTGAGGTGCTGGCGGTGCCCCAGCTGCATAGGCGATTTCTTCCTCCTTCTCCTTCTGCCTTCGCCTTGTGCTTCCACTGAGACCCCGCTGTCAGGTACAGTAGGAATGCCATCAGCAGCTCGTCTACCAGTGTGCCCTTGTACTCGCACATCTTCCAATCATGCTCAAGTGACGGAATTAAGGACAGCATGTTGTCCTTGTAGCGGGGATCCAGCAGGTTGGCCACACAGTAATCAGCACTGGTTAGAATGTGGGCAACTCTGCAGTTATTGCGCAGGCAGTGCAGCGTGTAGTCGCTCATGTGTGCCAGGCTGACCAGAGGCAACGACAAGTTGTCCTCTGTGGGAGGTGTATCGACTGTGTGCTCTGTATCCCCCAGCCATGCTCCTTTGGGTGCCACCCTGCTGTGAACAGGGTTGCTCCTCCTCATCATCCTCCTCATCCTGCAAAACTGTGCCCTGGCTGGACAGTTGTGTACCTGACCTCTGTTGGTGCAGGAACCCACACTCTGAGTCACTTGTGAAAGACTGATCTGATAACAGTGGAAATGATCCCTCTTCCTCCTGTGCCATATCCTCTTGCATCAGCGCCCGAAGAGTTTTTTCAAAGAGACATAGAAGTGTGATAGTAGCGCTGAGGACTGTGTCATCGGCACTGGCCTTGTTGGAGTACTCGAAACAGCGCAACACGGCACACACGTCCCGCATGGAGGCCCCCAAACAGATGAGTTTCAAAACAGTCTGCTGTCGTTTCCCCCTGGCTGTGCTGAAGTTGGTGGTGAAGTTATTACGCTGACCAGATGAGGCGGTAGAGGAGGAAGCGGAGTAGGAGGAGGAGGCAACGAGAAATATCTTGCAATCCTCGGTGGCGGTAGGACATGCTCCAAACTGCTACCCGCCGCAGGCCTAGCCGCCACTTCATTTACCCAGTGTGCAGTTAGGGAAATATAACGTCCCTGCCTGTGCTTACTGGTCCACGTATCGGTGGTTATGTGGACCTTGTCACAGATGGCGTTGCGCAGTGCACATCTGATTTTGTCCGCCACTTGGTTGTGCAGGGCAGGAATGGCTCACCGGGAAACGTAGTGGCCGCTGGGAACCACGTACTGTGGGTCAGCCACCGCCATAAGGTTTTTAAAAGTCTCTGTCTCACCAGATGGAATTACAGCATTTCAAAGGCCAGGAGTTTTGAAATGCTGCCATTCAGAGCCAGGGATCACGGTTAGGTAGGGAGGTATTTCTTCTTTCTCTTGATTGTTTGGGGGATGGACAGCTGAATGCTTCCGTTGGACAGTGTGGAGATGTTTGGTGACAGTGACAGTGGTTGTGGTGTTGCTGCCACATCCTCTGTTTGCTTGGTAGCAGGTGCCACTGTCACTCAAGAGGGAGAGTAATAGGCCGAGACCGCAGCAGAAGAGGGAGCAAGAGGAGCCTGATATCTTTTGTGTTTTTTTAAGTGTGTACTCCACTGCAGCTCGTGCTTTGTATTTAGATGTCTGGTCATGCAGGTGGTGCTCAGGTTTAGAACATTTATGCCTCGCTTCAGGCTCTGATTGTACAGAGTGCAAACCACTTGCGTCTTGTCATCAGCACATTGTCTGAAGAACTGCCACACCAGGGAAATCCATGGTGCTGGCTTTGCTGTGCTCAGTACCTGGGTGCGGTGGGCAGTAGCAGGCATACTGGCTAGGGTACTGCTTTTGCACCCTGCTCCCTCTTTTGCTGTGCGGCTTGCGCTGTGGACCACCTACTCTTCCTCCGAACTGCACAGGTCTCTCACATGACCTTGATTCCATGTGGGGTCTAGGACCTCATCATCCTCCACATCATTTTCCACCCACTCTTCATCCCTGCCCACCTTGCCGGTCTGCACAAAGCAGAAAGCCGCAGCAGTTGGCACCTATGTTTTGTTATCATCACCAGAGACGTTCTGCGGTGGTCCTCCCATGTCCACATCCTGAAACATAAGTGGTTGTTCATCAGTGCACTCAATCTCTTCCCCTTCTGGGGCAGGGCTAGGTGGATGACCCACAGAAACCCTGCCAGCAGAGTCATCAAAAAGCATAAGAGACTGCTACATGACTTGGGGCTCAGATTGCTTGGCTGATTTGCAAGGGGGTGAGGTGACAGACAGATGCCGATAGGCTGCAGGTGCCAACTCTGCGGTTTCAGCAGGGGACCAGGTGGGAGACAAGTGTATAGAAGCGATCAGTACCATTAAAATGAATGGGATGGCTTTGGTGTAATTACACCTGATCACTGCTGCAGATGCAATGGCAAGCAGGTAAACAATGAAGAGGAGGCAGTGCTGGCATCGCGCACGCCTTCTCCTCAAACAGCTGATCGGACCCCAGCCGATCTGATATTGATGACTATCCATCAATAAATATAACTTGGACAACCCTTTTATTTTCCCTCTCACGTTTAAAGAGCACGTGTTTCTCACACCAAAAATGGATATATGTCACCCATCGAACTTACAGATGGATTAACTATTATATTTTTGTGTTTGGGGTACAAAGATGGTGCATTGCACCCACAAAAAAATCGCTATAGGTTACCCACAGAATTAACAGACAGATTTATTATTCTATTTCTGTGTCAGGGGTGCAAAGCTGGTGTATTGCAGGCACAAAAATCATTATAGGTCACCCACAAAACAAATAGCCAGATTCCTAACACTCTCCCTCACTTTAGATGCTTGCTAGCACAACTCAGAGCTGATGGGTGGTGCTACAAGTGATCCAGCTTGTATAGAGGCTGGGACACATGATGCACCGGCCAATCACAGCTATGCCATTACTAAGCATGTGTCACGGTGGGGAATGGGGGAAACCCGCCACCATACAATGTAAGTAGGACAATGGTAGCAACTAGGCCAGGACGCTGGGATCAGGGAGCAGGTCACCTCCTTTTGCATCTTTAATCCTCTCCCTAACTCCTAACCGTATGAGCGGACCCTGATGGTGGGACAGCTCATACCCTGGATACTAATATCCTGAGTCGCCCTGGAAATCCCTCACTTAGGAGCAGGGGAGAGACAACCTGTTCATCCACAACACAGAGGAACAGGAGTCTTTTAAAAGCCTAGAAGCAGGGAAAGGGAAACACATACAGCTAAGGAGATGGCAGGTAGGTGAAACCAATAACACACTTACCTGCCACAGACACACAGACTGGAACCCGTGCACAAGTGCTGGTGTCCACACCAACATTAAAGGACACAGCATACACCACAAACCACACAGGAACCCAGGATACCATAGCTGCAATAACATGAAACAAGGGAATGACTAGTAAACATGACACCAAACACCACCAGACATGTAACACCAAGCTAGACATATAAACACCCTGAACATAACCCACTCCATACAAATAGGGACAGGAAGGGAAGGAGACACCGGGATGACATTGAACATCTATGACCACAAGGGTGGCCCTCACTGGAAAGTTGATAAAGCCAGGAGCAGTGAACCACCAGCACACACCAAGCCTGGAGGAACACTCAGCTACAGACTTCCAGCAGAGACTAAATAGCCCAAGCAGCCACACCCACAAACACACAACCCAGTGTTCACAAAACCCTAGGAAGGGAGTTAACCCTTCCAACACCAGACAGAGGAAGGAAGCCACTTAAAGGGGAAGTGCACACACAAGCAAACTAAGTCAGACGTTACCAACGGCAACAGCATGCATGGCAACCATGTCACGGCAATCACCCAGAAGTCCGAGACACTGCCACTGCATGCTCTAACAGCAACACGTTGCCGCGGGCAACCGCAAGTGTGGCAACGGTGTCACAGCGTTCACCATAGGTCGTGACAGCATAGCTGTGATGGCTTCTTAGTGCCCACAGCTTAAAAGCTTGTTGAAGGGTTGCCCTGCAGCCTTTAAAAAGCTTTATTAAATGCCCGAACACCGAACTCGAACCCGAACTTTTCCGGCAAAGTTCAGGTTCGGATTCGCTCAACACTAGCCATTGCAGTACTTTGCAGTACTAAAGAGAAGTTTCACTGAATACTTGCCACAATACACACAGGGTGAGTGGAGTGATGCCCACGCCCCCACCCAGGATAGCTGAGCAGTGGTGAACATAGGTCGCCAGTATAACAATCTTTTTAGCTGCTACGAAACATAAAGTTCTCTTCGCTTGGCTCCAGACATCCTCCTCTACTGTATAGAAATGGATTAATAAGAGTAGACAACTGTGCTGCATGGAAGAGCCTTTAAGTTAGGATACTTAGGCTACTTTCACACTGGCGTTTCTGGGTCCGCTTGTGAGATCCGTTTAAGGGCTCTCACAAGCGCCCCAAAATGGATCAGTTTAGCCCCACTGCATTCTGAATGGATAAGGATCCGTTCAGAATGCATCAGTTTGCTTCCGTTCAGCCTCCATTCCGCTCTGGAGGCGGACACCAAAACGCTGCTTGCAACGTTTTGATTTCCGTCTGACGAAACTGAGCCTAACGGATCCGTCCTGACTTACAATGTAAGTCAATAGGAACGGATCTGTTTTCACTGACACAATATGGTGCAATTGAAAATGGATCCGCCTCCCATTGACTTTCAATGTAAGTCAAAACTGATCCGTTTGCATAATCATGAAAGAAAAAAAAAATATATATATTTTTTTTTTGTGGTCATGGTAATGCAAACGGATCCGTTCTTAACAGATACAATCGTTTTCATTATAGGTGCGGATCTGTCTGTGCAGATACCAGACGGATCCGCACCTAACGCAGGTGTGAAAGTAGCCTTACACATACTAAGTTTCTGGAACTATGATCATCGTGGTTTAATTAGGTTAGATCTACTATTCCTAGCCTGTCTTAACTTTCTGGTGACCCTGTAATATTTAGCTTCTTCTCTTTTGTTTTTGGTATCCTTTGTGTCATTTAGCCTAGTAGTATTTTTACCAGAAAAGATTTGCTACTGATCCTACCCATCTGTATCAACTTGGGCTAGGCACAGATCATTTCTCTATACCAGGATCTGCCAAACTGAGCCACACTTAACCATATTTTACACCAGAATCTTACACTAGTAAATGTGGGCTCTAGATTCTCTTTACAAAGATTCAGCTAGCTGGAAATATTTATGAAATCTTTATTACCTGAGAAAAGTATGCAAAATAGCTCTCCTCCAAAAATATAAAAATATCTAGTGCCACCTAAAGATGGATATTCTGAAAGTTAGTGCCCAACACATCAATAGACTTGAAATATTACTCAAGTTATTAGCCAAACCAGAGCACCCAAATTCTTTCTCTTTGGCAGTAGAGAGTAGAGTTCTAATTGGCGGTTTCAGATGCCATGAGTGCTGCCTCCTGAAAATACTAATTCTCCTGTACTATAGACATATTGATGTGCCCATTTATACATTTTCAATATATTTTTTTAGAAACCTGAAATGTGTAATTCCTTTTTCTTGACTTAGCACTTTCCAAAACGTAATATCTTGAAATCCAACATTATATTGTTGATGTGAGCCCTTGTTATAGGATGCTTTCTCCATTACTTTATCCCATGTAATGCTCCACCAGTTCCATCTTTTAGGTAGGATTATACTTTTATCCTCTGGAATTTAAAGCTGGTTACATTTATCTAATGTGTGACCTGAATCTGCTTAGAATATGAAGAGCTCAAGTGTTTACATGAATGTCCCGTCAGTAAATGCTTCGGGATCATAGATTATATAAATTGTTTTATGTGTGTATATATATATATATATATATATATATATATATATATATTAACCCCATTAGCAACTGGCAATTATTGACTGAGCAATTTTTTTCAGTGTGTTTATTGTTGCATTGCAAGAGCCATGGGTCTTATATTTTATTTTTCTGTCAATGTACTGTAGCTGTATGAGGGCTTGTTTTTTATGGCGCCATTTTGTGACACATATTGTAACATTACATGCCAATTGTGCTATCCTTTCCTGCTCTTCTGTGTCTCCCATTAGCCCACCAAAAGTTCCTATGGGATACATAGGAATCCATTGGTAAAATTAATGTGATTTTCTTCACCACTTTCTGGCAGCAATGCAATGGTTAAACTCTTTCTTGGGTCTTTGTTCAGCGGCTAAGCTATTTCTAATGGACATTCAGCTTCTGCTATATGTTCTCTCTTTGTCGTATTCAATGCCTCAGGCTAGTTTCACATTTGTGGCAGAGCCACCAGCAAGCTGTTCCTGTAGAGAACAGGCTGCTGGAGTTCTCTGGAATCGGCATTGCCGGATGCTGCTGCCTGCCGGATGCCTTGACTATAATGGGATCCGGTAGAGATCCAACGGCCCCCCTGCAAGTCTGCTAGGAATGGGTCAGGCAAAAAACGTTGCACGATTCCTAGCATTCTCTGCCAGAACTATAAAGCTGGAACACCTGGTCACAAATATTAAAATTAGCCTTAGTGGTTTTTAACATTTGTCTATCCCACTGATTTATTGATAAAGTCTGGTGCAATTCCTGATGTCATACCACATGGTCTTCAGCCATTCTAAGTCAAGCCTCGCCCTATTCTTGCAGATAAAGGCTGCCCAAAGATTCAAGTGCTTAGTACTGCTGCTACCAACAGGTTGCCAGCACTATTATTACTTCATTTGCCAAGTTCGGATATCCCTTGCTACAAGTATGACTGTGTGCTATGTTGTCTTATAGATAGACTAAGGCTTGACCTGCCCAACAGCGGAACAGATAAATCCACCAGTGGAGCCCTAAGCAAGGGTGGGCCACAAGTCCTCGGATCTCCCTCTAGTGGGGTTTTTACTAAGCAAGTCATTGCTTGAAGTGGTGCACTTGACCATGTCCATAACCAGCCTAATGTAAACAGCGCGGAGACCGGAGCTGCATGGAACAGGTAATTATGAATCTTTTGTTTGAGGAGGCAGGCTGTGGCCACTTAACAAAAAAATATTTTTACCAGAATATCCCTTTAATCCCATTTCTGAATGAAGTGTTAGAGCACCACCACACCTTTCACATCACTGGTACTGATAGAGCATTGTCTACATCACCTCCGTAGAAGTTAATGTAGAAGTGGACCAATATTTTGAAAAGGGGACACAGCAACCCCTCTTTTTAGGAGAGCAGTAGTCAGACACCCCACAATATGATATACTGTGAGAAATTGCAAAAATGTGTGCTAAATAACTTTTGTGGAATAACAACAAATTATAAGCAATTGATGCAAAAAGTACTAAAAAAAAGCAATGATTTAAAAAAAAAAAAAAAACTGTGTGAAAAACACCCATAAAGATAGAGTTTAAAAAAAGTTTTCATCTGTTCAAACAAGAAGAAAACGTCCACATTTATGTGCTGTGGCTTGTTAGAATACATATCCCCCATGCACAAACTTGAATGCTAAGACATTCATTTTGAAATGAAAATAAACCTTGGAGCTACAGTTTGTCAACATGTAAAACACTAAAAATCAAATACAGATGTAGAATTGTTTAAAACAGATGCTGAAATGCCTCATCAATGTCCTTAAGGAATCTTTTCTGTATCAGTGGGAAACTAATTTCTGTAGTAAAATACACAAGTATGTATAGCTATATCCAGTTTGATTAATGTTCTGTGGTGATCATTCAAAGGCAAAATATGTTGTTATGAGTCATTTTTCAACATTGTCATTTATGTTATTTCTTGAAATCATTGCATTTCATTTTTAGAAAAAGAGTAAATATTTTTAAAGGAGTTTGTGATTTTGATGTCCTCAGGATAGATCATCAATATAATATTGGCTGGGGCCCGACTCCTGGCACTCAATGCCAATCAGCTGTTTGAATAGTCTCTTCCTAGGCTTGAGACATATCATTCATCAGTCACTTGGCCTAGGAGCAGGTCAGTCCCATTAAAGTGAATGGGACTAAGAAGAAATACGAAGCACAACCTCTATCAAATGGATGGCTCTGTGCCTGATAAGCAGCAAAGAGGCTGTGGCATGCCTTAAGAAACTGATCAGCAAGGGTGCTCAGAGTTGCACTCCCCCGGTTTTGCTTTCAACACCATAATACCCCTATACTGGCTACTAAGTTGGGGAATCTAGGTCTAAACTGATCACTATGTCAGTGGATCACTATATTTCTGCCAGATAGATCTCAAATAGTACATGTAGGCAAACATCCCCCTCTCATCTTGAATCTTGGCACCCCACTGTCACAGTCTCTCCCGTGACAGGGGTCAGAAGATCACCTCTTGTCTCAGGTGAAGCTTAAGTGGTCATTCCAACTCCTCTATTTAGTCTGGTCTCACCCATCATTCTATGCGGTTGTTAGCTCCTTTCTTGTTTTGGAAGTGCTGGTGCTTGGTTCTCCACTGAGTTCCTGCTCGTCCGTATACTTTGTAGTCATGTGTCTTTTCCTATTTTCTAGTTTGTTATATTCCCCTATCTTTTGGTATTAGGCCTGAGGAAGTCTCTTGGGAAGTCTCTTCTCTCAGCTGGGAAGAAACAGGTCATCTTTTGTCCTGACACTATCTCCAGGGCCCTTTTAGGGTCAGATAGGGCTCTAGGTTCTGGCATATGAACATTTCTACTATTGAGGTCTGTTCATACTGATAGTAGTCAGGGCTCGGTCTAGGGATTCACTAGGTGGTGACCTTTCCCTAGTTTCCAGGCCTAGTATCTTTTCCCTTCCTTCCTGTGTTTGGTGTGGAGTTTACTACCCACACCGCGCTGTGACACCCACAAGGATGTGTCCGGAGTCTATTGCTCTACTCATTATATACTTACGATTGTGTGGCCACCTCCAGTTCCTCCACAATTATTATGTTTGCTGATGACACTTTTGTGGTAGATCTGATCTCCGATAACAATGAGATGGTCTACCTGGGGAGATCAATCACTTGGTAACCTGGTGCTGGGACAACCATCTCAGTCTCAATGTCAGCAAATCAAAGGAGATGGTAATGGATTTCAATAAGAAGCGGAAGAAGATCTATCACCCCATCAGGTTTAATGGGGTTAGTGGAGCATGTGGCCAGTTTTAAATACCTCAGTGTACAAATTACACAATAATTATCTTGGGCTAGTTATATCAACTTCAAGACTCCTCAGCATCTGTATCATCTCAGAAGCCTGAGGGATTTCAGACTATCCCTCAGGATACTAAAGAACACCTGCATCATTGAGAGTATCCTGACAGGAAACATTACAGCCTGGTTCAGTAGTAGTAAGAAACAGGACAGGAGGGTGCTTCATAGGGTGGTATGCTCGGCCGAGCAAATAAGCCACAATGACCTTCCTGATTTGCAGATCATTTATAATGAGAGGTGCTTGACCATGACCATGAAGGTGGTGGAAGACTACAAATAATGGTCTGTTTTGTCTCCTGAGGTCTAGTAAACGTTACCGCATTTTGAAAGAGTTTCTTCATGCAGACCATTCAAATGCTGAAACAGAACATCATAGAGGAACAGATAAATAAATGAATGCGCGTCCCGTAACTGAACAATCATAGTACATTTTTATTGGTCTGTCAATGTTTTAATGTAATGTAACACTATTCTTTCTTTCTTTTTTGTTGTTGTAATGGAATGTCGTTTAAGCATTTCACCTATGCTATGTTTTGCACTGTGCTTGACAAATAAGCTTGAAGCTCGAATTTGATATTGATGACTAATGATAAGCGAATCTGGTTTATCCTGCTGTGGATGAAGTACATCTACATCAGTCATATTCTGTACATTAAAATGTATTGCCTCTGGGGGGGCGTGGCCTGCTTGAGAGCGGAGCTCCCGCCACTAGATCCTAATTCAGCCTTATAACAGCGTTACCCGAAATACAGGGATGAAGATCCAGTCCAAGGAACAGACTAGAGTCACTACGGAGCAGAAGAAGGACTCACCGCTTCAATCTGACATGGACGTGCACCTAAGATGGCGCTGAAGCGACAAGGAGCAGGAGACTCATGTGAGGCCTCGAGTCCCGAAACACTGCATGAGGATATAAACGAGGTGAGCGGGTCGCAGGTGGAGGCAAAACGAGCGGCACTCACTAGGGACTTTATAGAACAGGCATTGCAAAGAGCCCTAGCCCCCATCGCAGCGGACCTGGCCACTATAAAGGCGGATGTCCGCCATATTGGGGACAGAGTTGAGTCCTTAGAGCAGGTACAAGACGCCATGCTCTCTTTTAATACGGCGGTTAAGAGCTCATTAGGCTCCCACACTAGAGCCATGAACAGCCTGTTGTTGCAAATGGAGGATCAAGAGAATAGAAGTCGACGTCGCAACATAAAAATAAGGGGCATACCTGAGGCTGATGACAAGGAGGATTTGATGAAAACGATGGACACACTGTTCACCTCTCTGTTGGGCCAAGAAAGAGCTCAGAATGTCACGGTTGAAAGGGTCCATCGTGGTCCATCGAGACCCAAACCTAGTTCCTCAGAGAACCCCAGAGATGTAATTTGTGGTATATTGAGATACAGGGACACTGAGGAACTTTTGCAAAAAGCGAGGGAGATGAAGGAAGTAATCCTACAAGGCAGAAATATTCAAATATTTCAAGATTTGGCGGCATCTACTCTCCAAAAGAGGAGACTTTTGAAACCATTAACAGATCTCCTACGTACCTCGAAGTTTCCATATCGGTGGCTGTTCCCTTTTGGAATACTGATAACAGCGGGAAACCGTCGCTTTACTGTGAGAGCACCTGCTGACCTAGTCCCCTTCTGGGAAATGATGGACCTAACCCCTGGGGAGATCCCCTCCTGGTTGCCGGTTCCTTCAGAAGAAGAACTGCCGCCTTTGCCTGCGATCTCCCCATGGGTGAAGCCGAAGCAACAGAGGAACGGGCGGATCAGGAAAGCTGCCAGCAGAGATATGGACATCTGAATCAATAGTAATTAGCCGCAACACGCGTTCATATCTATAGATGGAGTTATTCCTATCTCTTTAATGCCCATTAGAGAAGTATAATCTATACTGTTTAACCTTTCTTGTCATTAGCATATAGTATCTGTTTCCCTTAAGATATATGACAAAAGATATGTATCAGCGTTCCACAGTGCCTTATCCCATTATGTGGTTGGTTCCTGCATTATAATGTTGAGGATATGTGTAATAATAGGTAATACCTTTGCTGGGGTTAAAATTTAACCTGTAGGGTACATCAAAAGGATCTAGGCCGATCAGGAAATGTTTTTGATACCAGATTACCCCCCGTCCCCCTCTGTACAGAGTCCTACCTAGGAGTCTGGCTCATATGTATGATTGCATAAGTTTTGCATTGTTTGTTTCTTGTTTTTTTAAGTATTTCACGTTTTATACTCCATTCCTTGGTCCTAATAAGTATATGCAGGATGAATTTTTCTGTGAAAAGCATGAATGGCACCGTTAGTGATTAATGTCGCAACATTTAATGTTCATGGCTGTAAGAGTCCAGTGAAACGGAGCCGTATTTTCAGGTCCATTAAGGCAGCGTCGGCAGATATTATTATGCTGCAGGAAACAAATTTTACTGTCAACCATATACCCAATTTAGGCAATTCCGCATTCCACTATTGGTTCCATTCATGCTCCGATAAAAATGCATCCAAAGGGGTTAGTATTGGGTTGCGGAAACATGTCCCTTTTACTTTGCATTCTCAGTTGATTGATCCAGACGGGCGTTACTTATTAGTGAACTGTGAATTAGGTCATACTAAATTTACACTGTGCAATTTATATGCCCCCAATGTCAAGACAGTTCAGTGGTTATTAGAGACACTAGACAGAATTTCTGCCTTTGCATATGGTTGGATCTTATTGGGAGGAGATTTCAATTTGACTCTAAACCCCTTGTTGGATTCTTCAACCCAGCGGTCAGCCATTTCATTTAGGGCCCTGAAATCCTTACAGGTGCGCTTAAAGGCATCGTATTTAGCTGATATCTGGCGGTCCGTTCACGGGATTAGAAGAGATTATACCTTTTACTCTAATCCAAATAAGTCATATCAGAGATTGGATTATCTCATGTTCCCAGAGAATAATCTGACTTTAGTTAAGTCTGTCAATATCGATAGCATAACAGTGTCAGATCACGCTTTGGTGTCTTGTGCTATTCAGCTTCCTGATTTAGCTGGGAGGGAATGGTCCTGGAGACTGAATCACACAATTTTGGACACGCAAGCACATGTAGAGTCGATCACAAAGAAGTTGCAGGACTATTTTGATCTAAATGTGAACACCGTTGTATCTCCAGCTGTTATTTGGGAGGCGCATAAGGCTGTAATACGGGGGGAGTTCATTGCATTGGGATCACATATCAAGAGAGAGAGAGAACAAAGCGTATATCAGAACTCTTAACTCATATTTCCCAACTAGAAAGATCACACAAGAGGTCCTTAGCAGAGAAAGAGTTTGAAAAGCTAGTATCACTCCGGCAAGAACTCAAATCAGTGCTTAACCTTAGGGTTGCCAAAGCATATTTGAGGGTTAAACAGAAGCATTATATCCACGGCAATAGAGGCAGTAAGGTCATGACGGCGTTGATAAAAAAGAGAGCAGAGCAGTCTTATATTAGACAAATGATGACACCAGAAGGTTCTCTTTCCACAGATGCCAAGATCATATCTAAGGTATTTACCACGTATTATCATGATTTGTATAATATAAGGAAAGGTGATTCTGTCGAAGTGCTTAGGGATCGTCAGGAGAAGACAACTTCCTACCTGCAAAGTCTTAAATTACCAGTCTTATCAGACACCGACAAAGAGGCACTATTGGCCCCAGTGACTTTAGAAGAAGTTAAGAAAGCCCTATAATCAACCCCCAAGGGCAAAAGCCCGGGACCTGATGGTCTAACGGTTGCTTATTACAAAAAAAAATTCACTACACTAGGCCCTCATTTAGTATCCCTGTTTAACTCCTTACTGACTGGCACTCCACTTCCCAAACAGTCATTAGAGGATCACATCACTGTCTTGCCTAAACCTGGAAAAGACTTAAATTTCCCATCTAGTTACCGCCCGATTTCTTTACTTAACGCGGATATCAAACTATGGGCGAAAATTTTGGCCTATCGAATTGCAGTTTTATTAGGTGATATGGTCTCCCCGGAGGAGTCTGGATTTGTGAACGGCAGGGAGTGCAGGGACAGCACATTTCGGGTAATACAGGCACAACAATATGCTCTGACTCATGGTCAGAAAATCACCCTTTTGAGTACGGATGCCGAAAAGGCATTTGACAGAGTTGATTGGCATTACATGGAGGCCACCTTACATAAATTTGGTTTCCCTCCCCAATTTGTGGCTGCTGTGCTGTCCCTGTACTCCTTCCCCACGCCAAAATTCGCATAAATGGCATTCTCACGCCTCACTTTGATATACGAAACGGGACCCGACAGGGATGTCCGCTCTCACCTACCCTTTTCATTCTTTGTTTGGAAACTCTCCTACAGGCTATTAGGCAAGATAAGGACATTCAGGGATTACGAATTGCCCCCAGACACACACTATAGCTGCGTTTGCTGACGACATGCTCCTTCTGTTATCAGACCCTAGGGTAGCATTTCCAGCTCTGCTGCGGCAACTAGATAAATTTGGATATATATCCAACTTCAAAATAAATTTTGCCAAATGTGTAGCCCTAGGAATTAATACTCCTCAGAAGACTATAGCCCATCTTAAAGAGAACTATCCCTTTCAGTGGGAGAGCGACCACATCAAATATTTAGGGGTCCAAATCACCAGAGACCCAGACAAACTTTTCTCCCAGAACTACCCTAAACTATTGGCCGACATTAGACTCCAACTGAAAGAACTGAAAATACCATTCTTAACCTGGTTAGGGAGGAATAACGTTTTAAAAACTTACATACTTCCCAAATTGCTTTACTTGATGCAGACATTACCAGTGCAAATACCCCATCACTTTTTAACACAAGTTCGGAAAACCTTTTCTGCATTTATTTGGAACTAAGCTCGATCTAGACTAGCCTACAAGAGATTGATATTGCCCAGATGTAAAGGGGGCATTGGTCTACCGGATATAAGTAGCTATTATAAGGCTATACAAATGAGACTGCACTCGGAAATAATAAATCCCAAAGTGAGCAAATTGGGGTGCCAAATTGCTAGGAGGGTTCTGGGGTCAAAAGCCTTAGCAATACTATGGGATCTAAGTGGGTCTTCTTGGCACAACTGTAGAATACCTGCATCATTGAAGGGAGTAATGAATTGTTGGCATAAGTTATCAGGTCATTTTAACGCCTCCAAATCTATATCGCCTTTCACTCCTATTAGACATTTGCCCTATTTATTCAATGCAGACTTTCAGGATGATATGGGTCTGTGGGTAGCACTGGGCGATGAGGCAATTTGAGATTTCCTTACTAATCGTCTAGTCCCAGAGGTGTCGGCTTTGAAGACTCGTTTTAGGCATATCCCTTGGACTATACCACAATATTCTCAACTTAATTGGTATTGCAAGCTATACTTATCGTCTACACCAAGTAATTACACCCCCACTTGGTATGATGCGGTATGGAGCCAATCCGTGGGCAAAAAAGGAACGATATCCCATTTGTACAAGAAAATTTTAGAGATTGATTCAGATGCTAAACCTTGGTTTATTGAACAGTGGGAGAAGGAGATCGGGCAGCCTTTGGATGATGAAGTCACAAGTAGGATACTGTCCCATTCACATGGCCACTCGAGATGTATTAAACTACAAGAAAATTCCTACAAGATAATTACCAGATGGTACAAAACTCCTGAAAAATTGCACACTATCACCCCTGCATATTCCGCTGAATGTTGGAGGTGTGGTAGGAGCAAGGGAACCATGTACCATATATGGTGGTCTTGCCCTCTTATCACAGAATATTGGGATATGATATTTAAAATGGTACAAGAAATTTGCTTAGTTAGTTCCCCTATCTCCCCAACGGTAGCTCTCCTGAATCTACCAGATTGCAATTATAAACTTGCCAAGCATTCTCTGTCAACACAGCTTATAGCTGCAGCGAAATTGCTCATACCAAAGTATTGGTTATCCAAAGATATTCCCAACCTTCGTGAGTGGATCCACAAAGTCCAGGAGATATGTCAACTCAAAGAGCTGACAAGCTGGGAATCATTGTCTCACAACAAGTTTTTACTGACCTGGACAAATGGATAAATTGGTATAAGAAACGCAATGAATAAAGGAATATGATGTAAACGCCCCTGGGATTTGTCACTATAGGTTCAGCATATGCTCGGAAAGAACAATTTAGTAATAATTGTACTGCTCATTTGACTCCATCGGCCTGATTAAGTAGTAGATGTAGAACAAAATGTGCGATACCAGCATAACTAACTGTGTACAACATGTATACCTGGTACATTATAATTTATTATGCTAACATTCTGCATTCAATATTGTACGACATACTTTGATGACCATTGTTTGAGTATGGAGTATTATGGTTTTCTGTTCTTTACTATTGTAAATCTTCTTGTCAAAACAATAAAATAAAGATTTGACAAAAAAAAAAGATGGCTGCCATTAACAGAAGACTTCATTAGTCTGTAGCATACACCATTACTGTGAGCAACGGTGCATGCATGGGCACTGGGCTTCCTCTTTTCCTCCTGCTGCCATGCTGACAAGTGCTGGCAGCAGGTAGGTTAACTCTTGCACCTGTGCTTCATGCCAGAGTTTACTTCCTGCTGGAGACCTGTACTGTTGCTAAGGCTTGCCTGGGTGTGTCTCTTCCCACTTGTGAGGCAGCACGTACACGCCCTGTGTCTCACCAGCCTATGGCTGGATTGTAGGAAGGATGTAAAGGCACTTCCTTCCACAGGAAGACGCCTGAGCAACTCATGGACACTAACTTGTCTAGTTCCAAGTGTGAAGCTGTTTTTCAAGTTCTGCTTTGCTGTGTACTGGACCCTGCTTTTGGAATTAGGAGATTTTGCCTGTTTGCCACCTGCCTCTGACCTCTGACTTAATTTACGGACCTTGCTTGATCGCTGCATGCCCTGACCCCGGACTTCCTGACTTCCTGACCACGTACTTCCCCTTGGTGCTTGAACCGGTACCTCTGACCACCTAGTCAGCTGCCACTGACTCGGGGACCGCTCTGGAGAGGCACCTGGCAATTGCCCTAATGGCCCAAGCCTATCCTCACCATCAGAGGCTCTAGTGAAGACCAGGTAGTTGCTTAGTCATGCCCCTCCAGAGTATAGCCAATCAGTGGCGCACTGGGTCCACACCAGCTTGAATAACAGTTTGTTCGCCTTTCCGTGGTCGTATTTATCCCCTGTCGCCAGCAGAGACACAAGCCATGTCTGATTATATTACAGAAAATTTTGATAGAGGATTTATCCGGAAATCATCTTCTCCAGCTGGCGCTGGCTTCTTCTTTGTGAAGAAAAAAGACAGTTCTCTCTGGTCATTCATCGATAAGGGGTCTAAATAATATTAAAGTCAAGAACAAATACTCTCTTCCTCTTATTCCTGAGTTGCTTGACTTCCTCAGCGGAGCTAAGATCTTATCCAAATTAGATCTGCGTGGGGCCTGCAACTTGATCCAAATTAGTCAAGGGGACGAGTGGAAGACCGCCTTTAACACCCATGATGGTCACGATGAATATCTGGTGATGCCCTTCGGGCTAAGGAATGCCCCGGCAGTATTTCAAGAATTTGTCAATGATATCTTCAGAGACTTACTCTATTCCAGTGTTGTGGTCTATCTTGATGATATTCTGATGTTCTCTCCCAATTTGGCTACTCACCAGAGGCAGGTTCGTCTGGTTCTTCAAGGGCTAAGAGAGAATAATCTGCACATCAAATTTGAAAAATGTATTTTCGAACAATCCTCACTTCCATTTCTGGGGTACATAATATCTGATACAGGCCTGCAGATGGATCCTGAGAAGCTGTCCGCGATTTTGAAGTGACCTTGTCCTTCTGGTTTAAAGGCAATTCAACGTTTCCTGGGGTTTGCCAACTACTACCGCCAGTTTGTGCTACACTTCTCTTCTTTGACGGCTCCCATCTCAGCCTTGGCGCGCAGGGGGCGAATCCCAAAAGTTGGACTGCTGAGGCTGAATCAGCCTTTCACCCTTGAAGCAGGCCTTCTCTATGGCTCCAGTACTCCATCGTCCTGATGCCAGTAAGCAGTTTTGGAGGTGGATGCATCATCTATTGGAGATGGAGCAATGCTTTCACAAAAGTCTCCCTCAGTTAAGGTGACAACCTGTGGCTTCTTCTCCAGGGCCTTCTCCGCTCCTGAGCGCAACTACTCGATTGGTGACAGAGAGTTGTTGACCATCAAGATGGCATTGGAGGAATGGCGATACCTTTTGGAGGGAGCCAGTTATCCTGTGGTGATCTATACCAACCACAAGAACCTCATCTATCTGCAGTTTGCACAGAGACTTAATACTCGACAAGCTAGATGGTCCCTGTTCTTTGTCCGTTTTGATTTTGTTCTTTACATTCGTGCTGCAGATAATAACATCAAATCAGATGCTCTCTCGAGATCCTTTGATTCTACCGACCAGGAGGAGCCCCAATATATCATCGATCCCGCTAAAATCTCGGCTTGTCCTGTCAAGCTATCCGAGATTCCTTCTGAAAAGACTTTTGTTGCAGAGTCTCTCAGAAATCAGGTTTTACTATGGGGCCATTCATCTAAAGTGGCTGGTCATCCCGTTCAGCGAAAGACCTTCAGATTCATTGCGCAGAGGTACTGGCGGCCATCCATGCGACAATACATCCAAGAATTTGTTGTTGCTTGTCTGTGATGTGCACAAAATAAGACTTCCAAACAATGTCCAGCTGGCCTTATGCTTCCTCTTACTGAGGTTCCCTGGCAACAAATAGCCATGGACTTTATTACGGATCTTCCCACTTCCTCTGGTTGTTCTGTGATTTGGGTAGTGGTAGACCGCTTCTCTAAAATGGCACATTTTGTTTTTCTGCCTGGACTCCCTTCTGCTCCCCAACTGACCAAGAAATGTATCAAGCACATTTTCAATCTCCATGGCTTCCCACTCCGTATTGTGTTTGATAGAGGCATACAGTTCACGTCAAAATTCTGGAGAGCTCTCTGCAAGCTACTGAATGTATCCCTGGACTTCTCTTCAGCATATCATCCACAGTCCAACGGTCAAGTGAAGCGTGTCAACCAAATTCTTACCAACTTTTTGCACCACTTCACTAATATTCATCACGACAATTGGGTTGAACTATTGTCCTGGGCTGAGTTCTCATACAACAATTATGTCAGCGAGTCTTCCAAGAAATCCCAATTTTCTGTTGTTTATGGTCAACAACCTAATATCCCACTCCCGGTGTCTTCTACTTTTAGTATCCCTGCTGCAGATGCAGCTTCAAGAGAGTTCTCTAAAATCTGGGAGGAGACCAGGGGAGCTCTGAAAGAGGCTTCTGTGCGCATGAAGGAGACTGCTGATAAAAACGTAGAGATTCTCCTAAGTTCCGTCCTGGTGATAAAGTGTGGCCTGCCTCCAAATACATCAGGCTCAAAATAGCCTCTTACAAATTGGGTCCATGCATCATCGGTAGTGTTGAGCGAACTTCTGTTTTAAGTTCGGCGTCTAAAGTTCGGCTTCCGGTTAGCGGAGAATCCCGATATGGATTCCGAATTCCATTGTGGTCCGTGGTAGCGGAATCAATAATGGCCAATTATTGATTCCGCTACCACGGACCGCAACGGAATTCGGAATCCATATCGGGATTCTCCGCTAACCGGAAGCCGAACTTTAGACGCCGAACTTAAAACAGAAGTTCGCTCAACATTAATCATCGGTCTATTTGAGATTTTTGAGTAAATTAATAATGTTTCTTACAAGCTTAAGCTGCCGGCCTCTCTCCGGGTACTGAATTTCTTCCACATCTCGCTGCCGAAACCTGTCATACTTAATAATTTTTTCAGCTCCTGTTGCGGTCAGTGATGAAAACATCTATGAGGTAAAACCTATTCTGGAGATGAAGAAGAGTAGAGGTAAAACCCTGTTTCTTGTGGATTGGAAGGGGTTTGGTCCTGAGGAAATTTTTTGGGAACCTAGAGAGAACATTAATGCCCCTCTTCTTCAGAATTTTTTTTTCTCTAGGGCTGCACCATTATACATACAAATAATAGAGCTAAGAAATGGGCATCATTCTAAATAAAAGTGTTATAATACCTACTATAAATGAGTCAATGGAAGCTCTTAGCACACATATTTGATCAAACGTGTGTCGGGCCCATCTACCAGGCGTCAAGGTAGCTTCCACAGATGGGTCCCTAACACTAGTATACTGCCTCTCTTTGTACTTACATTATATTAGAGCCTTCAGAATCACACATGCATATCCATGAAGCAAACATGACCGTATGTGTTTTTGTCACGGAACCATGAACCAGACGTACAACAAGAGATAAGTGAAAATAAGAAGGCTTTATTGAAAATAAAGCTGTAAAGCAAAAGTACAAACGGATGGTGAAACCGAAGCAGAGTCTTTGAGAGGCCAGGGGTCAGGAACCAGAAGGGTAGTCAGACGAAGCCAGGATCAGGAACCAGCAGGGTAGTCAGACGAAGCCAGGATCAGGAACCAGAAGCAGCAGCAGTCTTAGAAGCATGTGAACACAGGAGGACCAAGCAAGGAACTGAAGCCAAAGACCTCCTATATATATGAGCTAGGCATCCAGCTCCTCCCAGTGGGAAGGAGGAGCCGCAGGGTGGAAGGCTACAAGAAACCCAGAAACCAAGATGGCCGCCAGCACATGTCAAACGAAGGAGAACAGCAAGAAGGTAAGACCATGACAGTTTTGCGGTCCGCAAATTGCGGATCCGTTGTTCTGTTGTTAGTTTCCGTTGTGCTTCCGCATCCATTCTGTCTTTCCGCATATTACGTCCGTTGTGTTTCCGTGTGTCTTCAGTTGTTTTTTTTTTGCGGCCCACAAAAAAAAACAGAAGGAGGAAATTGTGTAATTTTAATATCCCCACCCAGAATACTTCTATATAAGCTGGTCATCTGAGTTTTGGTGGCCATTTTATAGGCATTGTTTCCAGGGTACAGAGTGTCATTGTATTCCTTGGCTTTGCTTGTGTCCTATTCTTGCGGTTTGGGTCTTGGTTTCACCATGGCAGATGACTCTGATGATGAGGTCCTACTGCACTGGCTTATTTCTCAGCGATTTGGACAGCAGTCCCTTCTGTTGGAAGAGGAGCTGAGGAGAAGGAGGAGACTTTGGCTCCATCCCATTGTTTCCCAACGGTACAGGAAAGGACACTTCCATACACTCTACTCTGATCTTCGTCAGCATCCGGAGAAGTTCTTTCCATTCTGTCAGATGTCAGTGTCTACCTTTGATTGTCTGCTGTCGTTTATACGTACTGTCCTTACCTTGATGGACACCAATATGAGGCGCAGCATTTCTCTTGAGGAAAGGCTTATCGTCACACTGAGTTAAGCAATGTGTTATTTATTGCTAACATTAATGTCCAGTGCTTCTGCCATTAGTAAAATGTTGTTTAAAGTGGGTGATGTTAGCTGAAGTTACCATTGTTTGTTCCTTCTTTATATGTGCCATTGTGTAGTTCATTTGTTATCTTTTTTTTCCTGCCAAATAACATGCAAAGATGAAAGGTAGTTTGCCACGTCATCATCATGCTGATAGACTACTCACATCATCCTGCGTTGTCCATACATTGTGCATGGAAATGGCGTGACCACAGTAGTCGTAACAGAGCTTGTAGGACTACACACTACACACCCATTTTTGTTAAGGTTTTTTTGTCAGAAGTTAAACTTTTAAGGAGAAAAGTTGTGTTGTTAAAAAGGGACGTTTAATTTTTTAACACAGTTTTTGTAAAAAACCATTATAGGAAACATATTCATGATGACATAAATATGTTAAAATATATTCATTTTTGTTTGTTTTTCTATTTTTCCACAGATTCCTTTCTACTGGTAACTCATTTGCATCCCTGCATTTTGAGTTTCTTTTGGAAACCTCAACGATTTCTCAGATCGTGCGTCAGACTTGCAATGTCATCTGGCATCAACTTCGAGAGACGGTGATGCCACAGCCCAAGGTGGCGGATTGGGTTTGAATCGCTGAGGGCTTTAATCTTTCTGCGCAGTTTCCAAACTGCATCGGGGCAATGGATGGCAAGCACATTCGTGTGAAGAAGCCTCCTCACTCAGGGAACCGATTCTTCAATTATAAACAATATTTTTTGGTAGTGCTTATGGCTGTTGCTGACAGTAACTAATGGTTGATATTGGGGCCTAAGGAAGCACTTCGAATGCTCGCATCTTTAGTGCTTCTAGAATGGGTAAGCGGCTTCGTGCCAACCAGCTTGCCCTACCCGAGTCCAGAAGACTGCCCGGATATGCAGGTCCGCCGACTCCATTTGTCATCGTGGCGGATGAAGGGTTTGCATTAACTCTCCATGTTATGCGTCCCTTCCCAAAACGTGTGTCAGGACTCGAACCTGTGGCCAGTCATGTCCCAGGCGGTAGCTCTACCCACTAGGCTACCGTCTCTCCCTGGACTGTTCTCTAGCTAACTTCTAACTACCTCTCTTGTCCTTGCCTTGACCTGCTGATTATTCCAATCTCTTGCACCTGCTACTTCCCTATAAAACCCAGCCCTTGAACACAGCCCTTTGCTGGTTATTGTGCCTCCAAGCCTGTAGCAAGCTTCCTCTCTGCTCCTCCACCGCTATTGCTGATTACCATCGTTGCCAACCCGGACCGTTTTGACCTCGCTGAATTGCCGCCTGCATTGACTTACTGCTTACCACCGACCACACCTCCGTCTACTCCTGCTGTTACCTCGCTGCCATCTCTGCTGCCGACCCGGACTGATCGACCGCGCTACCTGCCTCCTGCTTCTGTGGGCCTCTGCCACTGGACTCCATACTTCCAGCTCGAGTGTCCTCAGACTCAGGTGAGCCTCGATTGACACTACTCCGTAACAGAATAACCAGCCCAAAAAAAAATGGAGTCCGCAGTCGCCACCCTGCGCAAGCAGGTGTCTGAGCTGCAAGAGTTCGGCACCACCTACCAGGAGAAATTTTCGCAAATCCAAGGCCTGGTACAGAGTCAACAGGGGGAGATCATTGAGCTCCAACGGCAACTCCTGGACATACGCGGCGCGGCTGCAGACACCCGCATGCCACTACCCTCGAAATTCAATGGAGATCGTCGCCAGTACCGGGGCTTTCTCAATCAGTGCCGTATCTACTTCCGGATGCATCTGGCCCCCTTTTCCACTGATGAGAAGAAAGTATTGTTCATTGTTAACCTCCTGACGGATGAGGCCCTGGCATGGGCGTCTCCATACGTGGAAACCAATAGCCGTCTGCTGCGCGATCTGGATGTTTTCATCACAGCTATGAGCCAGGTCTTTGATGACCCCAATCGCTGTGCGACAGCTGAGGCAAGACTACACAGTCTTCGACAGGGAAGACGCTCTGTCGCCGAGTACGCCGCCGGGTTCCGCCGATGGGTCTAAGACACCAACTGGAACCCAGCTGCTCAAAGGAGCCAATTTCGGCGAGGTTTATCGGAGGCGATCAAAGATGAACTTGCCAGACTTGAAGCCCCGGATGATTTGGACAACTTCATTCAGGTGTGTGTCCGTATTGATCAGAGGCTCACCGAGAGAAGGAAAGAAAGGCTCTGGTTCCAAGGCGACAGACCCACTTACTCTACTACCCAGCAGGTCGCCCAACCTCCCATCGAGCCGATGATGGTTGACGCAGTGCGCAAGACTCTGTCCGTAGCAGAAAAAGAACGACGACTGGCCGAAGGCCTCTGCCTCTACTGTGGGGAGCCAGGGCACATTGCCATCAAATGCCCCAACAAATCCCGCAGAACCATTGCCGTCACTAAACTGCGAGAGCAGCAGCAGGCCGCAATCCCACCGGTGACGGCAGAGACAACTGAGTTAGCAGCCACCGGGTCCCACTTCACCATTCCAATTGTCATTACCATCGGGGATCGACAACTTCTCTGTTCTGCAATGCTCGACTCCGGGGCTGGCGACAATTTGATGGATCAAACTTTTGCTCACGAGAACAACATTCCGCTTGTAACCAAGACAGCCCCCATCGATCTGGAAACAGTGGATGGGTCCCCACTCTCCTCGGGACCCGTTACACATCAAACCACAGATTTACAGCTCCACATTAAAACCGACCACCACGAGACGATCCACTTCTCTTTGATCTCCTCCCCCAAGTTTCCGGTGATCTTGGGCATCCCGTGGTTAGCCACTCACAACCCTTCGGTGGACTGGGAAACCCGCTGTCTACGGTTCACATCCGAGTTCTGCTCTTCGAACTGTCTGCATGAACCTGCTTCCCCAACACCCAAAGTATCTATCATCTCGGAACCAACGGTCAAGGAGCTGTTGCCTCCACAATATAGTGAGTTTCAGGATGTCTGCGAAAAAAAAAACGCAGACAAGCTGCCCCCGCATCGACCATATGACTGCCCAATTGAATTATTACCTGGGGCTGAAATACCCTTCGGCAGCATCTACTCCCTCTCGGAGCCTGAACTCAAGGCCCTGAAGGACTACTTGGACGAGGACCTAAAGAAGGGCTTCATTCGACCCTCCACCTCCCCCGCGGGAGCACCCTTCTTCTTCGTGGAGAAAAAAGACTCCTCTCTACGCCCTTGCATTGACTATCGCAAGCTGAATGATGTTACGGTAAAAAAACGTTACCCTCTCCCCTTGGTTTCGGAACTTCTCGAGAGACTCCGGGCGGCAAAAGTCTTTACGAAACTCGATCTTCGAGGGGCCTATAATCTGGTTCGCATTCGCCCCGGGGATGAATGGAAGACCGCCTTTCGCACACGATATGGACATTTTGAATACTTAGTTATGCCCTTCGGACTTTGCAATGCCCCAGCCACTTTCCAACATTTCATTAATGACGTCCTTAGGGACATCCTGGATCTGTTCGTAGTGGTATACCTGGACGATATTTTAATTTTCTCGGAAAATCTCGATCAACATCGCGAACATGTCCGCAGGGTGTTACAAAGACTTTGCGAGCAGTCCCTTTACATTAAGTTTGAGAAATGCGAGTTCGAACAGACCACCACCCAGTTTCTCGATTACATCATCTCCCCGGAAGGGCTTAGTATGGATCCTCGGAAAATTCAGGCTGTAATAGATTGGCCTCCCCCTAAGAACGAAAAAGAAATACAGAGGTTTGTCGGCTTCGCCAACTTTTACCGAAAATTCATTCGGAACTTCTCAAAAATCATTTCTCCAATTACCCACTTAACCAAAAAGACTGTGCCCTTTTCCTGGACACCCGAAGCACAGGAAGCCTTCACCAAGCTTAAATCCCTCTTCACGTCTGCTCCAATTCTGATCCATCCTAATCCCGAACTGCCATTCACAATCGAAGTGGACGCTTCCGACACCGCAGTAGGCGCTGTCCTATCACAACGTACGGGAGAAAAGATGCTTTTACACCCTTGCGCCTTCTTCTCTCGCCAAATGTCCCCCGCAGAGAGGAACTATGACATCGGGAATAAGGAGTTACTGGCAATCAAAGATGCCTTCTCGGAGTGGAGACATCTATTGGAGGGGGCCATCAATCCCATAACTGTGTTCACTGACCACCGAAACCTCGAATTCATCCGTTCTGCCAAGAGGCTTTCCGCCAGACAAGCCAGATGGAGTTTTTTTTTTTCTCGATTCAATTTCATTATCACATATCGCCCTGGGTCGAAGAATGGCAAAGCAGATGCCCTTTCCAGGATGTTCTCTGAACCTTCACAGGACAACAAGGGCCAAGCCAGCATTCTACCCGAGAAAAATGTCTTAGGAGCTACTTACCCAAAGGAACTCCTGGGGTCAATCAAGAAGGCTTATGAAAAGGACCCCTTCCTCACCTACCCAGCAGAAGACGTCAACCTCACCCTCAAGGGTGGCTTCTGGGTATACCTGGGTCGACAACTGTACGTACCAGAAATGGCACGGCTCGATGTACTAAAATATAACCACAATACCAAGTTGGCTGGCCATCCAGGTACAAGAAAGACCCAGGAACTCCTGTCCCGCTCCTTCTGGTGGCCGACGTATAAGAAAGATACTAAAAGGTTTGTCTCCTCATGCACGGTCTGTGCCCGCAACAAGACTCCCCGCTCTTCACCCGTGGGGCTGCTGCGACCACTCCCCATCCCCTCCCGCCCTTGGGGTTCAATTTCTATGGACTTTGTGGTTGACCTACCCCCTTCAAAAGGGATGAACACCATCCTGGTCGTCGTGGACCGCCTTACCAAGATGGCCCATTTTATCCCCTGCAAGGGCCTACCCACCGCCAAACAGATGGCTGACCTAGTATTCCGTGAAATCTTTAGGTTACACGGGGTTCCAGATGATGTGGTCTCTGACCGAGGAGTGCAATTCACCTCTAAATTCTGGAAAGACTTCTGCCTGGCCCTTGGGATCACGGTAAACCTGTCCTCCGCTTTCTATCCCCAGTCTAATGGGCAGACAGAGAGAACAAACCAGACCCTCG
Organism: Bufo bufo; assembly: GCF_905171765.1. Taxonomy (NCBI): domain Eukaryota; kingdom Metazoa; phylum Chordata; class Amphibia; order Anura; family Bufonidae; genus Bufo; species Bufo bufo. The sequence goes on from NC_053390.1 coordinate 63,745,798, forward strand.
AGCAGTACCTACGTTGTTTCATCACTCATTTGCAGGATGACTGGTTGGACCACCTTCCTACGGCCGAGTTTTCCTACAATAATGCGGAACACAGTTCCACCCATTACAGTCCTTTCTACGCCAACACTGGCCTGCATCCAGCTTTCATCCCACGCCTGCCCATCACCTCCACGCTTCCAGCTGTGGCCGAACGCCTGGCAAATTTACAAGAGGCACAAGAGAACATTTCCAATAATCTCCTTGAGGCTCAGAGACGCTTTAAGCGGGCGACAGACAAACGTCGTAGACCCGCTCCGGACTTTCAGATAGGAGATCAAGTGTGGCTCTCCACAAGAAACCTAAGACTGAAGGTACCTGCTCAGAAATTGGGCCAAAAATACTTGGGGCCTTTCTGGATCTCTGGCCGGATTAATGAAGTCACCTTCCGGCTAGACCTCCCACATTCCATCAGGGTGCACCCAGTCTTCCATTGCTCCCTTCTCAAGCCGTTTGTAGAGAACACCTTCCCTGGCCGCCATCCTCCCCCCCCACCACCAGTAAGAGTACAAGGCGAAGAGGAGTACATTGTCTCAAAGATCCTTGACTCCAGACTCCACCGGGGCAAAATCCAATACTTGATTTCCTGGAAAGGTTATCCTCCAGAAGACAACTCCTGGGAACCGGAGGAGAACATTCATGCCCCCAGACTTGTCAGGGAGTTCCATCTGAGTCACCCAGATAAGCCTTCCCCTGCGGTGCCCGGAGGTCACCTTGGAAGGGGGGGGAGTACTGTCAGGACTCGAACCTGTGGCCAGTCATGTCCCAGGCGGTAGCTCTAGCCACTAGGCTACCGTCTCTCCCTGGACTGTTCTCTAGCTAACTTCTAACTACCTCTCTTGTCCTTGCCTTGACCTGCTGATTATTCCAATCTCTTGCACCTGCTACTTCCCTATAAAACCCAGCCCTTGAACACAGCCCTTTGCTGGTTATTGTGCCTCCAAGCCTGTAGCAAGCTTCCTCTCTGCTCCTCCACCGCTATTGCTGATTACCATCGTTGCCAACCCGGATTGTTTTGACCTCGCTGAATTGCCGCCTGCATTGACTTACTGCTTACCACCGACCACGCCTCCGTCTACTCCTGCTGTTACCTCGCTGCCATCTCTGCTGCCGACCCGGACTGATCGACCGCGCTACCTGCCTCCTGCTTCTGTGGGCCTCTGCCACTGGACTCCATACTTCCAGCTCGAGTGTCCTCAGACTCAGGTGAGCCTCGATTGACACTACTCCGTAACAACGTGGTTTGGATGTCAGGAGGTGTATTTTCAACTACCGGTTGACTCGTGCCCTCCGGCATGTTGAGTGCGCCTTTGGAATACTCTCTGACAAGTGGAGCTGTTTTTGTCATCCATAACGTCATCAGGTTTGGGTTTGGATCTGACCCTGCATAGACGACCTGAGACTGAAAGCATTGCGGTTCGGGAACTACATGCAGATTTCTTTTCCAGCCTAGAGGGGTCCGTGCTATGGCAGATGGATGCTATCCGTGGCGGGATTTGATTTCTTCTTGGCTTGTTAGTTTTTTTGTTATTTTCTCAGATAGATTCTAGAATTTATTATGTTGTAGTTGAGTGTAGGGACTCACAAGATAATGAGGACCCTTGACATGCGCTTGCGGGCTAAAGGTTTTGTCCCATTTACAAATTGAATGTTCAGATAATTAATAAACAGACTTTGCAAAGTGTATTTTTGAAAAACATCATTCATCAATTTGCACTATGGACCCCAAAACCTTCTAATACCTCATTAGCAAATTACTACTTTGAAAAGTATGTTGATTATATTAAAATTATAGTACTTGAAGGATAATTTGTGTGTGTTTGTTTTTTGATAATGTGTAGAACTGCTAACCTAATTTGGGGGAGAATCAATAACGCAAGACAAGTGAGTTTCTAATACTTCTTTGAAATATACTCCTAGCCCCCAAAATAAAAACATACATAAAAGCCATGTATGACATAATTATACAATAAAATTAAAATTAAAATAATAAAATACAACTTTTATAAATCAAAGAGATCCCTGGTGAAGGATCCTGCTGCATATGAGAGGTGCCAGAAAAAAAACAACACTTAAACAAAAATATAAGACAAGCACACTTGAAGTTCACCAAACAGCTTGTGGCCAAAAACATGGGAGAAGGTTCTCTGGTCAGATAAGATGAAAATTAACCTTCCGATCATACCAAAAACACCATTTCCACAGTGAAGCATTGTGGTGGTAAACACCATTTCCACAGTGAAGCATTGTGGTGGTAGTATTATGCTGTGGGAATGCTTTTCATAGCCAAGGGCTGGAAAATGGATTAGGACTGAATGAAAGATGAATGGCAGTAAATACAGGACAATTCTTGATCAAAGCCTGCTTCAGAGATTTCAGACTGCAGTGATTTCAGACTGAGAGGGAGGTTCACTTTTCGTCAGAACAATGACCCTAAACATACTACACTGGAGTAGTTTAAGGGGAAACATTGAAATGTCTTGGAATGGCCTAGCCACTTTGATAGGACTTTAGCTATAATAAATTTTTATGAGGTCAGGTAATCAAAGATAAGGCTGCAAATGAGCCGTCAGCTGACAGATCAGAGACAGTCTGTAAATAGATTTCACAAAATCTGCTGAAAATTTTTAATGAAGAGCAATTGAAAAATGATTCTTAGCCCAAAATAAGTAAAATGCAATCATAAAAAAAATTGCCCCAAAGGTGTCCATAGGCATAAGCTCTGTATCAGAACAATATAACTCCATTATGATAAGCACTGTAAATCTGAATAGAATATTTAATCTCTTTAGATTAGTGGAAAAAAAAATCATGTGTTGACCTTTGCTTTCTTACTCGTATAATTGTGGTGGAAAAAAAATCAGTGAATACTTTTTTATAATATAATTTTTTTACATCAGTATTTATTTATCTATTGCATTTTTCCAAATCAAAATATTATTTCAAGGTGCATAAATTTACATTTTTGCTATAAATTTACAACTTTCTCTTAATGCATAATTCATTTCAGTTGCCTCTATTGCAGCATATGCAATAATTTTTGGAAGTCTCATGTCGAAATTTGAAAAGGATGAAGAATCAACATGGAAAGCTTTACAAAGAAATTATTACGTAGACTAACTGTGGAGCTATGAAGGTGGAAGCAATAAAGGCTGCAGATTTGTAATTTTTTTTATAATAATCAAAAATAAAGGAAATGTAATAATTATTAATATACCAGTTTTTTTCTTATTTTGTGATAGTTTTAATAGCTGTAAAAATATTAGAATGCTAAAACTGATAACAGGAATAAAGTTAAAGGTATATTGATGAAAAGAGGTTTTCAAATACCCTTTAATTCAGTTCAGTTAACTAGGTCTCTTTGACACTTATCACCAGAAAAGGGGAAAACCATTTAATTGAATTTATAATTGAATACAGTACTGTGTTTTGCCAATGACTTACCACTGATTTCCACAATAATCCAAACCTCTCACTCCCGGCTCCAAGATTTCTCCCAAGCTGCACCGGTTCTCTGGAATGCCCCACCCCAAGAAATCAGGCTAAATCACAAAATACACAGTTTTAGGCGCTCCCTTAAAACACATCTTTTTTGGGTGGCCTATCACATCCCCTGATCTAACTCCTCTCCACATAGCCCATTTATCATTTCCTGAACCTGATCCTCCACCAAACTCCTCCACCGCATCCAGAAGCACTTCATATATTGGCTGCTGACCGTCTCATGCCGCTTTATATCTGCTCCCCTATTCTCCCAAGATGGCTGGACCATTATACAAAACAAGCACTTGTACCTTTTGTGTCACCCCTATCTCCTCATAGATTGTAGCAGGTTCCTCATACCTCTTGTTGTAATTATTGACTTGTCTGTTATTTATAACTGTTTGTTGGTGCTATAGAAATAAAGATTATTATTATTATTACTGTGACATATACAGTATCTACAGTTACTTAGTGCAAAATGTCTGGTGCATAACTATTTACACCATCCAGGTCAACATCAGAGGTCACCGTTGCAGCAATGACATTATTGAATTGAATTAGTCTGCGCTAGGTTGAGTCATCATCATCCAGTTGCAATTCAAGCCACAAAATTTCAATCAAGGTCTCAGCTCTCCAAGACATTAATGATAGACATTTTAAGCCAGTTCTGTATAGCTTTGCCTTTATGGTTGAGATCTTTGATCCACTGGATTATAAGTAGAGATGCGCAAATTGGTCAAAATTCAAATCAGGTTTGATTTGGCTCTATCAGTCGATTGATTCAATTGGGGCCCGAATCGACTCTACTGAAATTAAAGGTGCTCCAATTGGCCTAAAATTTGTGGATGGCATTCTGAGGTCTCCTAGGACTTGTATTTTTTCACTCTATTCTCTCTATTCTTTTCACTACAATTGAATCACCAAAAATTCGGATTCACATGCAACTTTAATTTTGCTAAATATTAGTTGAATTTGATTAGTTTAGAATCAAATCAGTCATTTCTAATTATAAGTACCCAAGCAGAAGTCATCTGGCAGCCCATAGCAGGTTTTCTTTAACTCATTAACACATTATGTGCCTGCATTTGTGTGGAGCGGGCTGCTGCAGTGAGCCCTCTCAGCACACGAGGGGTTCCTACTGTAAAATACACCCGGCTGTAATTTAAGTCGTTAAGTGCTGCGATCAACAGCGATCGTAGCATCTGTAAAGTAAGGTAGAGTGAAATGGGGTCCCCAATGCACGGGCAACGTCCATGTGGCTGCCAGGACGGATCGAGACCCATTCAACTTGAATGGGTCCATGATCCGTACGCACCGCAAAAAAATAGAACATATTCTGCAGTGCTTCCGTGGGGTTCCGTGCCTCCGCTCCGCAGCTCCGGATTGCGGACCCATTCAAGTGAAAGGGTCCACATCCGTGATGCGGGGGGCACACGACCGGTGCCCGCATATTGCAGACCCCCTGTTTGCGGACCGCAATACGGCCACGGCCGGGCAATGGCTTTGTGCATGAGGCCTTAGGTTAATTAGGAAAAGGGATAAAAAAAATACCAGGTTCTAGCCTTCTACAGGGTTGTCTGTCGGAATATGGTGATGTAAAGAAAAATTTTTTTTTTTTTTGAAGGTTTTTATTTTTTTTTAAGTAGGAAAAAGAAAAAACATTATGTTTGGTATTGCTGTAATATTATTGAGATGCAGAATAAGACGTCATGTCATTGTTAGCACACAGTCAACAACGTGATGTCAAAACCCCAAAAACCTTGTGTAATTGTGTATATTCTTTTCAATTTTACCCCACAAATAATATTTTTACCGTTTTACAAAAAGGACATGGTAAAGTAAATGGTGTCATTATAAAATTCATCTTGTCCCGCAAAAAATAAGCCCTCGTAGGGCTATGTGAATGGATAAATATAAAAGTTATGGCTATTGGTTAACGTTGAAAGGAAATATCAAAAATTCAAAAATAAAAATAGGACCGGTCTTTAAGGAGCTAAGGATTTCATTGTATTTGTATTTTCAATCCCTGGGCTTGTTGGTACCACCTGGATAATGTACCTTACCATTGGGATAATTGCAATACAGTAGGCATAGTGGTAAAGTCCTCTGTAAGGCCTCATATGGTGGCCGTTTCATGAATTGGGGAGCCCAAATTTGCAGTCCCCAATGCACAGGGACATATTATTTTTTTTGGGCTTCTGTTCCACAATGCTCCTTCCGGTTTGCAGACTGATTCAAGTGAATGGGTACTCATCCATGATACGGTTTGCGCATGGCCAGTGACCGTATATTAAGGACCCGCTGTTTACGTGCAGCAATACTGGCACGGCTGTGCAATGGCCGTGTGCATGAGGCCTAATTTACCAAAATTAAGACAAAGTGAAGGTGACAGGAATACATTAAAATGTAGACTTTAATAGTTGCAGCACAATCAGGCCCAAAATACACACCAATAAACTTACAAAAGACATAAACATGGCCCATTAAATCCATATTGATCCCTCTAGTTAAACTGAATATAAATGGGTTCCACATGTTTGTACAGTAGCACATCAAATAAAAGTACAGTATAGTAACTGAATGGTCTTACAGTTTCTTGAAAACCGTCATGCAGTCCTGATGAAAATTTTAATTGGTCAGTGAATTACCAGTAGAAGGCTAGTTATCCCTAGGAGAATCCTCAAAACATGGAGTAGTCATCACAAAAAGGGTGTCCCATCTGCAACTTATTCACATGGCTAGGAGTTTCTGAGAATTCTCCTATAGGGGGCTCATCAATGGATGCCCATATCAAAAAGTCCAACCGTTCCTACATGTTTCATTTGGAGGTTAATGTCAATCTCATCACTGGGCTTTAAATAGGTGAGTACAGCTTAGGATGCAACTGTACTGTGGTGCAAAGATGCATATAGAAGCATTAAGGCTCCAGGAACCAAATGCCGTTCACTAAACATGTTCCCTTTGTCTTGTGGTGGCCCATAGTTCACGTGTGTTGTGTGGGCCTGGGGAGGTAAGGAGGTGTGGCTACCACCCATATTGCGCATCTTCATACAACTTCAATTTGCCAAAATAGAAACAGTTTATAAAAACTTTAATGGGAGCAACCAGCAGCCATGATTCCTAAAAGTTTAGAATTAGGACAGTGCTCCAAATCATTTGTGCTGCTAGTTTCCCGGGAGAAAATTGTAAATGCTAGGTTTTCTTTAATCCGACCAATTCTCTGCTTTTATCAGCTTCATTTGCTCCAATGTTAAATAGCTGCAATTGGCATTATAAAATGGTTTTCGGAGCATAATTCTCTATCTCTTGATGGGAAGTGTTTAGCTTACGTACATCACTGTAATAAAAGAGCTTACGGCAAAATTAGCAAACGCATTACAAGTAGCTTTTTTTTGTCAAACTTGTAAGTTTAGTCATGTTTTCCCAAGAAAAAATGGCTAAACATTAAACCATAATGAGATTGCATTTTTTAAGCATTAATGATATGAACTTACACAGCATGTACATTCCCTCTAATAGACTAAGATCTAATTAACAACTGAGTATGTGGCCAATTTCTAATGGGTATGATCAACACAAACTTGTAAAAGCAAAGTGCCAAACATTAAGATTTCCTTGAATTCTACCCATTTAGTAGAGGGATAATTGACTGGAAGTCATTATATTTTCATATCTGCATTTTATAGCTTATTGTATGTTTGCACTAGAGGTAAATACATGGAATCCGGTTAATGATTTTTTAAGGAAAATACTTACATGCTTATAATTGTAATCTATTATTTCATTTATAATGGAGATTTTGTGCAAGTAGTGATAAAATCTGATGCAGACAGCATATGGGCCCCTTACTTTCCAGTAGTTCATCACTGAGCACCCTTTTAAAAAAATAAATATTATTACACACTCACATAGCGCTGCTATTTTCCATAGCGCTTTACAGACAGCATCAACCTGTCAGTCCCTATCAGTAAGTCTTTGGAGTGTGGGAGGAAACCCAGGCAAGCACAGGGAAAACATGCAAACTCCATGCAGATGTTGTCCTTGGTCATATTCTAACCCAGGACCCCAGCGTTGCGCCAACCACTGAGTCACTCTGTGCTAACCACTGGTGGTGACTTTTAGGTTGGGAACAGGCTACCTTGAGGGCTCTTACACAGGCCGGTTATTAACTAAAAGTAATGTTTGCTGTCCGTGGTCCATGGAAAAGGCCCTGCTATCAGCAAATGCTTGTTTGGCAGTTAATCATGTTGATTAGTGATGAGCGAATCAAAGTATTTAAAGTGGACTTTTATCCGAATTTCAGGGAAGATTTGATTTGCCGCAAAGCCGAATTTCCTTGTGCTTCGTGATAACAAATACATTTTTACCTGAAATGGCGGTAAAAAATAATCATACTCATCTCATCTATTTGAGCACAAAGAGACCGCTGCGGCCATCTTGTTTGAAGATCCCACGCAAAATCTCGTGCGCAGTGACGTACAACACCTGCCGGACTTTGTCATATGCTGAGCTAAATTTTGTGCAGGATCAGTCAAGATGGCCGCGGCGGCCTCTTTGCGTTCAAATGTATAAGGTGAGGTTTTTTTTCCACCGATTAACCTCTGAAAGTCCTATTTTTTTATCTCAGATGCCGCAATTTGCCAGGAACGCGGCATCTGAGGGGTTCAATGAGCAGTACTGGCTAGTCTGAAAGCAGCACTGGGCAAGCAAGTGGGCAACTTTATAGAACTATATAAATCACAGGGAAAAAAAATTCACGTAGATGGCCTCCTTTGATTGGTACAAACGAGGTGTGAAGGAGGCCATCTACGTAAAAATGGAGAAGCCAAGCTTAAATAGAGGCGGGGGGGTTAGACATCTATTGTCTGCCACATACAATGCTGTCTTGACACCTTTTTCTGGGAAGTCTTTATCACCTACTGACTCCAATTAGGATAATGGAATCAACACCTTTGACCCCATGCTGGGTATAATGACCTCTGACCCCATGCTGGGTATAATTACCAGATGTTGATTCTGTTACATATTTATTCCCAGAGAATTCTTGTACAGTCACTCAGAATTGAGAAAGCTCGTTGGAAGAACGAGTGAAATGTTTTCAAGAAATCTACAGTTGCCTTGATTTATTCTTTACAGATATCCTCAGGATAGGTTAAAAATATTTGATTGGCTGGAGTCTGAAACCCTGCACACCTGCTGATCAGCTGTTTGAAGAGGAGGCGGCGCTCCATGCAAGCACTACTTCCTCTTCATTACACTGCCCATCGTCTCAGAAGTAAGTGTAATTACAAGTACTCACTCCCTTCATTTGAATAGAGCGAGTACTTGTAATGACACTATGCCGCTGCTGCAAGAGAGACGACGCATAGTGCAATGAACAGGAAGCAGTGCTCCCATCGCCTACTCTTCAAAAAGCTGATCGACCTATCCTGAGGATAGGTCATCAATATAAGACCCCTGCACAACTCCTTTAAGGTCTGACTAAAAGTTAACAAAAAAGATTGAAAATGAAACAGTAAGGGACTTTGGAGATATTTGTGAAAAATATAGAGGAGAAGCTTACACTAAAGTTTGATATTACTTCTTAAATAGCAATTTTCAATTTACCTCACCTCCGCCATGAGCTTCCTACCCTCATCTTGGTCTGTTTATCATATTGCACAAACTCTGCCTTCCCTGACCTCAGCCTTTCCCAGACTATGGTTGTTACTTGATTCCTTAGTGCCCTGCACTGGTGTCTCCTGGTTCCCATGGGTCAGCTATCACTTGAACCGAGATTACTCCAAGAGGTAGTGCCCTAGTGGTTCTCTTGCAGTGAAGTCCAGATCTCTGTGTATAGGTTAAAAGGGTGAATACCTGGCAAGCAATTTGGATAACATCCATAAGAGTAGCCTCAAGCCAAATCTGACACAGTGACACAGTGGGTCCACATCTGCTTTAATATATACTCCTCAACATTGAAAATGCAAGACCAAGAGGGACAATCTATATGGTTATGCAGATCAAGGAATTACCAGATGTTCCTAAGACCTACAGATGATCAAATTTTCAAGCACCTAGCCCCATGTCATGTGGGAGGAGCATAAAAGCCAGAGTGAAATAATTTTTTTTAGCCACATGAAACCTCAAAAATTGGAACACATCATGTGGGATGATTATGTGATGCCTCCTGTTCATCAACGTACCAGTCATCGCCACTTGTACTAATTTGAGAGACACTGAATCCACTGCTTTGTTACTGCAGACAATAAAGTGCCTTGGTTGAGGTGCACTGTTCAATGTTGCATGTACCTGTTTTTCCAATAACAACATTGATTTGGAATGACAGTAATAGGTGAATAGAGGCAAACCTCTACATGGATGGGTCATCTGATTAGAAGAATGTTGCATAGTCATCCGTGTACTGCAAGTAAAATTGGACATATCCCAAGCCTAGGGCAGCAAACTGTGTCTACACAAACTATCAAAATGCATTTGCACGACACTGGGCTAAAAGCCAGACATCCAGCTACAGATGTCCCATTCACCTCATGCTGCTCTTAAAGGCTCTCATGGTTCACAGCAAGTTGGCAATGGAGGCTAGAAAGGATATCTATTATTTTCAGTGATTTTCAGTGATTTTCAGTGATGCAACCCTCTTCTCCCACTCTTCACACAGTGATAGCAACACCGCAGGAGAAATGCTATGACAGGCTTCCAGTATCCCTAGTTTCAGGTGCTGCACATCTCGTATCTTCACAGCATAGACGATTGCCTTCAGATGATACGAGATGTACAGCACCTGAAACTACGGATACTGGAAGCCTGTGCTAGCATTTCTCCTGCGGTGTTGCTATCAGTGTGTGAAGAGTGGGAGAAGAGAGTTGCATTGACAATCCAACACAATGGGCAGCACATTGAACACATTTTATAAGTGGTCAGAAACTTGTAAATAACTCATGAAAGAATAAAGTTACGTTAAAACCAAGCACACCATTGTTTTTCTTGTGAAATTCCCAATAAGTTTGATGTGTCACATGACCCTCTTGCTATTGAAAAAACAAAAGTTGGATTCAAAATGGCCAACTTCAAAATGGCCGCCATGGTCACCACCCATCTTGAAAAGTTTCTCCCCTCACATATACTAATGTGCCACAAACTGGAAGTTAATATCACTAACCATTCCCATTTTATTAAGGTGTATCCATATAAATGGCCCACCCTGTAATGGTGGGATCGCCTTTGAGTTTTTTATAGGTGTTTTCATCATTTAATTGTTTATGTTCCTCTGCTATATATGCTTCCCGATTCATAACGATGATCGCCCCTCCTTTATCAGCTCTTTTCACTACTATAGAAGTATCTTTTTGTAGTGTTTCTAATGCCATTCTTTCTTTTTTTGTACAATTATTTTTCTTTTTTTGGACATCGGACCATTTAGATATAACCTCATTAGTAACAGCTTGTTCAAAGGATTTTAACATATCTCATGCTACTGTAAGCAGCCTGCATGTCCTAAACATGCTACCGTGGCCTGCAATGTCTCCAGACTTGTCTCCCATTGAGCACTTCTGGGACTTCACTGGTCAGCAATTGTAAAAGGAGCTGTCGGGAGTGGATCTTGATGATTTGCGTTCCCAAGAGCATTCAACGTGGCAGAACATTCCTCAGACAACCACTAATAACCCTATTAATAGCATGCCAAGGCATGTAAGTGCATTTATTTCTAATGTGGTGCTGATGCTCGATACTGAATGAACTGAGATGTTTGAATATATTTAGTTTCCATTTTTCTGTCATTTACATATCATTAACATGTCTATCAATCCTCTGATTTTCATAATTCAATTACTTTTCCTTGTCGATGTTGCAGTTTCCATGTTGAGGAATGTATATATCATAAAGTGGAGAGGAGACAACCCTGTCTCGCTCAACAGGTCAAAAAGAAAGATTCTATTGTATCCCTACTTATCCAAGATGTAAAAGCTTTCTCCACCTAAAAAAATTATACTCAGGCTACATGGACAGCACTCAATGAGTTAAATGCAATTAAGCATTACTTTATTTTCCATCCACCACCAGTATTGGTGTATTGTATTGTATTAGCTTGATAAAGGACACTTGAAACGGTGCCCAAAATGTTGCAACATATATGTAACAAATGCATACTGGTGGCAGGTAGAAAATAAAATAATATTTAATTGCATCTAACTCAATGGAAGTTTTGGAATTTACACTCTATGGCAAAAAGGGCTTATTGGGATGCGTACCGAATTATCAACTTCAAATGGATAGTGCTATTGTATCTCTAATATTATGTACCTAGGTTAAATGTACACAATACCAAAGAAATTTCAGCTAAACCTTGTAAAGTGAACTTGTTGCATCAAAATGCAGCCCGTCAGTTAACTTACAATTGTCTAATACCATAAATAAAAATGTGTTTTACAAAGAATACAACCCCTTTGATGTTTTGGAATTTCGGATACCCCACAACCCTGGTGATCTTGATAAGTACATTTTACTAAACCGTCCCTTTAAATATGTGCTTGCATTTATTTCTAATTCAGAAATATGTTCCCTTCATCTTCTAACATGCCCTTTTAGGCCATGATAAGGTTATTATTACATTACCATGGGGATACGATAAATGCAATTTTTCCGCTCATGTTTCATCTCATATTGTCTACCCTTTTGATGTCCTGTTGGCAACTTTGAACATTGGCAGCACGTGTCGTGACCGTCACCATTCAGAAATTGAAATAAGAAATATAAAATCCATCCACTTGCCGTAATGTGGCCAGTCACATTTTTATTCTAGCGCTACATGTTTACTACATAATGCAGACAGCATCTTCTTTTAGTGATACCGAAAAGGGCAGCTCATGTTTGTGCCACAATGAAGAAAATGCTGAAAAGTAAAATTTTAACATATCTCATGCTACTGTAAGCAGATTATGAAATTTTACTGGACTTCAAAATTGACAACTGTCTTGTACTTTCTAATATTCTACAGTTTACATAAAATCTCAAAATACATATGATTCTCTTCTCTTCCATCAGTTCCTTGCCAGTTCCTTGCTATGATATGAGCATCCAAGTCATGTCTGACAGTTTGGGATCTCGGAGAACCTTGCCTAACAATTGAAGTCTCATATAAAGTTGAGAGGCAGGATAACCATTCAATGTAAGATTACTCTAGGTATACTATACTATGGGGGGAAAGTCTGGTTTGATTTATCATCCAGTAATCTATTCTGCAGTGCACATATAGTAGTGGAAACATGCCTATAAAAGTGAGCAATTCATAATCCCTATATGATACAGGCCAATAGACACATTCCAGTGAGTTGGCTATAAATAATATTTGAATGATCATCAATAAGAACATCATAAAATTCAAACCTCAGCTCCTGCATAACATCATAGTTATATGTGTACATAGAGCAGAAATATTTTCACCTGTCCCATTTATCTGAATCTGCTGCTCAGAAATCAATGGACATCCTGGTGGAACGTTCAGATCTTTGGAACAGATGGCAAAAATGTATTAATCAATTCGCCATGGGTGAATATATATTTTTATCTTTACATCACTGAGACTCGGGGCCTAAGAAAAGTCATATGAAGATCACATCTTTGGAAAAATGAAACACCCTAATATATATATATATATATATATATATATATATATATATATATACACTGCTCAAAAAAATAAAGGGAACACAAAAATAACACATCCTAGATCTGAATTAATTAAAAATTCTTCTGAAATACTTTGTTCTTTACATAGTTGAATGTGCTGACAACAAAATCACACATAAAATAAAAAAATGGAAATCAAATTTTTCAACCCATGGAGGTCTGGATTTGGAGTCACACTCAAAATTAAAGTGGAAAAACACACTACAGGCTGATCCAACTTTGATGTAATGTCCTTAAAACAAGTCAAAATAAGGCTCAGTAGTGTGTGTGGCCTCCACGTGCCTGTATGACCTCCCTACAACGCCTGTGCATGCTCCTGATGAGGTGGCAGATGGTCTCCTGAGGGATCTCCTCCCAGACCTAGACTAAAGCATCTGCTAACTCCTGGACAGTCTGTGGTGCAATGTGACGTTGGTGGATAGAGTGAGACATGATGTCCCAGATGTGCTCAATTGGATTCAGGTCTGGGGAACGGGCGGGCCAGTCCATAGCATCAATGCCTTCGTCTTGCAGGAACTGCTGACACACTCCAGCCACATGAGGTCTAGCATTGTCTTGCATTAGGAGGAACCCAGGGCCAACCGCACCAGCATATGGTCTCACAAGGGGTCTGAGGATCTCATCTCGGTACCTAATGGCAGTCAGGCTACCTCTGGCGAGCACATGGAGGGCTGTGCGGCCCTCCAAAGAAATGCCACCCCACACCATTACTGACCCAATGCCAAACCGGTCATGCTGGAGGATGTTGCAGGCAGCAGAACGTTCTCCACGGCATCTCAAGACTCTGTCATGTCTGTCACATGTGCTCAGTGTGAACCTGCTTTCATCTGTAAAGAGCATAGGGCGCCAGTGGCGAATTTGCCAATCTTGGTGTTCTCTGGCAAATGCCAAACGTCCTGCACGGTGTTGGGCTGTAAGCACAACCCCCACCTGTGGATGTCGGGCCCTCATATCACCCTCATGGAGCCTGTTTCTGACCGTTTGAGCAGACACATGCACATTTGTGGCCTGCTGGAGGTCATTTTGCAGGGCTCTGGCAGTGCTCCTCCTGTTCCTCCTTGCACAAAGGCAAAGGTAGCGGTCCTGCTGCTGGGTTGTTGCCCTCCTACGGCCTCCTCCACGTCTCCTGATGTACTGGCCTGTCTCCTGGTAGCGCCTCCATGCTCTGGACACTACGCTGACAGACACAGCAAACCTTCTTGCCACAGCTCGCATTGATGTGCCATCCTGGATAAGCTGCACTACCTGAGCCACTTGTGTGGGTTGTAGACTCCGTCTCATGCTACCACTAGAGTGAAAGCACCGCCAGCATTCAAAAGTGACCAAAACATCAGCCAGGAAGCATAGGAACTGAGAAGTGGTCTGTGGTCACCACCTGCAGAACCACTCTTTTATTGTGGGTGTCTTGCTAATTGCCTATAATTTTCACCTGTTGTCTATTCCATTTGCACAACAGCATGTGAAATTGATTGTCACTCAGTGTTGCTTCCTAAGTGGACAGTTTGATTTCACAGAAGTGTGATTGACTTGGAGTTACATTGTGTTGTTTAAGTGTTCCATTTATTTTTTTGAGCAGTGTATATATATATATATATATATATATATGTAGGAAGGCCGATTTATTGGCCTGTATCTGTGGGAGGGGAGGCAGCAGCCTTCATTAACCTCACAGGTGTTCCCCTCCGGGCTCAGCATCGGTGCTGTGTAGTAGTGTGCTGCCAGAGCACGTGTGCAGGATCAGCTACATCGGTATCTACTCAACGTCAAGGAATCAGCCGATTTCCTCCCGGTCGGGTGAGTCTGCTGCGACTTTGCGCAGCACCGTCTTCTTGCAGTCTGGTTCTTAGGTGAGGAGGAGCAGCATCGCACAGGAACGGTCTGCCTGGCAGCCCGCGATTGTCTCCCACGCGTCAGGACCATTAGGGCGCAGTAACCGTTTCGGTTCCTCCTGTTTAATGTCTTGCACGGGCCGCCGTGCTATGAGAGAGACAGGGTGGGGAGGGGGAGGGGGATGAGACGGGGAAGGTTTTCAGCCCGTGTTGCAGTGGTTCCTTTTCTGCGTCACGTAGTGGCACCAGCTGTTTTAGGTTATGGCGGTATGGTCCATGCTTATGCCCGGGCACGCCACCGTAGCCCATGCCGCCCCGTTTGCTGGGGGATACACGAACTGATAGCTTACCCAACTACAGCAGCATTGATCCATCTTATACACTCACCTAAAGAATTATTAGGAACACCTGTTCTATTTCTCATTAATGCAATTATCTAGTCAACCAATCACATGGCAGTTGCTTCAATGCATTTAGGGATGTGGTCCTGGTCAAGACAATCTCCTGAACTCCAAACTGAATGTCAGAATGGGAAAGAAAGGTGATTTAATTTTGAGCGTGGCATGGTTGTTGGTGCCAGACGGGCCGGTCTGAGTATTTCACAATCTGCTCAGTTACTGGGATTTTCACGCACAACCATTTCTAGGGTTTACAAAGAATGGTGTGAAAAGGGAAAAACATCCAGTATGCGTCAGTCCTGTGGGCAAAAATGCCTTGTGGATGCTAGAGGTCAGAGGAGAATGGGCCGACCGATTCAAGCTGATAGAAGAGCAACGTTGACTGAAATAACCACTCGTTGCAACCGAGGTATGCAGCAAAGCATTTGTGAAGCCACAACACGCAAAACCTTGAGGCGGATGGGCTACAACAGCAGAAGACCCCACCGGGTACCACTCATCTCCACTACAAATAGGAAAAAGAGGCTACAATTTGCACGAGCTCACCAAAATTGGACTGTTGAAGACTGGAAAAATGTTGCCTGGTCTGATGAGTCTCGATTTCTGTTGAGACATTCAAATGGTAGAGTCCGAATTTGGCGTAAACAGAATGAGAACATGTATCCATCCTCTGATGGCTACTTCCAGCAGGATAATGCACCATGTCACAAAGCTCGAATCATTTCAAATTGGTTTCTTGAACAGGACAATGAGTTCACTGTACTAAAATGGCCCCCACAGTCACCAGATCTCAACCCAATAGAGCATCTTTGGGATGTGGTGGAACGGGAGCTTCGTGCCCTGGATGTGCATCCCTCAAATCTCCATCAACTGCAAGATGCTATCCTATCAATATGGGTCAACATTTCTAAAGAATGCTATCAGCACCTTGTTGAATCAATGCCACGTAGAATTAAGGCCGTTCTGAAGGCAAAAGGGGGTCCAACACCGTATTAGTATGGTGTTCCTAATAATTCTTTAGGTGAGTGTATGTAAGCTTTGTGGTCACATACGGTCTCTGTCGAGGTCTGCATGCTCCAGAGCTAAGGTGGTAATAGTACTTCGTCTT
Organism: Bufo bufo; assembly: GCF_905171765.1. Classification (NCBI taxonomy): domain Eukaryota; kingdom Metazoa; phylum Chordata; class Amphibia; order Anura; family Bufonidae; genus Bufo; species Bufo bufo. Next base: position 63,762,339 of record NC_053390.1, read on the forward strand.
TATTTTCAGGTCAGCGCTCCATTTTCAGTTGATTATCAAATACGCTTTTGGATCAGGTAGAAAAGAGAAAAAAAAAAGTGGGGGATATTTGATGTTATTAGCTTACACATTTTCTTCTTATGGGTGGGTTGTCTCATTAGGCTCCTGGCCTACTTACCGTTTTCCTCAGGTTGATTTACATCATATTCCTGGTAAGTCTCATTTAGTTTCACTTACAGTGTCACGAGTTCATCGCAGATTTGTCATTTGCATGTTTCTCGGCAGCTCCGCTGTGCTCTCCGATGGCCTTTGGTAATTCACTTATGGTGGGTCACAGGTTTGCTCACTTGAGCCCAGATAAAAAAAAAAAATTGAATTTATTTTATTTTTATAAAAGCATATGATCAGTGGTAGACAAGGGGTCACTCTGGTTCGTCACTACACCCTCACCATATTCAGTACCTATGCATGTCTCACGTCCACGGTTTAAACCGAGCCAGTGAGTAACAATCACGGGGGCCGCGGTAGTCGGGCTCGTGTTATTTCAGGGCTTTCCTCTGCTTCCGTCAGTCAGCTTTCTTAGTTGCAAGTGGCACTTTTTGGTTTTCGTCAGTCAAGCGTACTCGAGTTGTCCAAAATGTCTGTTTATCATCAACAGTTGCAACATGTCGCATGCGTCTGACATAGTGGAAGCTTCCGTGGATGAGAACGTCGCCTGGATGTCAGAGGGTGGCAGTGTTCTGTCGCTCCGAAGCTGGACCATTCCCAATATCACGAGTTGTTGAAAAGGGGTATCCCTTTCTCGGCCACTGCTAGGAAGGTGGAGCTGTACCGCTTGCTCGTGGCAGGTAAAGCTGGTCCTAGCCAAGAGGAGGTGTCTATGGCCACAGTACAGACTTCTCTTTCACAGTTGCATGTTATGATCAATAACTTGACGTCCTCAATCACCAATATTCAGGCGAGGTTGGAGACAGTGGAGTCTTGGGGTACAGTTGTCACTATTCCTCCACCAAATGTACCTGTCGCCTCCACATCCGCTGCAGGTTGCTCAGGTACACTGTCCCCAGTGCCCAACGTCACACCTGCTCATTTCATTCCCGCGAATATCAAGAAGGACATACTTGAGGATAGAGACGTGAATCTAGCTTCCTTACTGATTGCCACTTGAGATTTCTCCGATAATAAAGTTATTGCCTGTGGCGACGTTTGGATGGTTCTCAAGAGCCGCAACCAGAGGCTCAACCGGAAGCTAATGATTCCGGAATTCGTTCTGGCGTTCAGCTTTTACAGGGATGTCATCTGCTCTGTCCGTCCAGACAGGAAAGAGGAGTTGGATCTCTACCTTTATAGAGTCACTGATTTGGGGCATAAGTTTGGCGGTGCTGCATTTTACGACTACCACTGTTCTTTTTCTGCGAAAACAGCGGCAGCACTTAGTCAGTTTCAGTTTACCACTAATTGGGCCAACATAGACACTGAGATCTTCTGCAGACACTTTGCTGGGCTTAAAGCCCCATTGTGTTCTCTGTGTCAGTATATATTTCATACGGCCGAATGGTGTCATAGTGCAACCGCCAGCTCGGAGTCAAGTTTCAAAGTCCCTGCAGCCGGTCTGTCGGATGCCCAGAGGGGTACCGGCACAGTGGATAAGTTAGGTTGCCCTATCAAACATTTTGCAAGATCCCAGATTTGCAACAACTTCAATTTCTCAGCTTGTATTTACAGCCAATGTCGTCTGCTTCATGTCTGCACCAATTGTTTCAGAGCAGAGGATGATTTTTGTTGATTGAACATCCGGGACGTACACCTCAGGGGCTTGAAACCTTAAAAACAGTTTTCTCCCAGCTAGGTGTGCCAGTCTCACCCGGGAAGGTTGAGGGCCCATCCACTGTTATCACATTCCTGGGCATCGTGCTAGATTCAGGGAACATGTTAGCCAGACTGCCTGAAGACAAACTAGTGAGGATTAAAGAAGTCATCCACAGGTTCACAGTAGTGAGGGTGGCGACGAAGGCGGACTTACAGTCGTTATTGGGGATGTTAAACTTTGCTATGCGTATTATTCCACAGGGTAGGTCATTCATTTCCCGTCTGATGGCTCTTCTACCCGCGGCACCACATCAGGATAGCCCAGTACAGCTAGATGGCCAGGCAGTGGCAGATCTACTCATGTGGGACCAGTTCCTGAGTCAGTGGAACGGGAATTATTTTTTCATCCCAGCTCCTTCTAGTTCATCTCCCATGGTCTTCTGATGCTTCCGCTGACACTGGTTTTGCAGCCATTTTTGGCACCCACTGGATGGCCGGGACATGGCCTGCAGAAGTTAGACAGATCCCGGGTTTTCATCAGACTTCAGCCTTGTTTCAACTGTACCCCATAATGGCTGCCGCATACGTTTGGGGTAGCTCATGGGCCAATTCCATGGTTGTGTTCATTTAAGATAATTCGGCTATAGAGGACATTTTAACAAAAGGTAGATCTAAATCCCAAGTTATGTCTTTCATGAGACGTTTAGTGCAGCTCTCGTTACAATACAACTTTCACTACTGTTGTTCCCATGTCCGAGGTACACAGAACGTGGCGACTGACGCGTTGTCACGGGCTTACTTCTCCCTCTTTTCACAGGTCATGCCAGAAGCAGATGTCACAGGGGCCTCGATTCCTCCTTACTCAGCGTTAGTTCTGGACTAGCAAACCATCTGGTTACTGCACACAGCCTGGTAGCCAGGTCACTGTCATCTAACACTGCTAGGAGTTACAACACAGGTTGGGATCTGTTCGGCAGGTTTCAGGAGAGATACCCCCCAGGGAAATACTAGCTTTATAGATTATATTTTGGCGTTCATAGGATACTGCCACTCGGAATTGAAGTTGTCCCACAACACTGTTCGGTCCTACCTGGCTGGGGTACAACATTTCTCCGCCATTAGTCATCTGGAGCGGGGGTTCCTGTTTTATGCTCATGTTATCAAGGCCGCCTTGAGAGGTTTGGGTAAATGTAGTACGGAAGGCCAGCCTTGCAGACAGGCCATCACTGGTAAGATCTTTCGGGACCTGTCTGACATGTTGGATAGAGCCCCTTTCGGTGTACTCCCCAGTTTAGTGCTTAAAGCCGGCATCTACTTAGCATTCTACGGGTTCATGAGGCCGGGAGAGTTCACGTGCATTTCCACCAATAGCAGGTTTGTCATCCTCAACCAGTTGAGCCTGAGCCCCGACGGTTACACGCTGTCCTTACCCATCACAAAGACATCTCAAACAGGACCCCCCACTCAGGTAATTTTCTTTCCGACATCTCATTCATGGTGCCCGGTTCAGGTTTTTCAGCAGTTACTGACAGCCTTAGCAGACCGAGACCCAGACAGTCCTTTTTTGCCGTTTCCCACAGCACCACTCACAACCTCTCAGTTTGTATGTCATGTTCGTATGCTGGTGTCCAATTTAGGGTTGAACCCGGCAACCGTGTCGGGTCACTCTTTCAGGATAGGTGCAGCATCCGCTGCCTCCAGGAACAGGGTGCCGGCCCATATTATCCGCAAACTAGGTAGTTGGCGATCTTTATGTTTTAATAGGTATATACCTCAGCCCAATCAAGAGATGTTGCTTGCATTTCAGGATTTGGTCAGGTAGTGTTGGTTTGTCATAAAGTATTGCTAATCATTGAGTTGTGGTGTTTTGCCCTCTTTTAGGCGTCCCTCCTACGCAGCGGTTATGGCACAATTTAAACCGCTTAAATCTAGTTAGTTAGGCAGGTTGATGGTCACGTCTCTAGTTGCCTTCGTCACACAGGTAGCAGTATTAAGGCCGATTTATTGGCCTGTATTTGTGGGAGGGGTGGCAGCAGCCTTCATTAACCTCACAGGTGTTCCCCTCCGGGCTCAGCATCGGTGCTGTGTACCCTCCCAACCGCCCTTCTTTTTCATGTTACATCTTACAGGGTATGCCTTCTTTTAGGCGTCCCTCCTACGCAGCGGTTATGACACAATTCAAGCCGCTTAGATATAGTTAGTTAGGCAGATTGATAGTCACGTTTCTAGTTGCCTTCGCCACACAGGTAGCCGTGACCACAAATATATATTATATATATATATATATATATATATATATACAGATCAGTGTATTGATGTGAGACATACAATGTATAATACTGTAGATGCAGTCTTTACAGAAATATGTGGTCAGTTATACATTATGGTCACTGTGTGTGTGAGGTACATGAGGTAGTGGTCACTGTCTGAAATATTATACATGAGTGAGCAATGAGTAAAAAGAGGGCATGGTGGGGGGGGGGGGGGTAAATGACGAGAAGTGGATGACCTCCTCCTACCACTCCATTCCAGTCTGTATAGATCAATGCAGAGCTGATTGTGAACTTCTAATACCTGCTGTTAGGGGTTGAAGTACCTGTGATGATGTCATCACAGGTCCTGGCAGGTGTACCTTTCAAACCTAGGAACTACACCATTTTTGGTGAAGTTCCTTTGCTAGATTCTGCAGGACCTGTGATGTTGAAGATGATGTCATCACAGGTCCTGGCAGATACACTGTTCTAACCTGGCAACTACACTTTACACTGTGTAGTTCCATTACAGGACGTGTGATGACATCATCAAAGGTCCTTTAGCTTTAGAAAGATAGACAGGAGCAATTAGTGGGCGGGGCTTCTCCTCCACTTCGGGCCCCTCTTCTTCACGGGCCCCATAGCAGCTGCGTGGTCTGCCTATATGGTAGGTATGCGACTGAGTGGCACCAACCTTTGTGCCAGAGCCTGAAGATGAGAGAAGCATGAAATGAAAAGAGGTAAGTATTTGCCTGTTGTGAATTTTTTTTAATATGGGGTGATCTGGGAGCCCCATTATAAACTGTGGCATGGGGCCAAGTATGTTTAAGTTACAGGTCCTCTTTAAAAAGAAGTGCATATTATTGGAGAGTTCAATTTGGGGCCTGGATGCCTTTCTAAAAATTATCACAACTTATGAGAATTTCTATATTTGGAGCCAGGAAATAATTTTTTCCCCTAATACGGGGCCATTAACATCCGTCTCACTGGGATTTTCACTTCCTTTGGATCAACATTGTAGAATTATAGGTCGGACTTGATGTAAATTACAGTATGTGCATACATAATATAACAAGAATCGTTGCAATGCTCGTTAGTGATCATCTGGCAGTGTAATACTGTCGCCGATTAACCAGCTTGTTCATTGAGCAATCCAAATCTTTTGGCCGGCAGAATCGGGCTGTGTAATACAGCCTATACTTCTCCATAAACCCCCAAAAGCATGCGCAATATTGCATACAATCTATAGTATCCTATAATATCAATTACAAAGCAAACAATAGACTATGGTACATATACAGTATAGTACTGTACCATCTACTATGTTACCTGTACAAATCACAATGCTTATGTAATATTATTTTTTTTTTAAATAGTCTTTGTGAATATTTAGTACTACAGTGGTGGCCAATAGTTTTGACTGACAAGTTTTGAGTTTGCTGTTTCAGTTTTTACAGTGGCAATTTGCATTAACGCTAAATTGCCATGAAGAGCGATCAGATGAATTTCAATTAATTGCAAAACCATTTCTTGCCATGAAACCCACAAAATTACCTGCTAACATCTTTGTGATCTTCTTCTTAGCTCAGGAGAAAGTCTTAATGAAAACAAGGCAGCTGATATCACTCTGTTATGGCAGTGGGTGTGGAACCACTCGGCCAACCAACATATTTGACTTAGGACTAGTCTCCTTGACAGGAGTAGTCTCAATGTGGTTGGCTACTGACCTACCTGCGTAGCGCCAAAGGGACAAGCAAAACTCATAATCAGTAGCAGGTCGAGGTCAAGGCAGGCAGAGTTTGTGCAAATATGGGAAACAGAACAATGGTCAGGACAGGCAGCACGGGGTCAGTACAAAAATTCAGGCACAAGTCTGAACAGACAGTGGAGGATCAGAGTCATGGGAAATAGGCATAGGTCATACATGGGCAGACAACAGTAACAGTACCTTTTTAAGGTACTTATAAGCTAGGGAACCTATTGGTCAGGCACCATCCTACTGGGGAAGGTGCTTTAAATCTCTACAGTTTGACAGCCATTGGCTGGTGAAGATTGGGACATGCGTGCTGGCCTTCTAAGAACAAGGGGAGGTGTTTGCGTACACCCTACCGGTGCAAAGGAGAGGCTGACTAGCAAGCAGGCTGCGGACGGCAAAAGGGAGGCAGAACAATACCAGCAGCTGGATCCAACCAGTGGGAGGAAGGAAGAGGAGTGTCGGGCAAATTCAGAAAGTTTAAAAGGGCAGCTACAGCTGCGAGCTACCGTTGTTGTAACACACTCTGTAACACACTGTCATGCTGAACGGTTACTTCCAAGGAAACACATGCGGTTATAATTGTTTCGCAGCAAAATGGCTTCACAGGCAAGGACATTGCTGCTCGTAAGATTGCATCTAAATGAATTGTTTATCAGATCATCAAGAACTTCAAGGGAGAGATTCAGTTGCTGTGAAGAAAGCTTCAGAGTGCCCATAAAAGTCCACAAATGCTAGGATCATCTTCTAAAGAGGATTTGGCTATGGTATTGGGTCCCCACCAGTGCAGTGCTTACTCAGGAAAGACAACAGGCAGGTGTGAGTGCTAATGAACACACAGTGAAGTGAAGACTTTTCATTGAGTGTCTGCTGTCAAGAAGCTAAGTAAGGCTACTTTCATACTAGCATTTTTGCTGGATCCGGCAGGGTTCAGCAAAAACGCTTCCGTTACTCATAATACAACCGTCTGCATCCGTTATGAACAGATCCGGTTGTATTATCTTTAACATAGCATGCTGCGGTTTGCTCTCCGGTATGAGAACGTAACGGAATGCATTTTGGAGCATTCCGTTCTGTTCAGTTACGTTTTGTCACCATTGACAATGAATGGGGACAAAACAGAAGCGTTTCTTTCCGGTGTTGAGACCCTATGACGGATCTCAATACAGAAAACATTAACGCTAGTGTGAAAGTAGCCTTAAGAAACAACTTCTCTCCAAAAAAAACTTCAAGGACAGACTGGCATTCTACAGCAAGTTCAGGGATAGGGCTGCAGAGGACTTGGGTAACGTTTTTTTCTCTGATGAAGCCCCTATTCAGACTGTTTGGAACATGTGGCAAAATAATTGTCTGAAGAAGAAAAGATGAGCGCTACCATTAGACCTGTGTCATACCAACAGTAAGGCATCCTGAGACCGTTCATGGGTGGGGTCGCTTCTGGAAATTTCTGAACAGTTTGTAAAATCTGTAAAAGTGTTTTCTTTGTCCATGCAACAAACGGCAATGCTGCAGTGATGTTCTTTGAAGCTGGTGGAGCTTTTATAGAGTAATATGAATGTACAATTATTACTTTACAGTTCACAATGAATGTTATTAATGCACATATGTAGCAGTCCTCATTTTACTATTTAAGGGGATCTCCTGTCTCTCCTCTGACGGATGATGCTGGGAGAGAGAAGAATCAATCTAAGTGAATATTTTTGCCTTCTCCTTTTGTTCTCTTAAGAGATAATCCACTTTCTTCCCTCTCTTCATTGAATACACATACATGTTTGGCTGAGCTGAAAGTGCATGTGTATGGGGGACCGGGGAGGGACTCTGCAGAGATAGCTGTCAGAGCAAACAATCTAATTTGTAAACAGTGTAAACACAGAAAGATAATCTGAAAATGCGCCAAATTTATCATATTAGCTGATGCCGGATGATAAATCTAGTGCATCTTTAGACTGTCTAGTCTAGTTTGTACCATCTTTTTTCTGGCTTAATTTAGGTAAAAAACTTCAGTCCAACTCTTTATTGGTCTAATGTGTGCCATTAGAAACTTCAATTTGGCTGCTTCACCAAATTTCACAAAGAAATTTGCTTTATGACGAATTACTTTGTCACTAAGCGCATTTCTTTGTGAGTAGCGGGTGCAATGACGTGGAACGGCGATGGTGCCAACCCCATCATTAAACCCCTGAGATGCCGTGTTCAGCGCTGAACTCGCGGCATCTGAGATGACCATTGAGGGCTGTCAGGGGTTAATCTGTAAAAAAAATAATAATAATACTCACCTTATACATTTTCTCACCAAAAGTCCGCTGCAGACGTCTTAGATGGATCATGCAATATTTTAATATAGCCGGTCATTGCGGACGCGGCAATACCAAATATGTATTTTTTTAAGTTTTGCACAATAAGAGCATTTTTGAGCAAAAAAAATATCATAAATCTTATTAATGCTATATTCTCTACATAAGTTACTAAGATCAAATATCTTGATCAAAATCATCTGTATCCATCCATCACAACAAGATGACCTCTTTTACATGGGGCCCTACTCTATAATGACTCCTTCCTTTGTGCCAATAGGCCTCAAATGAATTCAGGGAATTCAGGTTCCCATCTATTAGAGGTCACTTTGTCGTGATAGATGGCCACAATTATTTTGATAATTTTCATTCATGTATATACTGAGTACAAAATTAGTAACATTCATAATCTACAATCTATCCATTTCATTTTATTAGATACTAGCAGAAGGACCCGGCTTCTCACGTGAATATTTCATCTATTTCATTTAATGTTTGTGTGTCATTAAAAGATATCAACAGTATCCCCCATAACAGTGACCTCTACAGCACCTCGCCCCCTTTAACATTGAACTCCACAGTCCCCCACCACTTAACACTGACCCCCCCACAGTGCCCCGACACTTTAAAATGGGACCTTCACAGCAGCCCGTCCCCTTAACAGTGAGTTCCATAGCACCCACCCCCTGGACAGTGACCTCCACAGGGGCCAGCCCCTTTAACAGTGACCTCTACAGCACCCCACCCCTTAACACTGATCTCTATAGCAGACCGTCCACTTAACTGTGACCACCACCCTTCCCTGCCCCTTTAACAGAGACCTCCACAGCGCCTGCCCTTTAACAGTGACTGCCACAGTACCACGCTCCCTTAACAGTGACCTCACAGTACCCTGCTGCCTTAAAAGTGACCTCACAGTACCCGGCTGCCCCTTTTATAGTGGCCTTCACAGTGTCCTCCCTTAACAGTGACATTCACAGTGGCCGCCCCTTTATTAGTGACCTCCACAGCAGCTGCCACTTTTGACAATGACCTCTACAGTCCTCCTCCCCTTAACAGTGACCTCCACAGCACCCACCTCTTTAACAGTGACCTCCACAGCAGCTGCCCCTTTTGACAGTGACCTCCACAGTCCCCTTCCCCCTTAACAGTAACCTCGACAGCACCCACCTCTTTAACAGTGACCTCCACAGCGGCGCACCGTTTTTTTTTTTTTACCTCCACATTACCCTGTCTCTTAACAGTGATTCCCATAATAACCCTCCCCCTTATCCAGCTTTTCTTTTAGCATCTGATGACAATCGTCCAATCGAATTCCTTACGGGGCAATATTGAATTTAATTGACAGTATATAAAACCCCACAGAATTAGTATACACTTCAGGTCATGTGAGTTACATCAGCCTCTACAACAACTTTGGCTAAGCGCCGCAATCAAAATTCATATTAACTCACACATAAGCTGTCTTATACTAAGAATGTCCTTTGTTGCCTATAGCAACCAATCAGAGCTCATATTAATGACCTGTAGCAAATTAGAAGCTGAGCTGTGATTGGTTGCTATATGCCACCTGATGAATATCCAGGCTAACTACCACAACAGCCAATAGACAATGGCTCCTGTAGTTTGGCGGTTTGGTTACTGAGTGTATTTTTTGGCAAACAAACTGGAAAGTGCGGGGTGAAAATCTCCACTCAAAACATAATCTAAGATGTTCCACGAGTCACAGGAGGCGGCTATGCCAAATATTGTGATTGTAAATGCTACGGTGCGGGTTCCTTTAGCAGACATACAGTACAGACCAAAAGTTTGGACACACCTTCTCATTCAAAGAGTTTTCTTTATTTTCATGACTATGAAAATTGTAGATTCACACTGAAGGCATCAAAACTATGAATTAACACATGTGGAATTATCTACATAACAAACAAGTGTGAAACAACTGAAAATATGTCATATTCTAGGTTCTTCAAAGTAGCCACCTTTTGCTTTGATTACTGCTTTGCACACTCTTGGCATTCTCTTGATGAGCTTCAAGAGGTATAAATGGGGTTGGGACCATCAGTTGCGTTGAGGAGAAGTCAGGTGGATACACAGCTGATAGTCCTACTGAATAGACTGTTAGAATTTATTTATGGCAAGAAAAAAGCAGCTAAGTAAAGAAAAACGAGTGGCCATCATTACTTTAAGAAATGAAGGTCAGTCAGTCAGCCGAAAAATTGGGAAAACTTTGAAAGTAAGGGCTATTTGACCATGAAGGAGAGTGATGGGGTGCTGCGCCAGATGACCTGGCCTCCACAGTCACCGGACCTGAACCCAATCGAGATGGTTTGGGGTGAGCTGGACCGCAGAGTGAAGGCAAAAGGGCCAACAAGTGCTAAGCATCTCTGGGAACTCCTTCAAGACTGTTGGAAGACCATTTCAGGGGACTACCTCCTGAAGCTCATCAAGAGAATGGCAAGAGTGTGCAAAGCAGTAATCAAAGCAAAAGGTGGCTACTTTGAAGAACCTAGAATATGACATATTTTCAGTTGTTTCACACTTGTTTGTTATGTATATAATTCCACATGTATTAATTCATAGTTTTGATGCCTTCATAGTCATGAAAATAAAGAAAACTCTTTGAATGAGAAGGTGTGTCCAAACTTTTGGTCTGTACTGTACATACACACATACACTCAGCCTTATATATTAGATGCTGTCTCAGCTTTTGCTGTAGCATTATACTCATACATATAACCGCTATGTTGTGATATTCCTCTATTTTTCCTACTAAAAGCTCAGTAAATTGACATCTGGGTTTACCTGTTAGGGGTTTGTCCCTCCATAGACACTGACAGCATTGAATGGATAATGTCAGATTAGGCAAGGAAACCCAACCTTTATTGCAGACTGCTGGAATCATAAACTTCTAGTAGGAATAAGGAAGGAATGAGAGTAATAAAGTCATAAGAATAGATGCTCCAAAATAGGTATTACATGGGGAGGTGAGAGTTGTCTAATCCTTTTCAAATTCACGTCGTCTCTGAGACACGCTGCTCTTCTGAAATAGGTCACTACAGAGTGATGGTGATGAGAGTCTGACTGTGTTCGAAGGGCCAGGGACCCACTCTGTGTGATCATCTGACAGAAATGGGCCACAGAAAGCTAATAAGATATGCTCCATTAAGTGGGAATCTGTTTGTCATTTACCACCCCCGTCAGGTTGAGGTATTATTTGAAGCTTTTGGGTCTTGCGCGCTACGGAATTTTTAACAGGGCCCCACACTTACTGTACTATGTGTTCTTTATGATTCTGGTATCTACTCATGTGGCAGACTGGCTGTTGGGCTCTCTTTCAAGCACCTGAAGCTGACTGCAATTGCTACATCACCATCACCTATAACTAAGCCACTGTCCCTTAGGCACTGTACTATGCACAGCAATGTGTGTGAATAATATTTTGGGGTGTTACTTAAACAACTTCATGAGACCCTGGTTATTTCAAGCTGATTTTTTTGCTTTTATTTTCTAATTGCAGATGAATTTATTATTATTATTATTATTATTATTATTATTATTATTTTTAAATATATGTATTCATAGGCGGATAGAGTCTGTTGTCACTAACTTCTATGGTAGAGTGTTGCGGGCAGAGGTCACTTTATAGGGAAGGGTAGGACAAGGGGATGTATTGACATTTTTTTCTGCCGTTAAAATAAGATAGTGCCAAGTATTCTTTTTTTATAATCTGTTTTTATTTTCTGATTGCAGATTTTTATATTCTATTTCCTGAACATTATTATAGGGGCGGCCATCTTGACTGGATTGTTTTTAACTCCATTTAGAGCTTTGCTTTACAGCAGCCACCATAGGCCATTGACACAATGGTCAGGAAGGGACCTCATTGATATCACCTATTGTGAATGGTGGATCACATACTATCTATCTATCTATCTATCTATCTATCTATCTATCTATCTATCTATCGTATATGTCATTCTAATCCTGTGTGTAATGATAAGCAGATAACTACAGAAAAGTGATCTGATAGGTAATGGTACCTAATATTGCTTAGTGGCCAGTGCAAAAACTGAAGGAATGTAGGTAGTGACATGGAAAAACTAAAAATAACATCACCAAAAACTCTTAAAAAATGTTTAACATGAAAACATGATTTAAACAATAGGTAATTTTTTGATGACACATTCCCTTTAACCCTATGGTATTGTGACTTTCCTCTATATAAGGCTACATGCACACGAACGTTGTTTTTTTCTGTGTCCGTTCAGTTTTTTTTGAGGATAGGATGTGGACCCATTCATTTCAATGGGTCCGCTAAAAATGCGGACAGCACACAGTGTGCTGTCCGCATCAGTATGTCCGTTCGACAAGTGAATGATAGCGTAATATGCAAATTTTCATAATGCAAATTTTTGAATCGATAATTTTTCAATTGCCGAGCAAAAACATGATTCCTCCCTGCTTCTTGCTTGTGGGCCAATAAGTCATAGCACTATATCGAATATATTAGTTTTTTCGACTATTCGTAATATTCTAAAACAAGAATATATAGCAATATAGCGAATATTAAAAAAAAAACGAATGTAGAGCAATTTAGCTAATATAGTGCTATAATCTTTTTTTTTAATAGTTGTAATTTTTTTCCAATCTGAACTTCAGATGAGAAAAAAATTACAACTATTAGACAAAGAAGATTATAGCACTATATTAGCTAAATTGCTCTATATTTGTTTTTTCGAATATTTGCTATATTGCTATATATTCTTGTTTTACAATATTACGAATATTCCAAAAAACAAATATATTCAATATAGTGCTATATATTTGTTTTTTAGAATATTCATCATTTTTCTTATTTAAAGTCCTGATTCCTCCCTGCTTCTTGCTTGTGGGCCAATGAGTCATTGGCCCACATGCAAGAAGCAGGGAGGAATCATGTTTTTACTCGGCAATTGAAAAGTTTGCGATGAAAATTCGCATAACGAAAATTCGCAATAAAAAAAATCTCGAATATTCGAAATTACGAATATATATCACTATATTCTAAATATTCGCCTATTTTCGAAGTACCTATATTCGCGATAAAAATTTGCAATTCGAATATTCGTGATCAACATTAGTAGTCACAATTCGGATCCCCTTGAATAAGCTGCAGGATACGGTGTCTGTCCCTAAATTGCCCTACTTGGCCTAGTCTGAACTATACATCCAGCCAAGAGGAGGACCAGACAATTTCTGTCAACTCTGTACAAGAGGACTGGTACCACTGGGGTCAGGGTTGAGTGGATGGTCTCCAGACCAGAAAGGCACTGTCCAGAGGGGTTGCCCCATTTGGGGGCAGGTGCTCCATTTGGCTGGACGTACATTTCAGAATAGGGCAATTTAGGGACAGTCACTGGGTCCTGCTGCCTATTCAAGGGGACACAAATTGTGAGGACCTGCTGTATCCCTATGCAAACTAAAGTATCCCATACCACTGTGTGTCAACAGGAACGGTAAGACCGCTCCAATTACTGTAGAGCACGGTTGAGTCGGCAGCACTACTTTATTTGCTGAATTTTGTTATTGTTTTGAGTAATACTTTCCTCTTTTATAAACAAGAACATTAATAGTTACGTTTTCATATGATTACTCTGGGGGTTGCTAACCCCTTTTTGACTTTCCTCTATAGAAACACAATGGTGTGACTGTGTATCAGCCTGTATCCTTGGCTGTAAATTAAATTGTCTTCTCGAAGTTTTGGAGCTTACACATTTCTCTCGCTCATGAATCACTTTGCTGTTCTTAATTTCTCACTAAGCAAATGCAAACTAAATTTGTTACAATAAAATAAGGGCAGAGCAATGAGTTCCTCCAGCAAGTAGGCAACAGGGAGACATTGGGAAAGGTGATTATATTGAGATATTTGAATAGCTAGCCATTAACAATAGTATCCCTATTACAGGGTTTATAATGTGTTCTTTTCTGTATCCTCCCAAAGGAATAATTGAATTCTCACACTAACAAAAGGCATGGGGAAACACACACACATTCTAACATGAAGAAAATGTATGCTGTACCTTGTCTCTATATTCTGGTATCCAAAATTTGAACTAAATGTTTTTAGTTTTTTTTTATGGTGCAGGTACTGTACATTATGGCACACATTTATAGTCATGTAAATTATTGGAGAGATTTATCATCCCATATGACACTTTTCTGGTGTAAAAAAAAAAAAATCACTAACCCCAGGTTTCCAGCTTTTTAAATGCCATTGCACCTAAATCTAGGTGCAAATTGCATTTCTACACCTTGCTACTTTCGGAAAAGGTGGCTTGGTGGGGCCGGGTGTAGGCGGGACCATCGGCCACAGCACATTCATCACAATTTACAACAGTTTTCTGGTATACTGTAAATGAAAACTGAAATCTATGCCAGCTATGGATTTCAATCTGGGTGCACAGACTATGGGAAGATGCGTCTCATCATAAATTGAGTGCATCCCCCAGTGGCGCAGGGATGATATCAAGACCAGCTTGGTCTTGATAAATTTACCACGATGTCTCGACCTAGAAGACCAATCTTTTCTTTCTTGTCACTTTTCAAATGTGGCCAGAGAGGAGAGAAGTTATACAAAAAAAAAAAAATATGATTCTGTCACATGTCCAAGGGTGCCTTTTTGCCCTTTACCCGTTGGATAAGTCATCAATATCAGATTGGTGGAGGTCTGACAGCAGACAACCCCACAGATCAGCTGATTTGGCCAGTCGCCAGAAACCAAACAACCAACAGAGCAAGGAGCACTAAATATCCTTCATTGTGTAGTAGCTGTGCTACAGTAAACCAGCACAACTGTGGTGTGCTAAGCCATTGTCATAACAGCCAGTAGTCTAGTGAAGGGGTCCCAGGACTGCCATAGCAGCACACCTATTGCACTCAAGCAGGTAAAAGCACAATATACCGCAGTACTGAAAAAGTTCAGTGTATTGTACAAGAGATCATAAGGGAAAGACCAAACAAAAATAAGACAAATATTTAATATTTTGAAAATAAAAAAAAATAATGTTCAAATACTAGCTCCTTTTCCTATTTATCATATGAAAAATGAAACAATATAAAGATAAACTGCTGTTATCATTATGTCTACAAATATCCAAAATATTACAATATCACATTATTTATCCTACACCTAAAAGGTCACAATGCCAAATTTTCTGTTTTAAGTGTTATGAGAAGTAGGGATTTGCCTGTAGCCTCATGTTCTGATGTTTAGTAATAGTGATCAAGGGCGGATTGGCAATGTAACCCACGGGGCCGCTTGCCTTTTACTGCGCAGGGGGCCACCACCCTCTCTCTAATACACTGGCGTACCTGTGCTGTCATTATCATACACTGTAAGAACAGTGAAGCAGGGTTAGCGGCCTGCAATGTGTATTACAGACTGTAACACACATCACAAGCAGGGGTGGGATTCATTCTATTCTTTTCGGTTCTGTGAAGTCAGATTATAGCGGGATCACAGACCCGGCAAGGAGCAGTGCTTTGAACACAGTCCTGCATCTTTTAAAACATTTTGGCAGCGCTGCCGCTACTTCCTACTGACGAGATACTGATCTTCTCAAGAGAGCAGCATGCTCCAGCACTGCTGTCAGCTAACTGACTGAAGTTCTTGCTCTCAGTGAGGATGAGACACTTTATAGGCCATCTACTCCCTCTTCTACCTCTTTGCTCTGCAGTGAGACAATTAGGCCTCTTTCACACAGCTGTAGTTCTCCCTTGGCCGTATTGCGGGCCACATATGGAGGTTCCGCAATACACGGGTCACCGGCCGTGTGCATTCCGCATGAATGGGTCCTTAAATCCGGAGATGTGGTGCGGCGTGGAATGGAAGCACGGAACGGAACTGTGCTTCCGTTCCCCCAAAAAATAGAACTTGCTTTATCTTTTTGCGGAACGGACGGATCACGGACCCATTAAAGTTGAATAGGTCTGAATCCGTTCCGGCCACCGCATGGACATTGCCCGTGCAAGTTGCGGTCCCCAATGCACAGAACGGAACCAATAAGTTCATGTGAAAGAGGCCTTAGTCTCAAAGCCCACCGCACCTGACCCCGTTCAGTGCCTCAGGAAACACCAAAGTTTGGAGTGCCCTGCAGAGGACCAGAGCAGCATCTAGTAGGAGAAATAATATGGGGTAAACTGAACCATTGTTACAAGCTGTTAAGAAAGAGCACATGGTCCTTCCAAAGTTTAGTACTTTATTGAGCTGTAATTCTTACACAGTCTTCAGACATCCTCTGAAGCTGAAAAATCCCTGGGAATAAGATTTATGGCTCAATAAAGTACTAAACTTTAGAGGAATGCTGCCGTCCATTGTACTTTTTCTTGAAACATTTATTAGAGCATTGCAACAGACTGCTATACTTACTTTCATTACCTCATCATGTGAATATTAGTGATGTATTATGTTGTTCCTACTGTACATATTACCATTAGTGTTGATCGCAAATATTCTAATCGCAAATTTTTATCGCAAATATTGGCACTTAAAGAATTTGCGAATATCTAGAATTATTATTATTATTATTTATTATTAAAGCGCCATTCATTCCACAGCGCTGTACATATGAGAAGAGGTATACATACATAATACAGACAATTGCACTAATCATAAACAAGACGAGTTACAAACTGGTACAGAAGGAGATAGGCCCCTGCCCGTGAGGGCTTACAATCTACATGGTATGGGAGAAGGACACAGTAGGGAAGTAGTAGAGAAGGTGCGGGTGAAGTTGGTCATGGCGGTATGGAGGCAGCAGGGTCACTGGTTGTAGGCTTGTCTGAAGAGGTGGGTTTTCAGGTTTCTTTTGAAGGATTCCACTGTGGGTGAGAGTCTGATATGTTGGGGTAGCGAGTTCCAGAGTATGGGGGATGCACGGGAGAAATCTTGGAGTCGATTGTGGGAAGAGGCAATAAGAGGAGAGGAGAGAAGGAGGTCTTGTGAGGATCGAAGAGTGCGTGTGGGGGTGTATCGGGAAAGTAGCTCAGCGATGTAGGGAGGGGAAAGGTTATGGACGGCCTTGTATGTATTTGTTAGTACTTTGAAGTGAATTCTCTGGGCAATGGGGAGCCAGTGAAGGGATTGGCAGAGGGGAGAGGCAGAGGAGTAATAGGGTGAGAGGTGGATTAGTCGGGCAGCAGAGTTGAGGATAGATTGGAGGGGTACGAGAGTGCTAGATGGAAGGTCACAGAGGAGAGTGTTACAGTAGTCTAGGCGGGAGATGATGAGGGCATGTACAAGCATTTTGGCAGATTCAAAGTTGAGGAAAGCACGGATGCGGGAGATGTTTTTGAGTTGGAGGCGGCAGGTGGTCGAAAGGGCTTGGATGTGCGGTCTGAAGGAGAGGGCAGAATCCAAGGTCACTCCAAGGCAGCGGACTTTGTTGACCGGAGAGAGTGTGCAGCCATTGATCGTGATAGATAGGTCTGTTGGGGGGGTTGAGCAAGATGGGGGAAAGAGAATGAATTCTGTTTTAGCCATGTTAAGTTTTAGAAAGCGAGAGGAGAAGAAGGATGATATAGAAGATAGACATTGTGGGATTCTTGATAGTAAGGTGGTGATGTCTGGACCAGAGAGGTAGATTTGTGTGTCGTCAGCATAGGAGTGATACTGAAAGCCATGGGACTCTATAAGCTGTCCCAGGCCAAAAGTGTAGATAGAGAAGAGCAGGGGTCCTAGGACAGAGCCTTGCGGGACACCAACAGAGAGGGAATGAGATGAGGAGGTGGTGCGGGAGTGGGAGACGCTAAACGTCCGGTCTGTGAGGTATGATGTGATCCAGGAGAGGGCCAGGTCAGTGATGCCAAGAGATGAGAGTGTTGGCAACAGAAGGGAGTGGTCAACAGTGTCAAATGCAGAGGACAGGTCAAGGAGAAGGAGGACAGAGTATTGTTTCTTGGTTTTGGCTGTCAGTAGGTCGTTGGTGACTTTGGTGAGGGCAGTCTCAGTCGAGTGGTGGGGTCGGAAGTCAGATTGTAGGCGGTCAAAGAGGGAGCAAGAGGAGAGGTAAGAGGACAGTTCAGAATGGACATGTTGTTCAAGTAGCTTTGAGGCATACGGAAGAAGTGATATGGGGCGATAACTGGACAAAGAGGATGGGTCAAGTGAAGGCTTTTTGAGGATGGGTGTAATGGTAGCGTGTTTAAAAGCAGAGAGGAAGACACCAGAGGTTAATGATAGGTTGAAGAGATGAGTTAGGGCTGGGATAAACACTGTGGTGAGGTTAGGGATGAGGTGGGATGGGATTGGGTCAAGTGCACAGGTGGTGAGATGTGATCTGGATAGTAGAGTGGAGAGTTTTTCTTCTGTAATGGTGGAGAAGCGGGTTTTGGGAGAAGAGGACCGAGCCGTTGTGTAGAGGGTCTGTGGGGATTGTGTAGTGTAGCTTTCTCTGATGTTGACTATCTTTTGTTTGAAATATTTGGCAAAGTCCTCAGCTGAGAAGAGAGGAGAGGGTGGGGGTGCTGGGGGACGGAGAAGGGAGTTAAAAGTGCTAAAAAGTTGTTTAGGGCTGTGGCCCAGGGAAGATATGAGAGATGAGAAGTAGGCCTGCTTTGCATCAGCGAGTGAGGATTTGAATATGAGGAGGGATTGCTTGTATGCGGTGAAATGATCTTTTGAATGGGATTTCTTCCATCGCCGCTTAGCAGCCCTGGAAGCACTAGAATATAGTGCTATATCTTCGTAATCGCGAATATTCTAGATTTTTTTTTTCATCAGTACTCATTATCCCTCACTGCTTCTTGCTTGTGGGCCAAAGAGAAGGATGCAATATTTTTGACTTCAGGAGTAGTGTAGATCACAAATTTTCGTATTGCAAATGTTTATCGCAAATTTTCCAATTGCCGATTTTTGCAATCAAGAAAATAATGACTGGAGATCACGAATTCGGGAATTTGCGAATACATGACGAATATTTGCCCAAATATTTACAAAATATCTCAAATTCGAATATTGCCCCTGCCGCTCATCACTGATTACCAGTGACAAGAGTTACTGTCCTTTGCTTGTAGCTGTTAGTAAGGTGGGACAACATCATTTAACCCTTTCATGATGTATTGATTTTCAATTTTTTCTTTTTCATTTTTTACTTCCTGCCTTCCTGGAGCCATAACCTTTTTTACTTTTCTCTTCTCAGAGCTACTTCAGAGCTAGCTTGTCTTTAGGCTACTTTAACACTTGCGGCAGCAGGGTCCGGCAGGGTGTTTCGGCAGGGGAACAGCCTGCCGGATCCGTGCTAACGCTAGTCCACTGTGCCACCGGAAGTCCACTCCAGCCCCATTCACTATATTGGGGGCGGGCCAGATGTCTGGACGCAGCATGGCAAACATGCCGAGAGGAAGCTGGACAAAAACTACAGCACACTGCGGTTTTTGTCCGTCCTCCTCTCAGATTGTTTGCCGTGATGCGGCCTGACCTCCGTCCTGCCCCGATTATAGTGAATGGGGCTGGAGTGGACTTCCGGTGGCACGGTGGGCTAGCGTTAGCACACCCTGTCAGACGCTGCTGCCGCAAGTGTGAAAGTAGCCTTAGCAGGACAAGTTGTATTTAATACTACAAATAATGTGGAAAGTTGGGGAAAAAAATCCAAATGAGGTGAAATTCTGACCTGTTCCCTTCATTCTTTGGGTCAGTATGATTACAGCAATACCACATTTGTATAGTTTGTCTTGTGTTTTAATACTTAAAAAATAAAAACTTAATTTTATTTATTTTCATTGCCTTATTCTGACCCCTATAACTTTTTTTTAGATATTTATATATTTTATCTATTTATTTTCATTTTTAGCAGAAAGATCTGTACTTTTTATTGATAGAATTTTAGCATGTGTATGACTTTTTGATCACTTTTTTTCAATTTTTTGGGCAAGATGAAGCAACAAAAAAATGGCGAATTGGACATTAAATTTTTTTTATCTGATACGCTATTTGCTGAAAGGGATAAATATTTATAGTATTGGTGTTCAGATGCAGCAATGCCTATGTTTTTTGTGTTTAATTTAACTTTGAGAAAAGGGGAATGATTTGAACTTTTATTTTTTTTAACTTTTTTTAAGTCACCCAAGGTAAATATAACAAGCAGGCTTTAGATTGGCATTTCTATTCAGCAATGGATTTTAAATCCACTGCTGAATTGAAAATTCAGTATATTGCAATGCAGTGCTGCAGGTGTCAAAGCCTCAAGCAAATTCCGGCCTATCATTAAACGTTAATAGCTTCCTGATCTCAGCCAGGGGAAGATGTTACAGGTGCAGGGCTCCCACATTTGCGATCAATATTATCATGTGTGGCATTAGAATTCATAGCAAAGCAGGACCACCCACTGCCTGCAATGTGTATTGCAAAGAGGATATCATAATCTATATATATATATATATATACAGTACAGACCAAAAGTTTGGACACACCTTCTCATTCAAAGAGTTTTCTTTATTTTCATGACTATGAAGGCATCAAAACTATGAATTAACACATGTGGAATTATATACATAACAAACAAGTGTGAAACAACTGAAAATATGTCATATTCTAGGTTCTTCAAAGTAGCCACCTTTTGCTTTGATTACTGCTTTGCACACTCTTGGCATTCTCTTGATGAGCTTCAAGAGGTAGTCCCCTGAAATGGTCTTCCAACAGTCTTGAAGGAGTTCCCAGAGATTCTTAGCACTTGTTGGCCCTTTTGCCTTCACTCTGCGATCCAGCTCACCCCAAACCATCTCGATTGGGTTCAGGTCCGGTGACTGTGGAGGCCAGGTCATCTGGCGCAGCACCCCATCACTCTCCTTCATGGTCAAATAGCCCTTACTTTCAAAGTTTTCCCAATTTTTCGGCTGACTGACTGACCTTAATTTCTTAAAGTAATGATGGCCACTCGTTTTTCTTTACTTAGCTGCTTTTTTCTTGCCATAATATAAATTCTAACAGTCTATTCAGTAGGACTATCAGCTGTGTATCCACCTGACTTCTCCTCAACGCAACTGATGGTCCCAACCCCATTTATAAGGCAAGAAATCCCACTTATTAAACCTGACAGGGCACACCTGTGAAGTGAAAACCATTTCAGAGGACTACCTCTTGAAGCTCATCAAGAGAATGCCAAGAGTGTGCAAAGCAGTAATCAAAGCAAAAGGTGGCTACTTTGAAGAACCTAGAATATGACATATTTTCAGTTGTTTCACACTTGTTTGTTATGTATATAATTCCATATGTGTTAATTCATAGTTTTGATGCCTTCAGTGTGAATCGACAATTTTCATAGTCATGAAAATAAAGAAAACTCTTTGAATGAGAAGGTGTTTCCAAACTTTTGGTCTGTACTGTTTATATATATAAATATACACACACTCAGTATATAAAATACACTGCTCAAAAAAATAAAGGGAACACTTAAACAACACAATGTAACTCCAAGTCAATCACACTTCTGTGAAATCAAACAGTCCACTTAGGAAGCAACACTGAGTGACAATCAATTTCACATGCTGTTGTGCAAATGGGATAGACAACAGGTGGAAATTATAGGCAATTAGCAAGACACCCCCAATAAAGGAGTGGTTCTGCAGGTGGTGACCACAGACCAATTCTCTGTTCCTATGCTTCCTGGCTGATGTTTTGGTCACTTTTGAATGCTGGCGGTGCTTTTACTCTAGTGGTAGCATGAGACGGAGTCTACAACCCACACAAGTGGCTCAGGTAGTGCAGCTTATTAAGGATGGCACATCAATGCGAGCTGTGGCAAGAAGGTTTTCTGTGTCTGTCAGCGTAGTGTCCAGAGCATGGAGGTGCTACCAGGAGACAGGCCAGTACATCAGGAGATGTGGAGGAGGCCGTAGGAGTGCAACAAACCAGCAGCAGGACCGCTACCTCCGCCTTTGTGCAAGGAGGAACAGGAGGAGCACTGCCAGAGCCCTGCAAAATGACTTCCAGCAGGCCACAAATGTGCATGTGTCTGCTCAAACGGTCAGAAACAGACTCCATGAGGGTGATATGAGGGCCCGACGTCCACAGGTGGGGGTTGTGCTTACAGCCCAACACCGTGCAGGACGTTTGGCATTTGCCAGAGAACACCAAGATTAGAAAATTCGCCACTGGCGCCCTGTGCTCTTCACAGATGAAAGCAGGTTCACACTGAGCACATGTGACAGACGTGACAGAGTCTTGATCTGCCGTGGAGAACGTTCTGCTGCCTGCAACATCCTCCAGCATGACCAGTTTGGCATTGGGTCAGTAATGGTGTGGGGTGGCATTTCTTTGGAGGGCCGCACAGCCCTCCATGTGCTCGCCAGAGGTAGCCTGACTGCCATTAGGTACCGAGATGAGATCCTCAGACCCCTTGTGAGACCATATGCTGGTGCGGTTGGCCCTGGGTTCCTCCTAATGCAAGACAATGCTAGACCTCATGTGGCTGGAGTGTGTCAGCAGTTCCTGCAAGACGAAGGCATTGAAGTTATGGACTGGCCCGCCCGTTCCCCAGACCTGAATCCAATTGAGCACATCTGGGACATCATGTCTCGCTCTATCCACCAACGTCACGTTGCACCACAGACTGTCCAGGAGTTGGCAGATGCTTTAGTCCAGGTCTGGGAGGGGATCCCTCAGGAGACCGTCCGCCACCTCATCAGGAGCATGCACAGGCGTTGTAGGGGGTCATACAGGCACGTGGAGGCCACACACACTACTGAGCCTCTTTTTGACTTGTTTTAAGGACATTACATCAAAGTTGGATCAGCCTGTAGTGTGTTTTTCCACTTTAATTTTGAGGGGGGCTCCAAATCCAGACCTCCATGGGTTGAAAAATTTGATTTCCATTTTTTTATTTTTGTGTGATTTTGTTGTCAGCACATTCAACTATGTAAAGAACAAAATATTTCAGAAGAATATTTAATTAATTCAGATATAGGATGTGTTATTTTTGTGTTCCCTTTATTTTTTTGAGCAGTGTATATAGAGGTCACCGGGTCTTAGGCTGGACTGCTGCCACCTACTGGCATATTTACATCATCTACATTTCAACTGCTTTGGGACAAAGAGCAATGCTTTGCTTATTTGACCCCACCTTCCTGTCTTGGCCACACCTTCTACCACTTTGGCTCCACCTACAACATGGGTCCACTTCTATATTTTTCTCCAGGGCCACTTTGAGTTCCCACTCCGCCCCTGACAGTGATTGTTTAATAACAGTTTTCACACCTGATCCGAATCAGATGATCACCTTGCTCAGTTTGGTTCATGTACTGAAGAGCTTTTCATTGGTTATCCTTCCTTTAAATGTTTATGCTTTCAGCTTTTTAGTTTCAAGGCATATCATGAACTCTGTGCATTTGAATCAGAATCCTAGTAGCTATTTCTTCATCCTGTTCTTAGCATATTTGTGTTCTGTAGGGTAGCATGGGACCTGTAGTCCTTATGCTCTTTATTACTGCTAGCATTGACGTTTGTTTGATGTTTCCCTGTGGATTCTGTTTAGTCTCTGTTTTACTGAGTTGGATTTTTGCTTTGTCCCAAACCCTTCCGTTACTATTTAGTATTTCAGATCAGGGTCAGTGACATTCATTTCTGTTCACCGTCATTTATCTCTTTTTAATCCATATACTATCATCATCTCCCATCTGCTCCATCGCCTGACTGCTCCCCTATCTCCTCTCTCTGTTTGCCATTATCTTTCAGTTCCTGTCATTTGTCGGTAAGTCTGTATATTTCTTTCCTGATCCAGTTGCTATATAATTTGACATTACTGTAAGTCCTAGGTCAAGAGTAGTGTTGATCACAAATATTCGAATTGCAAATTTTTAGCGTGAATATCAGCACTTCGAGAATTTGCGAATATTTAGAATATAGTGATATATATTCGTAATTTTGAATATTCAAGATTTTTTTTAAACAGTACACATGATCTCTCTCTGCTTCTAGCTTGTGGGCCAATGAGAAGGCTGCAATATCTTTGACTTTAGGAGTAGTGTTGATTGCGAATTTTTATGGCAAATTTTTCAATTGCCTATTTACCCAATTAAGAAAATAATGACTGAAATAATGAATTCGCGAGTATAAGGCGAATATTCACCCAAATATTCGTGAAATATCACTAATTTGAATATTGCCCCTGCCGCTCATCACTAGTCAAGAGACACCATTAGTACTAAGGAAAGGCGACTTCTATAGGTGAATTCTGGTTCTGTCAGTACAAAAAGATATATGTTCCTAAAAAGTACAGCACAGCCCACCAAAAATAATCACTTACACATAGCTCCATGGAAAAAAAAAATAAAGTTACGGGTGATACAAAGCAACATTTTTTTAATAAAATATATTTTATTAAAAGTAATAACACATAATAAAAATAATATCAATTTGGTATCACCATAATAGTATTGAATGTACAGTGAGCTCCATAAATATGAAGCCCCAAAATCAATGAAGGAATTGCACTTTTTTTTTTTTTTTCAGTTCCACCCTACAAATAACTTTTTAGAAGTTTTCATTAAATGGTGCCATAAAATATACATCTTGTCATGTGATAAAAAAAAGTACAAACAAAGTTTCAGAGAAAAGTTTGCCGATACTGCCTTTTTAACATGTGCAAAGTGTCAAAGATAGTGTTAAAGTTTCATTGTCATTTTAGTTTAAAGAGTCTTCTTACCAAAGCTATAGCTGAGCGTTGCTAAACACAGTCTGTCTTCAGTCTAACAAGTCAGTCAGATAGGTAGGGTGACGGGCAGTGATAGTTAGGGCACATATACATAGTCATGGGCTGGGTTAGTGGCAAGAGTTAGGCTGGAAGCCTCCGTGTTTTACACACAGGCATCTTCAGAGCTCAGTAAAATGCTGAAGACTGAAGTCAGACTCTCCTAAGCTAATCCTGTTAGAACTTTGCTAAGAAACATCTATCCCTAAAAAGAATATTACAAAAATGTTTAACATCCCTGTCCCTAATCTATATGAAAAATAAACTAAAATAACAGTTACACATTAAAATGTAAAAAACAAATGTTCTATCTGTAACTGTTACTAAAATGTGGCTATTCTTGTATTTGATGGTTTGATTCTAAACAAGGTCTCCATGGCACTTGAATGCAATTAGAAGCTGGCAGAATAGATGTAAAGAGATTAACACATGCTTAGATATAATTTTATCACAGATTTTTTTGTTCTGCCGACATATCACAAGATTTCTTGCACGTAAGTGATAACCGGTCATGCAGGCATGTAAGATCAATTGTCTCAAGAGCCGCATCAAAGTACCGATTAAAGGGAGCTCTGCTTTCTAGAGATGACATTGTTGTCTATGTTCATTGTATTGTATCCTGCAGTTCCCTGACTGTACAGGTTCTGGGACATTACACATTTCATGATCCTTCTTCTCTTATAATTGCCATAGCATAATGATACGTGTTTCCAATCTAATTTAACATGAAAAGGGGCACTTAGGAAATGTGTGTGCAATGGTTTATTAATTACATCCATGAGTGAATGTGAAATCCATGAGTAAAATGAGAAGTCATTTTGTAGCTATAGGTAAAAGGTGGCAAGATGAGTTATTATTTGCCCAGAATAAGTTGTATGATGTCTTTAAGAGACTGTCAAATTTGAATTTATCAAGCCTTCAACAGAAATGAACCTCTCTAAATCTTCAAAAAAAGGCACCCGATCAGACATAATTGCCCATATTGAGCTTATGTACACAAAAATTGTGTGTTCCTAGATTTTCTATAGAGAAGCCCATATGATACACCAGGAGCACTGCTCTGAAATGCCTCCATGAGGTTCTTCATTTTCCCCAAGAAGCTTTGCAGTTGACTGCATGAGTGGAAGGTCACATCAAGGATCAATTAAAGCATATTTCATGAAGCCTTATCATCTTTTGCCCTCCATTAGTGGGTGAGGATCTCATGGCCAATTAGTCCTGTCTGCTTTCTTGACCAGTTTATCTGGTTGAGCTGTTTTTCTTTCTTTTTTTTTTCTTTCCAATGGTTAAACTTTTGATAATTGGAAATCAAACCTGTATAGAGTTATAAAGCTCGAGAAGGCTGTATCTCTTTAAGGCTGCAGGTTTTAATAAATGGAAATTAATTTTGGTTAAATGTAATTTCCCCCTTGATGGATATATGGTTTGGTTTTAGAATGATTTAAAATATTGTGGGGGGTTAGCTCTTTGCCGGGGGTCATTCACACAAGTATCTTCGCCAGACACCAAGTTTAAGGTCCAAACATCGCTTTTATTTGGCACCTCAGCAAAACAAACATAAATCATACAAATTAAACACCTGCCCGGCTGGGCTTTAACTAAACAGGGTATCTTCCTACCTTACTTAAAGCACCGTCCGCACACAGTAATTACAAGCGGCTTTCCAGCCCAGTGTCCCACAGCCGTCTGGCTGTACTGTTCACACACAGTCTCACATCCAGTACCTTTATGGTGGAGTGTGGCCCAGTAGTCCCTCCGACTCCGGCCTCGTGACCCTTGCGCCCAGGAGTCACGGCATCCCCCAATGCTCCAGCTAGCACCTAGCCCCGTGGTCCCTCAGCCAGCCCGGCTGAGACCACTAATACAGAGCCTCCAGCAGGACCCTGTTGCACAACGAATCTCCTTCCCCTAGACTGACACCCTGGGAGATGCTTTATGCCAGCCCGAGCACCTCCAGCTGGTCTTGCCTGTGGTGGAATAGGGGTGTGGACCGCACTCTCCACCCCTTCCTTGACTCTCACCTCTGTGAGATCTGTCACTATCCCACAATATTTATATATTTTTATTTAAATGTATTTGGTGTTTTTTTCCCCCTCTTTCTCCCTAAAGGATGGGAGGGATCAGTTTGGGTTAATGTCACTGTATTTGTATATTGATTATTGATTCTGTTATTTTGATAGAACGAAATTTATATATATATATATATATATATATATATATATATATATATATATACAGTCATGGCTGTAAATGTTGGCACCCCAGAAATTTTTCAAGAAAATGAAGTATTTCTCACAGAAAAGTATTGCAGTAACACATCTTTTGCTATACACATGTTTATTCCCTTTGTGTCCATTGGAACAAAACCAAAAAAGGGAGAAAAAAAAGCTAATTGGACATAATGTCACACTAAACTCCAAAAATGGGTTGGACAAAGTTATTAGCACTCTTTCAAAATTGTGGATAAATAAGATTGTTTCAAGAATGTGCTCCTTTAAACTCACCTGGGGCAAGTAACAGGTGTGGGCGATATAAAAATCACACATGAAAGCAGATAAAAAGCAGAGAAGTTCACTTAGGCCCCTTTCACACGGGTGAGTTTTCCACGCGGGTGCAATGCGTGAGTTGAACGCATTGCACCTGCACTGAATCTGGACCCATTCACTTCTATGGGGCTGTGCACATCAGCGGTGATTTTCACGCACCTCTTTGTATGTTTTTCACGTAACACAGGCCCCATAGAAAAGAATGGGGTTGCGTGAAAATCGCAAGCATCCGCAAGCAAGTGATGGATCATGTGACGGACCATGTGATGAGCATATTGACATCATCAAAGGTCCTATTCCTCACAAAAGAAGACAGAAGAGATGCCAGCTGCGCGAACAAGTGGATTAAGGTGAGTTAAATTATTATTATTATTTTTTTAACCCCTCCAGCCCTATTTTACTATGCATTCTGTATTCAGAATGCTATTATTTTCCCTTATAACCATGTTATAAGGGGAAATAATACAATCTACACTACAACTAACCCAAACCTGAACTTCTGTGAAGAAGTTCGGGTCTGGGTACCACAGTCGATTTTTTATCACGCGTGTGCAAAACACATTGCACCCGCGCGATAAAAACTGAGCATCGGAACGCAATCACAGTCAAAACTGACTGCAATTGGGTACCTACTGGAGCGGGTTTGCCGCAATGCACCGGGACGCATCCGGACCTAATCCGGACACGCTCGTCTGCAAGGGGCCTTAGTATTTGCATTGTGTGTCTGTGTGCGCCACACTAAGCATGGACAACAGAAAGAGGAGAAGAGAACTGTCCGAGGACTTGAGAACCAAAATTGTGGAAAAATATCAACAATCTCAAGGTTACAAGTCCATCTCCAGAGATCTAGATTTGCCTTTGTCCACAGTGCGCAACATTATCAAGAAGTTTGCAACACATGGCACTGTAGCTAATCTCCCTGGGCATGGACGGAAGAGAAAAAGTGATGAAAGGTGTCAACGCAGGATAGTCCGAATGGTGGATAAGCAGCCCCAAACAAGTTCCAAAGATATTCAAGCTGTCCTGCGGCTCAGGGAGCATCAGTGTCAGCGCGAACTTTTTTTTACTGAAACTAATTAAGATCAGCCTATGGGGCAGACAGGCTAATCAAGAGTGCACGACTCGCCGGAGTGCCACATCTCCAGCGCTGTAAATCTGCAAAGAAAAGGGGGTTAGTCAGCACATCCCAATGCGCAGGTGCACGTTGCCATGGCTAAAAACATAAAGAAAAAAAAAGAGACAATGCAACAGCACCCTGCATACCAGATAGAGTACAATAATGATATTGTCACAAAAAATATTATAGTGCTTATGCTACGCCTATTTATAAATTAGAGATGCTTGGCAAATACATTTTGTATAAAACTATTTGAGCCCGTCTGCCGAACGTCAAGGCGATCTCTGTAAGACGGGTCCTAACACTAAATAATACCTGTTATGCACGATAATGGCTGCCATAAAGTTCGGGAAGTGTTGGATCCACATGCATGTTGTCTCTGCCTTTTACCAGAGATCGCCTTGACGTTCGGCAGACGGGCTCAAATGGTTTTGTACAAAATGTATTTTATAAATAATGCGTAGCATTAGCACTATAATATTTTTTGTGACTATGGCATTATTGTAC
The DNA here is from genome assembly GCF_905171765.1 of Bufo bufo. Taxonomy (NCBI): domain Eukaryota; kingdom Metazoa; phylum Chordata; class Amphibia; order Anura; family Bufonidae; genus Bufo; species Bufo bufo. Next base: position 63,791,320 of record NC_053390.1, read on the forward strand.
TTTATCTGGTTTGCAGGGTGCTGCTGAATTGTCTTTTTTTCTCTTTTTTTTCTTGTTTTCAACCATGGCAGTGTGCACTTGTGCATTGGGATGTGCTGACTAACCCCCTTTTCTTTGCTGATTTACAGCGCTGGAGGTGTGGCACTCTGACGAGTCGTGCACTCCTGATTAGACTGTCTGCCGCATAGGCTGATTTTAATTTGTTTCAGTATAAAGCTGTGGCCTGCTCTCACTACATTCATTGGAAGCTGTCTGGCACAAGGAAAGGTATGGAGTGGGCTTGGCATGCATGTTGGTACCTGCATCCCTTGTAAGAAATAGAGGCCATTTTGGCACCAAAAATAGTAAAAGGCAGAGTGGACCCAGCATGCATGTGAATCCAACACTTCCTGAACTTTATAGCGGCCATTATGGCGCATAACAGGTATTATTTAGTGTTAGGACCCGTCTTACAGAGTCCTAACACAGTTTTTTTTTTTTTAATTCTTGACCATTCTATCCAGTTGAGCTGCTTTTCTTTTCTTTTTTTGTATTTTTTCTTTCCAATTGACAAACAAAAGAACAATCCCAGTCCTGCCCTTGCTATCCTTCTCTGCTCTCAAGCAATCAAGCTATACTGGCTCCACTGCAAAGTGAGGAGAAACATGTTAAGACACCACCACCGCAGTTCAGGAAAGCCATAGCTGGAAGCCTGCTTCCCACAAGGGACACTTATAGCCACAGGTGTCAGAGTACACCCTTTGGGAAGGGAATCAGGATAGAGAGACATTGTAAGCTAGGAAACTTCTGAGTGTCAGCTCCTGCCATGTTGCCAGCCACAATACCACAATATCTGGGAGGAGAAATTGTACTTTGTACGAACTTCTGCTGGATGTGCTGATATTTGTCTTTTCACTCAGTAAAGAAAGGCATTCTTTGTTTTAAAATCTCTGCCTGGTTCCTTCACATCACTTTTTTAACTGTACCAAACACCAGCACTACCACTCCTATCCTCTGCACTGGCTCCTTCGGGGCTTGCTGGTCAGACTGCCTGCTACATGTGTCATCTGCCTGTGGAGTGTAGCGCCTAGGTATATGTGTAAATGTCATGCCAAAACATGTATGATAACAGGAGCTTGTAGACCTATTCAGAAAGTGATTTGAGCAATGACACTGAATGTGACATCACATTATCCGTTCATTGTACCTCTAGTATACCTACTAGCATGCACACAAGTTGCTACATAATATATTCTAAAAGGGCCAGGCATGAGATAAACCCATTTTGAAAGTTCACATGGCACTGCTTTAATTAAAGGAGTTTTCCAGCTCTGAAATTTTGAACAGCCATTGAAACAGAAAACTAGGTACTAGCACTGAATGGGAGCAGTGCTGCAGTACCACTTACAGCCACTACTCAATGTATGGAGCTGTGCTGTTCCAAAGCTTGGAGTGCAGCAGTCCATACAAACAACTGATCGGTGGGGATGCAAAGAATTTGACCTTCGCCTATCTTAAGGGTGTCATCAATATTACAATTTCAGAAAGCCTTTATGAGGAACTTTAAGAAAATTATTATATCATGTATTTGAAGTACATATTTGATTTTTAACATTTCTATTTTGATGTTTATTTTTAAAATTCTTGTTTAAATATGGATAAACTTGCAGAAAACATTCTGTGTGCTTGCCAATATTTAATCAGATTTCATGCTGTAAATTTTAATAGGCTTCTGAATAGTTTTATCCTATTTATCACACTTTTCACATGGCTGTAAGCTGGGGTTTGCCCTTTCTTATTTTTATCTAACATATTTTCCTTTTGATTAAGTGTAATTACCTTAAACAGTTGATCATTACACCTAAGTTACAAAGCGTCTAATGTAAAGGGATATATTATGTTCAGTGGAGAAATATAAATGCATTATAGCATTCTTTATTAAAAAGGCCATATATCATGTTTATATTAATGTCCTCTTTGAATAATTAGATTACTATTACGGTAATGTAATTTACGTTAATTACGTACCCCATGCTTCTGGATACTGACATTATTAAAGTATTTCAAAGCTGATCGTGGATAATTGGAATTTGGCTGTGAACTGTGCAGGTTTTCCATTTATTTTTCTAGCTTCAGGCAAAAAATTATAATGGTGGAGGTGATTATAATTATAATAATAATTGTTACTGTTATTACTATTACTGTTACAATTACTATTATTATTATTGCTATTGATATTATTATTATTATTATTATTATTATTACTAGAGATGAGCAAATTTTTCTAAAATTCGATTTGGCCGGTTTGCCAAATTTTTCGGAAAAATTTGCTTCGATCTGAATTTATTTGCGGCGAATCGCTGCAGAGAGCCTTTATAGGGGTGTAGAGCACTGTGCCTTGCAGTAATACACATAGGGAGTCTGCTGTGGTAGTGAAATAATACTGTGAGTCCGTATGACATGCAGATGACAGGCGTCGCTCTTAGAATCACTGCACACTTCACTTATTTGGGCAGTCACGGGGGCAACACTGACCAAATATCTCAAGTATGAACTCAGCCTTACAGGTCGATTTCAGCGTCAAGAATAAACGTACTCCTTTTACCTCGTCGCCAGCTGATTCCACATAGATGTCTACAGAACCTGTTCTATTAAACGCGTATATAAGTAGAGCCCCCCCCGACAGAGTTGAGAGGGTGTCAGCTGTAAGTTTGTGTTGACATCACTGATAATTTTTCCCTTCCTCTGATCCGTCAGAACAATAACCCACAAAATATGGATCCTGTCTGTTGAGCATCCGCCTTCACTCGGTCAGCATTTGCTCAATAATCCATCAGTATTGCTAATGCAAAAAAAAAAAAACAGAAGTGGATGTAAAACAGAGATGACACGTGAATGGAATATTTGCATGTCTTCTGTGTTTTCTACCCACTCCTGCTTTTGGCTACTAAATCATAAGCCAATTCTGATGGGACCATACAGGCCTTACAGCTGTTACACAGACAGGATCCGTTGTGCGTCTCATTTTTCCTTCCTTCTGCCAGATCAGAAGAAAGGTTAAAAAAATCATTATGTCAGACAGGCCAAAAGGCAAAATAGTGGCCCAGTCATGAAGTGTGGAGGGTGGGGGGAACAGCATGAGAAGTACACAGAGTGGCCCTATGACATAGTGGTGAGGTGGAAGCAGCATGAGGAGGCCACAGAGTGGCACAATGACAGGGTCTAAAGGTCGCGGCCACAGAGTGGCAAGGTGACATAGTGTGGAGATCATTGGCAGTAGCAGCATCAGGAGACCACACAGTAGAATGGTGGCATAATGTAGAGATGACAGTTTCCGCAGCAGGATACCACAGAGTGGCAAGGTGACATAGTGTGGATATGGTAGCATCATGAGGATACCAGTACAGTGTGTATATATTTTTCTTGTTGTACTGAAATACACCCCTGTATGCCTTCACCAGAAATAACTGCAACAGTGCAGTGCATATATATATATATATATATATTTTTTTTTTTTTTTTTTTTATTTTATTATTTTTTTTTACTGTAATACGCCCCTATACGCTTTCACCTGAAATAACTGCAGCAGTGCAGTGTGTATATATTTTTCTTTTTTTACTGTAATACGCCCCTATACGCTTTCAACAGAAATAGCTGCAACAGTGCAGTGAGCATATATTTTTCTTTTTTTACTGTAATATGCCCCTATACACTTTAAACAGAAATAACTACAACAGTGCAGTGCGTATATATTTTTCTTGTTGGACTGAAATAGGCCACTATACTCTTTGACCAGAAAACAAACAAAAGTGAAAATGTATATATTTTTCTTGTTGTTCTGAAATATACCCCTATACGCTTTCACCAGAAATAACTGCAATAGTGCAGTACATATATATTTTTCTTTTTTAAAATGAAATACGCCCCTATATGCTTTAAACAGAAATAACTGCAACAATGCAGTGCGTATATATTTTTCTTGTTGGACTTAAATAGGCTACCATATGCTTTGACCAGAAAACAATCAAAGAGTGAAGTGCATATATATTTTTATTGTAGTTCAGAAATACGCCCCTATATGCTTTCACCAGAAATAACTGCAACAGTGCAGTGCATATATATATATATATATATATATATATATATATATATATTTTTATGAAATATGCCCCTGTACGCTTTCACCAGAAATAACTGCAACAGTGCAGTGCATATATATTTTTCTTTTTTAAATGAAATACGCCCCTATATGCTTTAAACAGAAATAACTGCAACAGTGCAGTGCGTATATTTATTTATTGTTGGACTGAAATAGGTCACTATATGCTTTGACCAGAAAACAATCAGAGGGAAGTGCGTATATATTTTTCTTGTAGTTCTGAAATATGCCCCTATACGCTTTCACCAGAAATAACTGCAACAGTGAAGTGCGTATATATTTTTCTTTTTTTAATGAAATATGCCTTTACACTTTCACCAGAAATAACTGCAACAGTGCAGTGTGTATATATCATTCTTGTTGTACTGAAATACGCCGCTATATGCTTTCAACAGAAATAACTGCAGAAGTGAACTGAGAATATATTTTTCTTGTTGTACTAAACTACACCCCTATATGTTTTCACCAGAAATAACTACAACAGTGCAGTGCGCATATATTTTTCTTTTTTTTACTGTAATACGCCCCTAAACGCTTTAAACAGAAATAACTGCAACAGTGCAGTGGACTGAAATAGGCCACTATATGCTTTGACCAGAAAACAATCAAAGAGTAGGGTTGAGCGAACCCGAACTGTAAAGTTCAGGTTCGTACCGAACTTTAGGATTTTTGGACCCCGAACCCAAACATTTTCGTAAAAGTTCGGGTTCGGTGTTCGCTGCTTTCTTGGCGCTTTTTGAAAGGCTGCACAGCAGCCAATCAACAAGCGTCATACTACTTGCCCCAAGAGGCCATCACAGCCATGCCTACTAATGGCATGGCTGTGATTGGCCAGAGCAGCATGTGACCCAGGCTCTATATAAGCTTGGGTCACGTAGCGCTGCACGTCACTCTGCTGTTACAAGTGTAGGGAGAGGATGCTGCTGGACTTGTGATTTCAGGGAGAGCATAGGAGAGAATCTAACTCAGCGATCTACAGACAAATAGTTGTGTGGGTGCAGGGTACAATCGTATTACCCTGCCCTGAGCTCATTGACCAAAAATACTAACTTTTAGAATTCTGTTAGTTAGGCGGGTGGCGGCCATTTTATGCATGTTCAGTGCACCAGCATTGCATCTGAGCTTTTGGGACATTGCAAATCATCATTTTTTGGGGGCAAACTACAACATCTGTATTAGTTAGTGTGCAATTTAAGCTAGAAATACACCAATAATTTTCTGGGGTTTGAAAAACACACTTTTTTTTTCTTCAAAAAACAGTATTTTCCAGATCTGCAAGTGTTAAATTCAAGTTTAATATATACAGCATTCATATTCTGTTAGCAAAAAAACACTTTTTGGGCAATCTACAACATCTGGATTAGTCAGTGTGCAATTTAAGCTAGAAATACACCCACCATTTTCTGGGGTTTGAAAAACACACTTTTTTCTTCTTCAAAAAACAGTATTTTCCAGATCTGCAAGTGTTAAATTCAAGTTTAATATATACAGCATTCCTATTCTGTTAGCAAAAAAAACACTTTTTGGGCAATCTACAACATCTGTATTAGTCAGTTTGCAATTTAAGCTAGAAATACACCCGTCATTTTCTGGGGTTTGAAAAACACACTTTTTTTCTTCAAAAAACAGTATTTGCCAAATTCTGCAAGTGTTAAATTCAAGTTAAATATATACAGCATTCATATTCTGTTAGCAAAAAAAGACTTTTTGGCAATCTACAACATCTGTATTAGTCAGTGTGCAATTTAAGCTAGAAATACACCCATCATTTTCTGGGGTTTGAAAAACACACTTATTTGACAAAAAACACTATTTTCAGGCCTTGAAGCATCAGCACGTGTGAAATTACAGGCTTATATACTGCTGTCAAATTCAGTTGTTAAACAAACAGTCGTTTGGGCTCCAAAAATTTAGTTGGCAGCCTTTGATGCAGATGTCATTGTGAGATACACTCTTAATACATTTGGGTTACATTCAGAGATTTTAAATACCGCCATTTGGTGCACCAATATTGAATTTAGGCCTACAGAGGTTCAGGCCCTGTGAGATACTACTTCTACATACAGGGGTTTGAATTAGGCATTTAAAATACAGCCATTTGAAATACAGCCATTTTGTGCAAAGATATATTTACTTCAGGCCTACACTGATTCAGGGCGTGTGAGATACCCCCCTACATACAGGGGTTTGGCCTTTTTTGGGTGTATTTTGCAAACGGTGTGCTTTCCCATAAGGCCTCTTTCACACGGGCGTTGCGGGAAAATGTGCGGGTGCGTTGCGGGAACATGCACGATTTTTCCGTGCGAGTGCAAAACATTGTTTTGCACTCGCGTGAGAAAAATCGGCATGTTTGGTACCCAAACCCAAACTTCTTCACAGAAGTTCGGGCTTGGGATCAGTGTTCTGTAGATTGTATTATTTTCCCTTATAACATGGTTATAAGGGAAAATAATAGCATTCTGAATACAGAATGCATAGTAAAATAGTGCTGGAGGGGTTAAAAAAAAAATATAGAATTTAACTCACCTTAATCCACTTGATCACACAGCCCGGCATCTCCTTCTGTCTTCTTCTTAGCTGTGTGCAGGAACAGGACCTGTGGTGATGTCACTCCGGTCATCACATGATCCATCACATGATCTTTTACCATGGTGATGGATCATGTGATGGACCATGGACCATTCAGAATGCTATTATTTTCCCTTATAACCATATTATAAGGGAAAATAATAATGATCGGGTCTCCTAGCAACCGTGCGTGAAAATCGCACCGCATCCGCACTTGCTTGCGGATGCTTGCGATTTCCACGCAACCCTATTCACTTCTATGGGGCCTGCGTTGCGTGAAAAGCGCAGAATATAGAGCATGCTGCGATTTTCACGCAACGCACAAGTGATGAGTGAAAATCACCGCTCATGTGAACAGCCTCATAGAAATGAATGGGTCGGGATTCAGTGCGGGTGCAATGCGTTCAACTCACGAATTTGAAAAGAAGTGAGGAAGACAAAAAACACAATCTAATGAATAAAAACACCAATAGCAAGAAAAATTAAAAAAAACCTGTGTGGCCTGTGTTACAAACTTTTTAAAGACCTTTTTACCTCGAAACACACCAAAAAATGCAGATGCAAAATTACAAAAGTAAAGGAAAAAGGCAGTGGAACCCACTCTAATAGTAACTATTTTTTTTAAATAAATTTTTAAATAATACCTTATTATTATTTGTAGTAGTAGTAGTAGTGGTAGTGGTAGTAGTAGTAGTCGAAGCAGCAGCAGCAGTAGTAGGAGTAGTAGCAGCATTAGGGCTCAATCACACGGCCGTTTCCCTTCCGTTGCCGTATTTCACCCCGCATACACTTGAATGGGTCCGCAAATCCGGAAATGTGGTGCGGAATGGAACGGAACGCTACTGAGTGCTTCCGTGGGTTCCGTTCCATACCTTTGCATCGCAAAAATATAGAACTTGCTCTATCTTTTTGCAGAACTGACGGATCGTGGACCCATTTAAGTGAATGTGTCTGCAATGCGCATGCGGCTGCCCTACGTTCGGTGCCCATGCATTGCGGATAGCAATTTGCGGTCCACAGCACGGGCAGCACACGCTCATGTGAACAAGCTCTTAGTAGTAGTAGCAGCAATATAGTAGTAGTAGTGATAGATTCCATTGTAGTAATATTGTGATTATTATTTTGTATAATTAGTATTTGTCTGATTCCTACAGCAGACACCTGGGGCTAATGTCTGCGATTGATGGTAATGCCGACTTGGACATTTAACCCTTCAGATGCCGTGGTCAAATATGACCAAGGTGTCTGAGAAGGCTAAAACTTGGAAGCATGTTTCTGGGTAAGGAATGCCTACCCTAGGCAGAGATCGGGGAAGGTGTTCATTCATAGTGATGAGCCTGTACTAGGCTTTAAGGCTCATTACTTGTATATTACAGTTCTGGCCAACAGGTGGCAGCACTGAACTGTATCATAGTGATTTGTGAAGAACAATTGAGCAAATTCCATTATTCTGTACAAATTGCAATCTGATGATTGCAAGTTAAGGTCCAATTAGAGAGCTGACAAAAGTAACAGCATTTTTAAAAGTTTTGAAAAATATAAAACAATATTAAAACAATACTAAAGACACCACACTCAGCTCACCTCACACCAACCCCCTTTACTACTATCCACAAATACAAGACACCTCGATGTATCCTATACCATTCAAGCCTACCTTGATCTGGGCACTGAGATCCCTGTACTTGAAAATCCTAGTGGTCCGGCGTGTTGCACACGCGATTGTAGGCGCTGGTGTCTAGGGTTCTTTCTGCGCAGGGGGTCTATGTCTATGGTAAGCTGTTCTTCCTGGAGTCTGCCCCGGCCGGTGGCAGAACTTCCAAAATTCCTGAAGCTCGTGCTCACTGATGGGCGTGTGACGTCACCACTTTAGAGCTACGGATTGCCGCTTGTCCCACAATACCACCAACGCGTTTCGAGTGAATTACGTCACTCTTCGTCAGGGAATCAATGGGGTACTGCTATAGCTCCTCTTAAATAGACATCGCTCCCCTGTATTAACCCATCCAGCGCTGCTGATTGTTTTACTTCTCATTCAAAGCCAAACAGCTCAACTTCGGCATTTAAGCCTCTGGGCATTAATGTGTCCATATTAGAAATCCACTGCGTTTCTTTTCTTGATAGATTTTTAATATAATCTCTTCCTCTTACTTCTTTTTTTTTACTATTTCAAGACCTAGAAATGATGATCCATCTATTTTTCCATTATGTTTTGCCTTGAAATGTCTGGATAAGGGGTGTCCCTCAGATTTTTTCCTTAGATTATATACACTCACCTAAAGAATTATTAGGAACACCATACTAATACAGTGTTGGACCCCCTTTTGCCTTCAGAACTGCCTTAATTCTACAAGGCATTGATTCAACAAGGTGCTGATAGCATTCTTTAGAAATGTTGGCCCATATTGATAGAATAGCATCTTGCAGTTGATGGAGATTTGAGGGATGCACATCCAGGGCACGAAGCTCCCGTTCCACCACATCCCAAAGATGCTCTATTGGGTTGAGATCTGGTGACTGTGGGGGCCATTTCAGTACAGTGAACTCATTGTCATGTTCAAGAAACCAATTTGAAATGATTCGAGCTTTGTGACATGGTGCATTATCCTGCTGGAAGTAGCCATCAGAGGATGGATACATGTTCTCATTCTGTTTACGCCAAATTCGGACTCTACCATTTGAATGTCTCAACAGAAATCGAGACTCATCATACCAGGCAACATTTTTCCAGTCTTCAACAGTCCAATTTTGGTGAGCTTGTGCAAATTGTAGCCTCTTTTTCCTATTTGTAGTGGAGATGAGTGGTACCCGGTGGGGTCTTCTGCTGTTGTAGCCCATCCGCCTCAAGGTTGTGCGTGTTGTGGCTTCACAAATGCTTTGCTGCATACCTCGGTTGTAACGAGTGGTTATTTCAGTCAACGTTGCTCTTCTATCAGCTTGAATCAGTCGGCCCATTCTCCTCTGACCTCTAGCATCCACAAGGCATTTTTGCCCACAGGACTGACACATACTGTATGTTTTTCCCTTTTCACACCATTCTTTGTAAACCCTAGAAATGGTTGTGCGTGAAAATCCCAGTAACTGAGCAGATTGTGAAATACTCAGACCGGCCCGTCTGGCACCAACAACCATGCCACGCTCAAAATTGCTTAAATCACCTTTCTTTCCCATTCTGACATTCAGTTTGGAGTTTAGGAGATTGTCTTGGCCAGGACCACACCCCTAAATGCATTGAAGCAACTGCCATGTGATTGGTTGACTAGATAATTGCATTAATGAGAAATAGAACAGGTGTTCCTAATAATTCTTTAGGTGAGTGTACATGCTCACTGATGCGTTTTTTTAAACATCTTTTTGTTCTCCCAATATACAGTGGGATGCGAAAGTTTGGGAAACCTTGTTAATCGTCATGATTTTCCTGTATAAATCGTTGGTTGTTACGATAAATATTGTCAGTTAAATATATCATATAGGAGACACACACAGTGATATTTGAGAAGTGAAATTAAGTTGATTGGATTTACAGAAAGTGTGCTATAATTGTTTAAACAAAATTAGGCAGGTGCATAAATTTGGGCACTGTTGTCATTTTATTGATTCCAAAACCTTTTAGAACTAATTATTGGAACTCAAATTGGCTTGGTAAGCTCAGCGACCCCTGACCTACATACACAGGTGAATCCAATTATGAGAAAAAGTATTTAAGGGGGTCAATTGTAAGTTTCCCTCCTCTTTTAATTTTCTCTGAAGAGTAGCAACATGGGGGTCTCAAAACAACTCTCAAATGACCTGAAGACAAAGATTGTTCACCATCATGGTTTAGGGGAAGGATACAGAAAGCTGTCTCAGAGATTTCAGCTGTCTGTTTCCACAGTTAGGAAGACATTGAGGAAATGGAAGACCACAGGCTCAGTTCAAGTTAAGGCTCGAAGTGGCAGACCAAGAAAAATCTCGGATAGAGAGAAGCGACGAATGGTGAGAACAGTCAGAGTCAACCCACAGACCAGCACCAAAGACCTACAACATAATCTTGCTGCAGATGGAGTCACTGTGCATCGTTCAACCATTCGGCGCACTTTACACAAGGAGATGCTGTATGCGAGAGTGATGCAGAGGAAGCCTTTTCTCCGCCCACAGCACAAAAAGTGCCGCTTGAGGTGGGCTAAAGCACATTTGGACAAGCCAGCTTCATTTTGGAATAAGGTGCCGTGGACTGATGAAACAAAAATTGAGTTATTTGGCCATAACAAGGGGCGTTATGCATGGAGGAAAAAGAACACAGCATTCCAAGAAAAACACCTGCTACCTACAGTAAAATATGGTGGGGGTTCCATCATGCTGTGGGGCTGTGTGGCCAGTGCAGGGACTGGGAATCTTGTCAAAGTTGAGGGACGCATGGATTCCACTCAGTATCAGCAGATTCTGGAGACCAATGTCCAGGAATTAGTGACAAAGCTGAAGCTGCGGCGGGGCTGGATCTTTCAACAAGACAACGACCCTAAACACTGCTCAATATCCACTAAGGCATTTATGCAGAGGAACAAGTACAACGTTCTGGAATGGCCACCTCAGTCCCCAGACCTGAATATCATTGAAAATCTGTGGTGTGACTTAAAGAGAGCTGTCCATGCTCGGAAGCCATCAAACCTGAATGAACTAAAGATGTTTTGTAAAGAGGAATGGTCCAAAATACCTTCAACCAGAATCCAGACTCTCATTGGAACCTACAGGAAGCGTTTAGAGGCTGTAATTTCTGCTAAAGGAGGATCTACTAAATATTGATTTCATTTCTTTTTTGTGGTGCCCAAATTTATGCACCTGCCTAATTTTGTTTAAACAATTATAGCACACTTTCTGTAAATCCAATAAACTTCATTTCACTTCTCAAATATCACTATGTGTGTCTCCTATATAATATATTTAACTGACATTTTTTATCGTAACAACCAACGATTTATACAGGAAAATCATGACGATTAACAAGGTTGCCCAAACTTTCGCATCCCACTGTAGATTTTCTCACAGGGGCATTTTATGGCATAAATTACTCCCTGCGTATTGCATGTTATGTGGTCTCTAATATTATATTCATATGTGCCTTCTATGTTCTTGATGGAGGTTTGTTTGATAGTACCTCCCATTATTTTTCTACAGCCCGTACATTTTTTCTATGGAAAAAAGCATTTTAATGAATTTTTATTGGTTGTTACACATTTGTTTAGGGCCGCACATTTCTTTGTTGGTGCTACTATGTTTCCTATGTTAGCTGCTTTTTTTATATACAAAGGCTGGAGTTGTTGGTATCATACTGTAATGACCGGCGTCACGCACAGGGAGGGAAAAGAGAAAGCCCTGCCCAAGGGAGAGGGAAAGGTGGTGACCCCTGACTCACCTTGCGGCTGGCACCTGACTGCCCTGACGTCCCTAGACGGGTTCCTCACCCGTGCGGCGATCACGTGCCTAAACCCTGCTCTTCTATCAGCTTGAATCAGTCGGCCCATTCTCCTCTGACCTCTAGCATCCACAAGGCATTTTTGCCCACAGGACTGACACATACTGGATGTTTTTCCCTTTTCACACCATTCTTTGTAAACCCTAGAAATGGTTGTGCGTGAAAATCCCAGTAACTGAGCAGATTGTGAAATACTCAGACCGGCCCGTCTGGCACCAACAACCATGCCACGCTCAAAATTGCTTAAATCACCTTTCTTTCCCATTCTGACATTCAGTTTGGAGTTTAGGAGATTGTCTTGGCCAGGACCACACCCCTAAATGCATTGAAGCAACTGCCATGTGATTGGTTGACTAGATAATTGCATTAATGAGAAATAGAACAGGTGTTCCTAATAATTCTTTAGGTGAGTGTACATGCTCACTGATGCGTTTTTTTAAACATCTTTTTGCTCTCCCAATATAGATTTTCTCACAGGGGCATTTTATGGCATAAATTACTCCCTGCGTATTGCATGTTATGTGGTCTCTAATATTATATTCATATGTGCCTTCTATGTTCTTGATGGAGGTTTGTTTGATAGTACCTCCCATTATTTTTCTACAGCCCGTACATTTTTTCTATGGAAAAAAGCATTTTAATGAATTTTTATTGGTTGTTACACATTTGTTTAGGGCCACACATTTCTTTGTTGGTGCTACTATGTTTCCTATGTTAGCTGCTTTTTTTATATACAAAGGACAGAGTTGTTGGTATCATACTGTAATGACCGGCGTCACGCACAGGGAGGGAAAAGAGAAAGCCCTGCCCAAGGGAGAGGGAAAGGTGGTGACCCCTGACTCACCTTGCGGCTGGCACCTGACTGCCCTGACGTCCCTAGACGGGTTCCTCACCCGTGCGGCGATCACGTGCCTAAACCCTGGCTTTCCCTAGAATGAGCCCTAGATAGTGAACGGGCCAGTGGGATCGCTAGTCCGCACCACTGACACTAAGAGGGAAACACCAGGGAGAGGACAGACAATACAGACAAACACATACACCCAGGTGGGCGACCACAAAGGTCCAACAGGGATCCGGAGGGTAACGTTCTGGACCAACTACCAGAAAACGCAGCAACACAGCTCCAGAGGGTCAGTATAGAAGTCCAGGCAGGAAGCTCTATATCTGGCAACCAGAGAAGTGTGAGAGGGGAATATAAGGAGGTTGGGAGTGCTGGACAAGGAACAGCTGAGGAGAAGGAGCTACGGATCCCTGAGTGAGCCAAAAAGGGTTGCAAAGCAAACCCAGAGAGCTACCATAAGGAAACAGCCCTATCTTACATAGAGCGCGCAGCCAACCGCTGTGACTTCCTGACCCCGGGTATAACAGAGTCAGGCATGGGTCTTGACACCCTCGTGACAGTACCCCCCTCTCTACGAGGGGCCTCCGGACACTCAGGACTAGGTCTCTCAGGATGAGAGGCATGAAAAGCCCGAACTAGCCTGTCGGCGTTTACCTTAGACGAAGGAACCCACATTCTTTCCTCGGGACCGTAACCTCTCCAATGCACCAGATATTGAAGAGAGCGGCGGACCCGACGGGAATTAACAATTTTGGATATCTGAAACTCTAGATTACCATCCACAACAACAGGAGGGGGTGGCAGCGGTGACAGTTCTAGAGGTAGAACATATTTTTTGAGTAACGACTTATGAAAGACGTTATGGATTTTAAAAGTCTGAGGTAGCTCCAGGCGAAAAGCCACGGGGTTGATGATGGCTACAATTTTGTAAGGGCCAATGAACCTAGGACCCAGTTTCCAAGAGGGAACCTTTAATTTAATATTCCTAGTAGACAACCACACATAGTCATTCACTCCTAGGTCCGGACCTGGCGACCGTCTCTTATCAGCCATGCATTTGTATTTACCTCCCATATTTTTTAAGTTAGCTTGCACCTTCTGCCATACCGATGAAAGAGATGACAAAAACCGTTCCTGTTCGGGAACCCCAGAAGACCCCCCCTCTTTGAAAGTACAGAATTGGGGATGAAAACCATATGCACCAAGAAATGGTGACTTGCCAGTGGATTCCTGACGATGATTATTTATGGCAAACTCAGCTAACGGTAAATATGATGACCACAACTCTTGGTTTTCAGACACAAAACATCTTAGATATGTCTCCAGGTTTTGGTTGATACGCTCAGTCTGTCCATTCGACTGAGGATGGAAAGCTGAGGAAAAGGACAAATGTACCCCCAAACAGGAACAAAAAGCTTTCCAAAATTTAGAAATAAACTGGGTACCCCGATCCGAAACAACATCGGAAGGGACCCCGTGAAGCTTCCCGATTTCACTGACGAATACCTGAGCAAGAGTCTTAGCATTAGCATTATGTAACGGGTAACGGAATGAAATGTACCATTTTGCTAAACCTGTCCACTACTACCAAAATAACTGTTTTACCCGCAGACAAAGGTAAGTCAGTGATAAAATCCATTGACAGATGTGTCCATGGTCTATTGGGAATGACGAGTGGTAATAGAGACCCTGCAGGACGTGTATGTGAAACTTTTGCGCGCGCACAGGTAGAACAAGAAGACACAAAATCCAATACATCCTGACGAAACCTTGGCCACCAAAAACGACGAGACAATAGCTCCAAGGTTGCTTTACTACCCGGGTGCCCAGCAAGTGCCGAATTATGATGTTCCTTTAATAATTCGAAACGCAGGTTCAACGGTACAAACAATTTCTCTGAGGGGCAAGAGACCGGGGCGCCCCCCTGGGCCTCTAACACCTTCCCCTCCAGAGCAGAGTGTACCGCAGAAACAACCACTCCTCTTTGAAGAATGGGTACCGGATCACTCACATTACACCCTCCAGGGAAACAACGAGATAGTGCATCAGCCTTGGTATTCTTTGCCCCAGGACGATAGGTAATAACAAAGTTAAACCTGGTAAAAAATAGCGACCACCTAGCTTGTCTAGGGGTGAGACGCTTAGCTGATTTGAGGTACAGAAGTTTTTTGTGGTCCGTAATCACAGTGACGGGGTGGACTGCCCCCTCTAAAAAGTGACGCGATTCTTCAAACGCTAGTTTAATAGCTAATAGTTCCCTATTGCCAATATTGTAGTTCTTTTCTGCTGTAGATAGTTTTTTAGAAAAGAAAGCACAAGGACGCCATTTGCCAGGAGACAGACACTGAGACAGCACCGCCCCCACTCCCACCTCTGACGCATCAACTTCAACAATAAAAGGCTGAGAGACATCAGGTTGGACTAGTACAGGTGCCGAGGTAAACCTCTCTTTTAGAGAGGAAAAAGCAACTTTAGCGGCGTCAGACCATTTAGAAAAATCAGTCCCCTTCCTAGTCATGTCAGTAAGGGGTTTTACAATAACTGAATAATTTTTAATGAATTTCCTATAGAAATTTGCGAAGCCCAAGAACCGTTGCAGAGCTTTGAGGTTCTCAGGAAGATCCCAATCTAAAATTGCCTGGACCTTCCTAGGATCCATACGGAAACCTGACGCAGATAAAAAATAACCTAGGAATTATATCTCCTGAACGGCGAAGACACATTTTCCAATTTTAGCATATAATTCATTCGTCCGTAGGACCTGCAGTACTTGTCTGACATGCACCTCATGTGTTCTCAGATCAGACGAATAAATTAAAAAATCATCTAGGTATATTACCACAAACCTGCCGATTAGATGACTAAAAATGTCATTAACGAAATGTTGAAAGACGGCAGGAGCATTGGTCAGACCGAAAGGCATAACTAGATTTTCATAATGCCCCTCAGGGGTGTTAAAAGCTGTCTTCCACTCATCCCCCTCCTTGATACGAATCAGATTGTAGGCCCCCCTAAGATCAGGTTTGGAGAACCACCTAGCACCCGCAATCTGGTTAAACAGGTCAGGATTGAGAGGAAGAGGGTATGGGTCTCGGATGGTTATCCAATTTAATTCACGAAAATCTAGGCAAGGACGCAGGCCCCCATCTTTCTTTTTTTAACGAAGAAAAACCCTGCAGCCACGGATGAAGAAGAGGGTCTGATGTGTCCTTTAGCCAAGCTCTCGGAGATATAATCCTTCATGGCTTGTCTCTCTGGACCCGAAAGATTATATAACCTGGTCTTGGGTAATTTTGCGCCGGGAATAAGGTTAACCGGGCAATCATAAGGACGGTGCGGTGGTAACTTCTGACAGCCCTTTTCAGAAAAAACGTCCTCAAAGTCCGAAATAAATGTAGGTAGGGTAGTTATGGAGGCGACTAAGCAATTGCTATTTAAGCAATTTTCTCTGCAATGCTCACTCCACTCCGATATCTCCCTGGCCTGCCAATACACCACTGGATTGTGCGCTACCAACCAGGGAAGGCCCAGCACTACCGGAGTGGGAAGCCCCTCCAGAACATAACATGAAAGCATCTCGTTATGGTGGTCCCCTACCCGAAGGTGTAAATTATGAACAATGTGGGTGAGGTTTCTCTGAGACAGAGGAGCAGAATCAATAGCGAATATGGGAATAGGTCTCTGTAGCGTACAGAGAGACAAACCCATAGTGCAGGCAAAATGGGCATCTATCAAATTTACCCCTGCTCCACTGTCTAGAAAGAAAGAAATAGTCTCCGTCTTAACACCAAAAACAATAACTGCTGGCAACACAAATTGCGATGTACGTATGGAGGAAACATATACCCCCCGGCTGACATCCTCCACACAGCATGGGGTTAGTAGTTTTCCGACGGTCTTTTGTTTCTGAGGAAAGAAGTACAGACATTAATGAAATGACCCCTCTCCCCACAAAAAAAACAAACCCCACGCCTACGGCTAGCCTCAGGAGGACGGACCTGACGAGTAGTTCCTCCTAGCTGCATAGGCTCGTCTAAGTCTGTACAGACTAACTGCTGCTTGAGAGGGGTTACCAATTGCTCCATTTTTTTCAACCTGTCCCTAAGGCGTCTATCTATTCGGATAGAAAGGGACATAACCGCATCAAGGGAAAAGGGGGTCTCATATAATGCAAGCGCATCCTTAACCCTTTCGGATAACCCAGAACAGAACTGACTCCTGAGAGCCGGGTCGTTCCATTGGGTATCCGTAGCCCACCTACGGAAGTCAGAGCAATACTTCTCTACCGGCCGCTCTCCTTGTAGGAGTCTCCGTAAACTTGATTCAGCCAGTGCGACTCGGTCAGGGTTGTCATATATGAGACCCAAGGCCCCGAAAAACTCATCCACTGACCGAAGAGCCTGGGAATCAGTGGGTAAAGAGAATGCCCAGGACTGCGGGTCCCCCTGCAGCAGGGAAATAACAACCCCCACCCGCTGTTCTTCATTACCAGAGGAGTAAGGGCGCAGTTTAAAATATAATTTACAGGCCTCACGGAATGTCAAAAACTTGTCCCTTCCCCCAGAAAATCTGTCAGGGAGAGGGACCTTGGGTTCCGCAACAACCTGGTTACCAGTAGCAACCGCTGGGCTTGCGGTCAGTTCTAATTGCTGCTGTTGCAGGAGGACCGACGCCTTCAATCCTGCCACCTCCAAAGACAGGCCATGAAATTGTTTGGACAGAGCAGCAATTGGATCCATACTGGATTCTAAGTAGGTAAAAAAAATATATATTTTTTTTTTTTTTACCTACACAAAATAAGGGCCAGATATAATGTAATGACCGGCGTCACGCACAGGGAGGGAAAAGGCAAAGCCCTGCCCAAGAGAGAGGGAAAGGTGGTGACCCCTGACTCACCTTGCAGCTGGCATCTGACTGCCCTGACGTCCCTAGACGGGTTCCTCACCCATGCGGCGATCACGTGCCTAAACCCTGGCTTTCCCTAGAATGAGCCCTAGATAGTGAACGGGCCGGTGGGATCGCTAGTCCGCAGCACTGTCACTAAGAGGGAAACACCAGGGAGAGGACAGACAAAACAGACAAACACATACACCCAGGTGGGCGACCACAAAGGTCCAACAGGGATCCGGAGGGTAACGTTCTGGACCAACTACCAGAAAACGCAGCAACACAGCTCCAGAGGGTCAGTATAGAAGTCCAGGCAGGAAGCTCTATATCTGGCAACCAGAGAAGTGTGAGAGGGGAATATAAGGAGGTTGGGAGTGCTGGACAAGGAACAGCTGAGGAGAAGGAGCTACGGATCCCTGAGTGAGCCAAAAAGGGTTGCAAAGCAAACCCAGAAAGCTACCATAAGGAAACAGCCCTATCTTACATAGAGCGCGCAGCCAACCGCTGTGACTTCCTGACCCTGGGTATAACAGAGTCAGGCGTGGGTCTTGACACCCTCGTGACACATACCCTCTATTATTTTGTCTTCTTTTAAGATGTCACAATATTTCCTCACAATTTTTCTATTCACGTCTGAGCATTATATGGGACAATTATAGGCAGAATTTTTTCATTATTTTCCTTTATACTCTGGTAACGTTTTATTGATGACGTGATTTTTATCTGGGAGGGGGGCGAAATAGCACTGTTGGAGTTTTTAACGGAGATGAATAAAAACTAGTTTTATTTAGAATTTACATTAACACACAGTAGGAATGAGATACATTTTTTGGACCTCACTATCTATATAATCGGGGATAATATTTATACAAAAACATATGAGAAACCAACAGATTCGAACAGCTATATTACATGGGGTAGCTGTCATCTACCACAGTGGCTGGACAATATACCCAGGAGCCAGTTCCTCCGTATCAGAAGAAATTGTATGGAGGTGGCGGAATATGAAAAAAAGGCAGAGATATTGCATAATAAATTTGAAGCCAAGGGTTATAATGCAGAGAAGTTCAGAGAACAAAAGAATAAGATTAAACAGATTGACAGGAAAGTACTTTTAGAAGAAGCATTGGAGAAAGAGGGAATAGGAAAAAAAAGAAATTAGAGTATAAAGGAAAATAATGAAAAATTTTTGCCTATAATTGTCCCATATAATGCTCAGACGTATATGCTCATAAAAATTGTGAGGAAATATTGGGGACATCTTAAAAGAAGACAAAATAATAAGGGGTACGATACCAACAATTCCGGCCTTTGTATATAAAAAAGCAGCTAACATAGGAAACATAGTAGCACCAACAAAGAAATGTGCGGCCCTAAACAAATGTGTAACAACCAATAAAAATTCATTAAAAGGCTTTTTTCCATGCAAAAAATGTATGGGCTGCAGAAAAACAATGGGGGGTACTATCAAACAAACCTCCATCAAGAACATAGAAGGCACATATGAATATAATATTAGAGACCACATAACATGCAATACGCAGGGAGTAATTTATGCCATAAAATGCCCCTGTGAGAAAATCTATATTGGGAGAAAAAAAATATGTTTAAAAAAAATGCATCAGTGAGCATGTATATAATATAAGCAAAAAATCTGATGGACACCCCTTATCCAGACATTTCAAGCCAAAACATAATGGAAGAATAGATGGATCATCATTTGTAGGGCTTGAAATAGTAAAAAAAGAAGTTAGAGGAGGAGATTATATTAAAAATCTTTTAAGAAAAGAAACGCAGTGGATTTTTAATATGGACACATTAATGCCCAGAGGCTTAAATGCCGAAGTTGAGCTGTTTGGCTTTGAATGAGAAGTAAAACAATCAGCAGCGCTGGATGGGTTAATACAGGGGAGCGATGTCTATTTAAGAGGAGCTATAGCATTACCCCATTGATTCCCTGACGAAGAGCGACGTAATTCACTCGAAACGCGTTGGTGGTATTGTGGGACTAGCGGCAATCCGTAGCTCTAAAGTGGTGACGTCACCCGCTCAGCAGTGAGCACGAGCGAAGGAATTTTGGAAGTTCTGCCACCGGCCGGGGCAGACTCCAGGATGAACAGCTTACCATAGAGCTGTGCGCGGTGTCCTTAGTATTGTTTTAGTATGTTTGCATAGAATTTCAGCACCTTACGGGAGTGCGGTGACACTGCAGCTTTGTTTAGTATATAGCGCCAGTGGTTCTCTTTACGTTCTTTATATAAAACAATATTCAAAATTAAAGTCACTCCCCTTTCCCCAAAATCAAATTAAATAAACAATTAAAAAAGAATAACATCTTGGGCATCATCGCATGCAAAAATGCCCGTACTATTAAAATATAAAAAAACTTAGCCCATGGGGAATGGCATAAAACTACAGATTGTCCTGCAAAAAATGAGTCTTCACACATCTCTGTAGACATAACTATGAAAAAAAAGAGGTGAGAATATAGCAATGACAAGAAAAAAAATATTTTTTCGGAGGTTTTTAAAAAAAATTTGCATTAAAAAGTTGGAAAAAATACACGTATGTGGTATTGCTCTAATCATACTGACCTGGAAAATGAAAAGCACAAGTCAGTTTTAAGACTTATTAAACGTTGTAAAAACTAAACCCGTAAAACTGTTAGTGCTTTCAATTTATCTAGTAGTGATATAAGTAGCAGTAGTAGTAGTGGTAGAAGTAGTAGTAGTAGTAGCAACAGCAGTAGTAGTATCATTAGTAGCAGTAGTAGTAGCAGCAGCAGTAGTAGTAGTAGTAGTAGTAGAAGTAGTAGTAGTAGTAGTAGTAGCAACAGCAGTAGTAGTATAATTAGTAGCAGTAGTAGTAGCAGTAGTAGTATCATTAGCAGCAACAGTAGTATTATTAGTAGCAGTAGTAGTAGTAGTAGCAGCAGTAGCATTATTAGTGGCAGTAGTAGCAGTAGCACTAGCAGCAGCAACATTAGTAGTAGTAGTAGTACTAGTAGTAGATGTAGTAGTAGCAGTAGTAGTTTCAGTAGAAATAAAAGTATCAGCAGTAGTAGATGTAGTAGTAGGTGTAGTAGCAGCAATAGCAGCAGTAGTAGCAGTAGTATTATTAGTAGCAGCCATAGAAGTAGTAGTAGTAGCAGCAGCAGTAGTATTATTAGTAGCAGTAATAGTAGTAGTAGTAGAAGCAGCAGCAGTAGTATTATTAGTAGCAGTAATAGTAGTAGTAGTAGAAGCAGAAGCAGTAGTAGCAGAAGTATTGGAAGTAGCAGCCATAGAAGTAGTAGTAATTGTAGCAGTACAGTAGTAGTAATAGCAGCACAGTAGTAATAGTAGTAGTAGCAGCAGTAATAGTAGTTGCAGTAATAGTAGAAGTAGAATGTAAAAAGTCCTATATCATTTTCCATCTTTATTTTTATTTTCATGTTCAGAAATTTGCTTTCATGATGACAGATAATTGATGCAAGATCATTTCTGTTTTTTCTGCGTAAAAGACAAACTGAATTTGTGCTAAACTTTACATCTTTCAAACACGAAGAGATGTTTCAGGGAGCACTTTTTAAAGAAAGATCAAAAATAACTTTTTTTTCTGCGCATACAATGTTTCTGTGCTTCGTAGGGGGGATTATGAGATTAAGCCTATTAAATTGCCACCTGCACTGAAAATATGTTGTGCCAGATGGAATGTTGTGAATAAAGGAGAAATATATAAGGATTAAGTTTTGCTTATATATTTTTAATACTGTTTTGTGTGCTAACACAATTTAATTGTCATCACTGCTGCCAAAACTCTCAAAAGCGCATTTTTCATTAAGAGCAAAGTTCTAGACCTGTACTGAGTAAGAGCGTGTCCTGGGGTGTAATCTGCCTATAAACAATATTAAGAGGTGCTACATTTTAAAGCAATAGAGTATAAACAGTGCGGTTTATTGTTTTATGTCATATTCATCTTTTTTTTGTTTTTGGGGATTTTCTATGGTTTAATAGTCAATGCAAAAACACAACTGTTTTTCAATTAATTATATTATTCTACCATCGGATTCTTGGATCTCCATGTGGCCAGAGGAGCTGCAGGAGGCTCAAATTAAGGGCTCATGCACATGGCCGTTGTTCGGCCTTGCCCATATTGCGGAGCGCAAACAGCAGGTCGGCAATATGCGGGCAGCGGCCGTGGGCACCCCTCATCACGGATGCGGACCCATTCACTTGAATAGGTCTGCAATCCGGAAGGTCACTGAAGAACGGAGGCATGGAACCCCACAAAAGCGCTACGGAGTTCTTCCATGGGGTTTCTGCTTGTACCTCTATCCTGCAAAAAAAAAAATGAACATGTTCTATTTTTTTGTGGTGCCGACGGATAATGGACCCCTTCAAGTTGGATGGGTCTGGATCCATCTGCGGCAGCCGCATGGATGGTGCCCGTGCACTGGAGACCGCAAATTGCACAAAGTCCCCAATGCACGGAATGGCCGAACAACGGCTGTGTGAATGAGCCCTAACTTATCAGGACCACATTTCTTTCAGCAAGTATCATGATGCCAATGACAATAAAGAGAAAATAAAAAATGTGGTCCTACCAGTAATTCATTTAACCACTTTAAGCCCACTCTGTGCTTGGCTGCAAGGTACCACGTCATCTGTGCGGCACTGCTACGCCACTTGGCTGTTCTACAGTAGTAAATAGGTCTGACAGCAGTGATCTGTGGAGCAGGAAAGGGCCTCAATTGTAGGACCCTTTTCATTCTTGTCTTACTATTCAATGGAGATACACTATGAGCACAGTTGGGGCACACAGTGCACACAAATACTTCAAATTGTAGTCCAATATGACATGAGGAAATTTACTAAGCTAAACATGCCAAAATTCTGGCTTAATTTGTGCCATAAACTGGCATAAATAACTTGCACAATATATTATGGCCCTGATTTATCAAGACTGGTGTTTGTGACACCACTCTCGATAGAGCCTGCGTTGCCATCTGAGGAATTTAATTTATGACGAGGTGCAGGCCTCTGGAAGCCCGTGTACCAAACTGAAATTGCCGTAAATTGGAGCAAATCAAACTCTGCGAAGTGAAAAAAAAAAAAAACTTTTTTACCTCCTCCGTTTGAGTGTGAAGAGCCGGCCACTGCCATCTTGATTGAAGATCTTGCACAAAATGACATATGATGTCACCACATCGGCTGACTTGATGACATCATCACGGGCCACACAAGATTTCACTCTAGCTCTTCAATGAAGATGGCGGCGGCTTGCTCTTCGCGATCAAATGGATGAGGTAAGTATGATATTATAAATTTCTTTCTCATTTTACACTGTCTTATTAGTGTCAGATGCCATTATCAGCAGTGAATGCGGCATATGAGGGGTACAATGACGGGGAGCGTCTCAATCGCTGCTCCCTGTCATTGCACCCACTGCTTACAAAGAAATGCGCTTCGAGACAAACTAATTAGTCACTAAGCAAATCTTTTTGCAAAATTTGGCAAAGCAGCCAAATAGAATTTTTGAATACTTTGCTCATCACTAATTATTTACTCCAATTTCTGGCATGTTTCTTGGCTGATGTCACCAACCCCATGCC
Organism: Bufo bufo; assembly: GCF_905171765.1. NCBI lineage: Eukaryota > Metazoa > Chordata > Amphibia > Anura > Bufonidae > Bufo > Bufo bufo. Next base: position 63,814,799 of record NC_053390.1, read on the forward strand.
ACCCTCACCACAACCCCTTTTTCAGAAACCTGACGAGGGCAGAGTAAGAATGTCAGTTGTGAACAAAAAAAAAGTCATAATGGTGTTTAAAAAGATGCAAAATGGGGTTTTGTGACCTTTTAATGGCATGGGGGGGGGGGCTGGAGGATAAATTCCCCCTATGTAGTTTAGACCCTTATTGCAGCTCTCTAGATAAGATGGTATTATTTATATCATCTAGGAAAGCCTTTGGCTTGAAGGAAAGGTTATGCCTTAATATTTTCCAAAATTGTGCCAGGATTTTGTTGAAAGGTAAATCAACCAATGGGTGATGTAAATTTAAACAAACATATCTAAGATGTCTAACAAGATTCACTAAATTTATCAAACAGCATGAGCCACTCAAGGAGACGGACCCCTGCCCCGGTCCCCTTCTGAGAATAGGTCATCACTATACTGCATGCACAACCCCTTTAATCATAGCATGCTATAATTAAGGGTGCTGTGTCACCCAAAACATATCAGCTTTTGGATTTTATCATTTCCATGATTCAATAAAGCGTATACCATATTTTTCTGCCTATAAGACGCACCCCTGTTTACTTAAAAAAATACAGGAAAGAGTTACTTTGTATCAATTACCTCAATTAACCTATCAATCAACACTCATGCTTCTCCTGATACCATTAGTTAAGCTATAACAGCCAATCAAACATCTTTACACCTTAACAATGTGATCACAATGAAAACACACTCCTTTTTTTATTAACCCTTTCTACATAACATTCTTCTCTAACAATTTTAATCTTACTTAACCAGATTTTAGAACTTATTCAATCATATCTATACCTGTTTCTACCTTCTTTATATTTCTAATCGATCTATTATGTGTTCCTACCTCCCTTATATTTCTAACCTACCTATCACTTCTTTTATCACTTTCCACAACAGAAAATGGACAGACAGGACCCCAGCTATACCAAAAGCCAGGAGTGAAGGCATACAGTCTATCCATAAGACAAGTACAGTCAGCATACCTTGCAACGGCAACATTGAGATGTGCAAGACCAGCTCTCTATCCCAAAAGACCTGGGCGCAAGTAAGTGTCAAAATTGTCTAGACTGGGTGAATGCCCTGTTCGCCATGCTGATTACCATTAGGGTGACAAAAATTGTAAACTCATTTTTGGATGCCAGGTTCTCTCACTTTATAGGAGGAATGCAGAAAAATCTTCAGTTTTCTAATTGTTTTAGCATTACATACAATAACCTCTCTTTACTGTTTTCTGTTCTCATCTAAACTATTTTGCATAAACGCTGGCTTTTGGGAAACACATTTAGTATCATTACTTTGTTTATAATATTTTTTTTTTTTCTACTATTTAAGAAAGTGTAGCCTTTTCCACTTTTGCATACAATTGGCCACAGAAAAATAAAGTTATAAGTTCCTCCAAATTGTGCCATTAATAAATATTTCTCATGCGGCTGCCAAAGTCAACAGAAAAAATAAAAAAGATGCAGATCTTGAAATGCAATATACATACAAATAAAAACAATGCTGTATATACAGTACAGACCAAAAGTTTGGACACACCTTCTCATTCAAAGAGTTTTCTTTATTTTCATGACTATGAAGGCATCAAAACTATGAATTAACACATGTGGAATTATATACATAACAAACAAGTGTGAAACAACAAAAAATATTTCATATTCTAGGTTCTTCAAAGTAGCCACCTTTTGCTTTGATTACTGCTTTGCACACTCTTGGCATTCTCTTGATGAGCTTCAAGAGGTAGTCACCTGAAATGGTCTTCCAACAGTCTTGAAGGAGTTCCCAGAGATGCTTAGCACTTGTTTGCCCTTTTGCCTTCACTCTGCGGTCCAGCTCACCCCAAACCATCTTGATTGGGTTCAGGTCCGGTGACTGTGGAGGCCAGGTCATCTGGCGCAGCACCCCATCACTCTCCTTCATGGTCAAATAGCCCTTACTTTCAAAGTTTTCCCAATTTTTCGGCTGACTGACCTTCATTTCTTAAAGTAATGATGGCCACTCGTTTTTCTTTACTTAGCTGCTTTTTTCTTGCCATAATACAAATTCTAACAGTCTATTCAGTAGGACAGTGTATCCACCTGACTTCTCAACGCAACTGATGGTCCCAACCCCATTTAAAAGGCAAGAAATCCCACTTATTAAACCTGACAGGGCACACCTGTGAAGTGAAAACCATTTCAGGGGTCTACCTCTTGAAGCTCATCAAGAGAATGCCAAGAGTGTGCAAAGCAGTAATCAAAGCAAAAGGTGGCTACTTTGAAGAACCTAGAATGTAACATATTTTCAGTTGTTTCACACTTGTTTGTTATGTATATAATTCCACATGTGTTAATTCATAGTTTTGATGCCTTCAGTGTGAATCTACAATTTTCATAGTCATGAAAATAAAGAAAACTCTTAGAATGAGAAGGTGTGTCCAAACTTTTGGTCTGTACTGTAAGTGCAGAGAGCAAATTATTTCTGATTTTACAATATACGGATTTGTCAGCCCATGGTTTGCCTCGACAGAATAAATTCAAGTAGGGAGCGTTTACTACAATCTTATGCTGTATACCGCTGAGGCCAATGCTTGACTGTAGCAGTCATGTGCCATGTACAGCTATGTCACCACTGCATCCTGTAAACAGAAACCAAGGTGAAGACCAGAGGGGCAGTACTGGGGATTTGGGAGACCAACTGGTGAGTGTAGGGGAAATTTAATTTAACTTGAACAAGTTAATAATAATAATAATAATAATAATAATAATAATAATAATAATAATACATTTTGCGAATTAATAATGTAATTAAGCAAATTTAATAATAATAATAAACCAAAATAATAAAACATTTCTGCTTCTTAAATTGTCTTATGAATTATTACAGTCACCGATTTGAATCCTTTTTGCCAAGGTCAAGAAAATGAATTCTTAATCAGTATGTGTGAAAACAAATGTATTCCCCTATATTACATTTTCCAGGGAGAATGACTAGGCTACTTTTTACTAAAGTATTCAAGGGAAAAAAAAAAAAGTCTTAGCTTGCCTGGAGCACAGGCCAGATGCTTTTTCTTCCAGATTTCCTCCATCAAAGCGTCTGCTGGTTGGAAAATAAAATCCACAGCAATAATGAAACATATTAAAATGCATGCAAAGTCTTGAGGGCTTATAATATGCTAAAAAACTGGCAATACATGTTTATATCCATATATCAAGTTGGATGTGCTGAAAAGATTTAAAGTGTAAAATATGCAAATATGTGTCATATTGTCACACTTGGTCTCTCTAATGGAACTCCCTTTCATCTGAAGTCTCCTTAATTTCATGAATATTGCATGCTCCTCACACCTTCCACTATTACTGTTGCTAGGCTGGGAGGATTATGAAAATATGCTAAGTGTTGCTTTCATCCAATACAAATTTTACATTCTAAATAGCCGGATTTCTCCTTTTATAAAACACAATTAATAGTTATTCTCGTCTCAAAAAACAAGGAGCTACAAAAACATTGTTTAATGGAAATATTTCTGCTCTTCGTTGCTGGAGGTGAGAAGATTTTTTTCAATTTAATTCTTTCTTTCTTTGGGTGACAAGCAAGCACACAACGCAAGGAGAATCTGGCGATTTTCTGAGGATGTTAAAGAAGAAAGTTATTATTTATGAATTACACTAATTCTGAATATCAAGTATGTCACATGTCTAAACTGATTTAATACACATATCAACAATATACAGAATATCTATCTATCTATCTATCTATCTATCTATCTATCTATCTATCTATCTATCTATCTAATATCTATCTCCTATTTATCTTTAAACCCCCCACCACTTTGGGGTACTGAACCTCCATAGATGTAATCAAGACTTCAAAGCACTCAGTATTCATTGCACCAGCAACCTTCCAGCTTCAACTCTCAGCGTATCTTCACAGCAGTAGACTTTCAGTGCTTTCTGGGAGTTGTAGTTTTCAAAACTGTATCTCCCAGTAATGCCTGTAGTTGTAAAGCTCCAACAATATGCTGAGACTTGTAGTCTACCAGTAGATGAATAGATGACCTGTGAGGGATACCACCTCCTGCCCTCTTGACGTCAACTACGTCGAGCTCACGGTATATGGTCACTATTAAAGGGGCAGCCACTGTGGGGGTCAATGTTAAAGGAGCGGGGTACTGTGGCAGTCACTGTTGAATGGGAAGGCGCTGTGAAGGTCTCTGTTAAAGGGGCAGGGAACGGTGGAGGTCACAGTTAAGGGGATGGTCCGCTATGGAGATCAGTGTTAAGGGGCGGGATGCTGTAAAGGTCACTATTAAGGTAGCGGGGTGTTGTGGAGGTCACATTTTAAGGGAACAGAGCTCTTTGGAGGTCACTGTTAAGGAGGCACGTTATTGTGGAAATTACTGTTAACGAGATGGGGTACTGTTGAGGTCACTGTTAAGGGGCAGGGTTATTGTGGAAATCATTGTTAAGGAAACGGGTACTGTTGGAGTCACTATTAAAGGGGTAGCTGCTGTGGAGGTCACTGTTAAGGGGGGTGTTATTGTGGAAATCATTGTTAAGGAGAAGGGTACTGTGGGGGTCACTATTAAAGGGGCGGCCACTGTGGAGGTCAATGTTAAAGGGGAGGGTGCTGTGGATGTTACTGTTAAGGGGGCAGGCTGCTGTGGAGGTCACTGTTAAAGGGGTGGGCGATGTGGAGGTCTCTGTTAAGGGACCAGGGGGCTGTGGAGGCCCCTATTAAAGGGGCAGCTGCTGCCAAGGTCACTGTTAAGGCAGCGGGGTACTGTGAAGTCACTGTCAAGGGAGTGGGGTACTGTGGCAGTCACTGTAAAAGGGGCAGTCGATGTGGAGGTCTCTGTTAAGGGGGACAGAAAGGGAGGAGGTAACAGTTAAGGGGACGGTAGCCTATGGTCAGTGTTAAGGGGCTGGTGCTGTAGAGGTCACTGTTAAGGGGGAAGTCCGCTGTGAAGGTCAAAGTTAATGGGGTGGGCTACTGTGGAGGTACCATTTTAAGGAGGCAGGGCACTGTGGGGGGTCAGTGTTAAGGATATGGGGGCCGTGGAGGTCACTGTTAAAGGGGGTGAGGTGCTGTAGCGGTCACGTTATGGGGGGATACTGTCGATATCTTTTAACTACACACACACAGAGCTGAACCTGGATATACCTCCATTTTCACCAAGGCAGCCCCCCTGACTTGAGCATCGGAGTAGTTCATGCTCTCCTTTGCCCTGCGCCAATTCATGCAGGGCAAAGGCATTTTCAGGAGTTCCGGTGACGAATCGGGCTCTCCATGGCGCTGCCAGGAAGCCCGGTGATGTCACCGGCACTGATGGGTGGGCTTCTGCGCTGCCTAGCCAGTAAAACGGCTAGGGCAGCGCTAAAGCACGCCCATCTGAGCCATTGGAGTATGAGATGCTCTGATGCTAACATCAAGGGGGCTGCCTGGCTAAAAATATGGGTATTATCTATAAATAAAATAGATGAAATATACACGTGCGAAGCCGGTTCCTTCTGCTAGTCTAATATATAAAGCTGAGTGTATGTATTTGTGTAAGTCTGCTAAAGGAATCCGCACCGTTGCATTTACAATTACGAAATTTCGCACACAGGTACATCAGGTGTCCGGAAAGGTTTTAGACTGGGTCTCAGCTCTTTACCGGTCCTGAGATATTCCAAAAAAATGTCTCTTCACTAGACAGCTACATCTCTGCTCAGCTGGCCAATAGCCCACACACATACAATCGCAATACAATCCGATCTTATAACGGTAACATGAAATCTAATATTTCCCCTTCAAGGACTTAAATACTTTTTGATGTTTTGCTCAGGACATTATTTTCAATACTTGTATTTAAAAAATTGGATTTTATGCTTGCATCTTTATTCTGCAGCGCATGTTGGAGCGGGGATATGACAGCCTGAAAAGCAGAGGATTGTGAGGGAGATCCGTTTCGAGGTCTTAAGGAAGTTTAATAGCAGGCACCCTAGGATGGCCATATTAAAGAAATGGTCAGATTTGAAGAGGAGGAACTCGGAGTGGATCAGAGAGATTTTTGACAGAAAATGCCCAGGTACTATGCTTACATTACTTTTGTATCTCTCGCCAACACTCTGTAATTATATATACAGTTATGAAAATAAGTATTTCATCCCTATACAAATGATTACTTATTAACTGGTGTGACATGTAGCAAATCAGCAGGTTACATCATACATCTCTACCTCGCCATGAGTATATATATATATATATTTTTTTTATATACACACATCGAGGTACAGATGTATGATGTAAACGGTTGATTTTGTGCTTTTCACACACACACACACACACACACATAAATATATATGTGTGTGTGTATATATATACGTAAACTGACATCATCATTCTGTATTCCAGTAAAAGGCCCCATCCATCATTACATTAATTACATCCCACACTTAATTTGCATTTGTTATGAGTTCTCAGTTGTTTGTCTAAATTCTGAACATTGTGTGATTGCAGGGGTTCCCATTCCCTCCGTCTGCCGCAGGCGGTGATGTTGTCCACCAAGGAGGAGGAGGGAGAGCAGGCAGGACCATCCCAGTAGCAGCAGCATGATGCGCCAGCCCCACCTGAAGTTTAATGTTTCTTGTAGACAACCACACAGAATCACCCATTCTCAGGTCCGGACCACTCATATGTCTCCTGTCAGCCGCACGCTTATTCCTGTTGCCCATCTTTTTCAGGTTATTTTGAATTTTCCGCCAAATAGAAGACAAAGAAGAGGAAAATGATTCCTCCTCAGGAATGCCAGAATTTTGAGCACCAAAAAATGTACCAAACTGTGGATGGAAAACGGGGACTTATCAGTGGATTACTGTCTACTGTTATTTATAGCCAACTCAGCTAACGACAAAAATGAAGACCGCTCTTCCTGATTCTCTGAAACAAAACATCTCAAGTAAGTCTCCAGATTCTGATTAGTGCGCTCCGTCTGTCCGTTCGACTGAGGATGAAAAGCCAAAGAGAAGGTCAATTGTACACTCAGACGAGTACAGAATGCTTTCCAGAATCTGGAAACAAACTGAGTCCCTCTATCGGACACCACATCAGAGGGAATGCCATGTAGTTTCACGATGTCGAAAAACACCCGTGAAAAAGTTTTAGCATTGGGTAGACTAGGTAATGCAATAACGTTTGCCATTTTACTAAAACGATCAACAACCACCAGAATCATGTTTTTTCATGAAGATTTCTGTAAATCTGTGATAAAATCTATGGACAAATGGGTCAAAGGTCTGGACTGGATGGGCAATGGAAGCAGAGATCCAGAAGGCCGAGTATGTGTCACCTTAGCACGTGCCCAGGTACCACAGGCTGACACATAGTCCTCAACACACTTAGCAACCCCGGCCACCAGAATTTGCAAGATGAGATCAACAGTCGATCTGCTCCCAGGGTGCCGAGCAAGCATCCTCCTGTGCCTCCAACACCTTGGCCTCGAGATCAGGATAAAGAGTGGATATGACTACCCCTTCAGATAAAATGGGACTAGGGTCATTAGACTGACCCCCCCAGGAAAGCTACGCGACAAAGCATCCGCCTTGACGTTCTTAACCCCAGTGAGATAAGTGACGATAAAGTTAAATCTGGTGAAAAACAATGACCATCTGGCCCGCCTTGGGTTCAGCCGCTTAGCCGACTCCAGGTAGGCCAGATTCTTGTGATCTGTAATTACTGTAATAGGATAAATTGCTCCTTCCAACCAATGCACCTATTCCTCGAATGACAACTTAATGGCAAGCAATTCCCTATTCCCCACATCAATATTCCTTTCAGCAGTCAAGAGTTTTTTAGAGAAAAATGCACATGGGCGCCATTTACTGGGTGAAGGAGACCCTGCGACAAGATTCCCCTACATCAGACCCATCAACCTGAACAATAAATGGCTGAGACAGGTCCGGTTGCACCAGAATTGGAGCCGAAGCAAAACATTCTTTCACAGCAGAAAAGGCCTGTAATGCCGCATCAGACCAGATAGAAATATCAGTACCCTTCCTAGTCATGTCTGTTAAAGGTTTAACCACCATTAAATAGTTCAAGATACATTTACGGTAGTAGTTGGTAAACCCCAAAAACTGCATAATGATCTTCAGCTTTTCGGGTCGATCCCAGTCCAACACGGCACGGAGCTTTTCGGGATCCATGCGAAAACCTAAGCATGAGACCAGGTAACCAAGAAATTGCACTTCCTGTACAGCAAATACACACTTTTCCATCTTAGCATACAATTTATTCTCTCTTAGGATCTATAACACCTGTCTCACATGATCCTGATGAGTCTCCATATTAGGCGAATAAATTAGTATGTCATCAATGTATACAACTACAAACCTCCCCACCAAATGATAAAAGATGTCATTGACAAAGTGTTGAAAAACCACAGGAGCATTGGTTAACCCAAAGGGCATGAGCAGGTTTTCAAATTGACCCTCATTGTTCTTAAATACGGTCTTCCTCTCATCCCCTTCCTTGATCCTTACCAAATTATATGCCCCCCTCAGATCCAATTTAGAGAACACCTTGGCACCGACAATCTGACTAAACAAATCCGGAATCAAAGTAAGGGGGTAAGGATCACGAGCGGTAATACGATTGAGCTCACGAAAGTCCAGACATGGCCTCAGGGTACCATCCTTTTTCTTTACAAAGAAAATTACAGCAGCCACTGGGGACCTGGATGGTCTAATATGTCCCTTTGCCAAACTCTCGGTGATATACTCTCGCATTGGCCTTTCTTTCGGGTTCCGAAAGACTATACAACCAAGATTTGGGCAATTTAGCTCATGGGAATTAGCTTGACGGGACAGTCATACTCCCGATGCGGCGGCTACTCCTGATTACCACTCTTAGAGAACACATCAGAAAATTCAGAAATGAACGACGGAACAGAATCTGTCTCGCTTGCCAGTTGATGTTAGGGTTATGTTTGCTTAACCATGGTAGACCCAACACCAATCAAGCAGGCAGACCATCCAACACATAACAGGAGATAGATTCCTGATGAAAATCACCCACTCTTAAATGAATGTCATTCACTACCTGCATTTTTGGCTGAGTGGTGCTAAGTCAATTGCAAAAATAGAAATAATTTTCTATAATGCATTAGTAGTCAACCCATGAATGCGAACAAACAGTCAATTAATCAAGTTAACTCCTGCCCAACTGTCGATAAATGCTTAAATTTTCACAGTTTTGGACTCTAGCGCCACCTCGGCAGAAAGGAGAAAACGGGTACAACCAGTAAAAGACAAAAGTAGTTTTTCTTGCTCCCCAGCCACACCACTAATAGTAATCTGGGGATTAAATGTCTTTTTATTTTTGTTTACACCTTGATGCTGAAAGTATGGACAAATATTCACAAAATGTCCCTTCTTGCCGCAACAAAAGCAGACTCCTTTCACATAACCCAAGCTTTTGCCAGTAGTTCCAGGAGTAGCTCCTCCTAACTGCATAGGCTCATCACAAGGCGCAACCACCAGTGTCTCTCCACCATAAGTGTCAAAGGAAGCAGTACCCTTGTTGGACAGTACATCCTGATGGTGAGGACCCCTAGATCTCTCCCTCAGGCATCTATCAAGACGTACAGCAAGGAACATGCTGCTTCCAATGACTCAGGATTTTCATGAAAAGCCAACGCGTCCTGCAGTCTCTCAGAGAGACCCTGACAGAATTGGCTACTGAGAGTAGGATTGTTCCACTCTGTATCGGCAGCCCATCTCCTAAATTCAGAGCAATCGGTCTCCGCGGAACGTTCTCACTCCCGCAAACCCTATAACTTGGTCTTGGCCTGAGAGATCCGATCCGGGTCATCGTAGATAAGACCCAAGGCTCTAAAGAATTCATCTACCGACCGGAGGGACGGTGATCCGGTCGGCAGAGAAAAAGCCCAAGATTGGGTGTCCTCTTTAAGCAACAAAATAATCATACCCACATGTTGACACTCATCCCCAGAAGAGTATGGACGCAGGCTAAAGAATAATTTACATGACTCCCTGAACCAGATACAATTGTCACTACCCCTGAAAAACCTGTCCGGGAAAGCCACCTTCGGTTCAGGGCAGGCCTGGGACCCACCACCGGAACTAGCATCCTGTGGACTCTGAATCTGCATGACCGTCGCACGGAGGTATGCTACCTCCAAAGTCAGATTCTGCAGCTGTTCGACCAGTGCAGACATAGTATCCATAGCTGCACAGATCAGAACAAAAAATGGTGGTATGGGCTCTGGATAATGTCACAGATGTCCTAGGGGAGAACACCAAAAGACAACAAGAAGGAAGAGGAAAGACACTAGGCCTCACCGCTAGGGAAGGAAAAGGGTCATTAAATATAAAACCCTGTTCCTGGCCCTAACTCCTATCCGTATGGGCACCTCTTGATGGTAGAGATGCCCATACAAAGGAACCTGGAAAGTCCTGGTGACCCACGGATTTCCTAAAGGTAATGACAGGGCAGAGATAACCTGTTCCTTATCTTGTGAAGGAACCAGCGTCCCGCTGAGGCCTAGTTAAAAACCAGGGGGGGGGATACAAAACACAACAAGCAGAACAACAAACTTCTGACGATGATGGATGAACGGGAGGTGCCATATTCGATCTTGACGAATATTCATCATTATTCTAGTTATCGCGATTAATATGCGATTTAAATAATCGCGTATTGCGATTTTAACTTAAGGCAACTTTTCTATTGGTTTTATATCTAGAATTAGCGAAGATGACGAATATGACGAATGTATTCGTCATATTCCTCAAAACTAAGATAACAAAATATTCTCCATCTTCGTTTTAGCTCCATATTCGTCAACTTTACTAATTCTAGCAATCAAATAGGAAAGTTGACTAGAGACAGCTAAGTTTTTAATTCGCTATGCGATAATATTACTTTGCTTTTTTTTTTATAAATAGAATAATTATAATACTTGATAATTATTATAATTATTCTATTTATTTTTAAAAAAAGCTAAGTAATATAATCGCATAACAAATTAAACACAACTGTCTCTAAAGTCAACTTTCCTATTTGATTGCTAGAATTAGCGAGGTTGACGAATATGGAGCTAAAACGAAGATGGAGAATATTTTGTTATCTTCGTTTTGAGAAATATGACGAATACATTTGTCATATTCGTCATCTTCGCTAATTCTACCAAGCCAAACATAGTAAACCAGGTCTAAGTTGAAATCGCAATGCGATTACTTCAAGTTATATTAATCGCATTGCGATTTCAACTTAGAGCTGTGTTTCTAATGGGTCAGCTTGCTAGAATTAACGAAGTTAACGAATATGGAATATAACAGTGCTAAGATAAAATCGCAATGCGATTAATATAACTTGAAGCATTGCGATTTCAACTTAGCACTGCTATATTCCATATTCGTTAACTTTGTTAATTCTAGCAAGCTGACCCATTAGAAACCCAGCTCTAAGTTGAAATCGCAATGCGATTACTTCAAGTTATACTAATCGCATTGCGATTTCAACTTAATTCTCACATCCGAGAGTACATTCTAGTATGGAGGCGTTCCCATGGTGATGGGGATGCTCCATGAGCACGGAAGTCGGCAGAAGCGGCAACGGCCACTGACTGGAGCAGCCAGGAAGCCAGGAATCCTCAGAACAGGTAAGAACTACTTTTGGGAAGTAGGAAATAAAAAAATATAGCAAAAAAAAAAAAAAAGAATATTCGAAATATTCACGAATTAGCGAAGTGCTGATATTTGCTAAAAAAATTTGCTATTCCAATATTCGCGCTCAACACTAAACAGGACTTCAACAACAACCACACTACAGCTCTTCCAAATCCAAATGAAGCTATCCAGAGCAAGGAGTGATGGGTAAAGTCAGACTAAATAGGGAGAGGTAAAGGTCACATGATCCACTTCTGAACAGGAGGTGTGGACATACCAGCAACACACAGACAAAGTGAAACCAAAAGAGGCTGTCAGATCACTCATGTGCAGTCAGTCTGTCAGACCTTCTAACATCTGTCACAGGTGTGACATATACCCGTGCGAACTTCTGCTAGTATACAGTATATATAAAGTTGAGTTTATTTATGTATGTGTCTATGTTCACTAAAGGAGTCCGCACCGTCGCATTTACAATCACAAAATTTTGCACAGCCGCCTCCTGTGTCTCGTGGAACATCTTAGGCTTTTTTTATTATAGATTTTCACCCCACGCTTTCCAATCGTTGGCCCAAAAATATACTTAGTAACCAAACCACCAAACTACAGGAGCCATTGTCTGTTGGCTATTGTGGCAGTTAGTAGTGTTGGGCACAAATATTTGAAGAGCGAATATTAATTGCAAATATCGGCACTTCGAGAATTCGCGAATATTTAGAATATAGTGATATATTCGTAATTTCAAATATTCTAGATTTTTTTTCATCAGTAATCTCCTTTCTTGCTTGTGGACCAATGAGAAGGCTGCAATGCCCTTGTCTGAGCTTAGCAACATCCCTAGCAACCAATAGGAAAGTTGTCTACCCCTTACTATATAAGAACCTCCATTGGACCACCTTTAGCTTTGATTAAGGCATGCATTTGCTGTGCCATTGTTTCGATAAGCTTCTGCAATGTCACAAGATTTATTTCCATCCAGTGTTGTATTAGTTTTTCACCAAGATCTTGCATTGATGATGGTAGAGTCTGACTGCTGCGCAAAACCTTCTCCAGCACATCCCAAAGATTCTCAATGGGGTTAAGGTCTGGACTCTGTGGTGGCCAATCCATGTGTGAAAATGATGTATCATGCTCCCTGAACCACTCTTTCACAATTTGAGCCAGATGAATCCTGGCATTGTCATCTTGGAATATGCCCGTGCCATCAGGGAAGAAAAAATCCATTGATAGAATAACCTGGTCATTCAGTATGTTCAGGTAGTCAGCTGACCTCATTCTTGGAGCACATACTGTTGCTGATTGCTGAACCGAGACCTGACCAACTGCAGCAATCCCAGATCATAGCACTGCCCCCAAAGGCTTGTACAGTAGGCACTAGGCATGATGGGTGCATCACTTCATCTGCCTCTCTTCTTACACTGATGCGCCCATCATTCTGGAACAGGGTAAATCTGGACTTAACAGACCACATGACCTTCTTCCATTGCTCTAGAGTCCAATCTTTATGCTCCCTAGCAAATTGAAGCCTTTTTTTCTGGTTTGCCTCACTGATAAGTCATTTTCTTATGGCTACACAGCTGTTCAGTCCCAATCCCTTGAGTTCCCTTCGCATTGTGTGTGTGGAAATGCTCTTACTTTCACTATTAAACATAGCCCTGAGTTCTACTGTTGTTTTTCTTTGATTTGATTTCACCAAACGGTTAAGTGATCGCCGATCACGATCATTCAGGATTTTTTTCCAGCCACATTTCTTCCTCGAATACGATGGGTCCCCACTATCCTTCCAGTTTTTAATAATGCGTTGGACAGTTCTTAACCCAATTTTAGTAGTTTCTGCAATCTCCTTAGATGTTTTCTCTGCTTGATGCATGCCAATGATTTGACCCTTCTCAAACAGACTAACATCTTTTCTATGACCACGAGATGTGTCTTTCGACATGGTTGTTTAAGAAATGAGAAGCAACTCATTGCACCAGTTGGGGTTAAATAACTTATTGCCAGCTGAAAGATAATCGCCCATGCAGTAATTATCCAATAGGAGGCTCATAACTATTTGCTTAGTTAATTCCAGGTGGCGACTTTTTTTTGGGACAGGCAGTCTATAATACAGATTGTAAGTGGGAGATAGTCAGTGTAAGTTAGATAGTGATATAGTGTAGCTGATAGGTTCTGCTATCCATACATACATGCTACATTCATAGTGCTGTATGTATGTATGTATGTATGCTACATGCATACAGTACAGACCAAAAGTTTGGACACACCTTCTCATTCAAAGAGTTTTCTTTATTTTCATGACTATGAAAATTGTAGATTCATACTGAAGGCATCAAAACTATGAATTAACATATGTGGAATTATATACATAACAAACAAGTGTGAAACAACTGAAAATATGTCATATTCTAGGTTCTTCAAAGTAGCCACCTTTTGCTTTGATTACTGCTTTGCACACTCTTGGCATTCTCTTGATGAGATTCTAAAGGTAGTCCCCTGAAATGGTTTTCACTTCACAGGTGTGCCCTGTCAGGTTTAATAAGTGGGATTTCTTGCCTTATAAATGGGGTTGGGACCATCAGTTGCGTTGAGGAGAAGTCAGGTGGATACACAGCTGATAGTCCTACTGAATAGACTGTTAGAATTTGTATTATGGCAAGAAAAAAGCAGCTAAATAAAGAAAAACTAGTGGCCATCATTACTTTAAGAAATGAAGGTCAGTCAGTCAGTCGAAAAATTGGGAAAACTTTGAAAGTAAGGGCTATTTGACCATGAAGGAGAGTGATGGGGTGCTGCGCCAGATGACCTGGCCTCCACAGTCACCGGACCTGAACCCAATCGAGATGGTTTGGGGTGAGCTGGACCGCAGAGTGAAGGCAAAAGGGCCAACAAGTGCTAAGCATCTCTGGGAACTCCTTCAAGACTGTTGGAAGACCATTTCAGGGGACTACCTCTTGAAGCTCATCAAGAGAATGGCAAGAGTGTGCAAAGCAGTAATCAAAGCAAAAGGTGGCTACTTTGAAGAAACTAGAATATGACATATTTTCTGTTGTTTCACATTTGTTTGTTATGTATATAATTCCACATGTGTTAATTCATAGTTTTGATGCCTTCATAGTCATGAAAATAAAGAAAACTCTTTGAATGAGAAGGTGTGTCCAAACTTTTGGTCTGCACTGTACATACATAGTGATGTGATGTCACAAGTTCACAACAATACTTAGTGCACCAATCACTAATAAGTAGTCAGACCTGTTAAAATGTAAAGTTGCACGCATTGCGCCAAAATATCTGCATCATTTGTGCCAATTTCGCAATCACAAATATATTGGAGCACTCTATCTGCATATAAAGCTATTGTAATGTTCTGTCGTGCCAACCATTTTCTCCAGTCTCAGGAAGCTTCTAGCAGCTTGAAAAATATAGCTATAGTGACCCACGCCTGTGTTTCGCGTGCAGTACGCGAATATTACATTTCAGTTTTTTCGCGATCAAGAAAATAATATCAAATTCGTGAATTCGTGAATATATTCTACCAAATATTTGCAAAATATTGTGAATTTGAATATTGGTCCTGTCGCTCATCACTAGCAGTTAGCCTGGATATTCATCAGGTTGCATATAGCAACCAATCACAGCTCAGCTTCTAATTTGTAACAGGTCATTAATATGAGCTCTGATTGGTTGCTATAGGCAACGAAGGACATTCTTAGTATAAGGCAGCTTATGTGTGAGTTAATATGATTTTAATTGCGACGCTTAGCCAGTGTTGTTGTAGAGGCTGATGTAACTCGCATGTCCTTAATTGCATACTAATTCTGTGGGGTTTTATATACTGTCAATTAAAGACAATAATGGACCGCTGTAGAGGTCTTTGTTAATGGGGCACGTGGGGTGTTGTGGAGGTCACTGTTAAAGGTGCGGGCTGCTCTGAAGGTCAAAGTTAAGGTCATGGGCTGCTGTGGAGGTTGCATTTTAAGGAGGTGGGGCACTGAGGAGGGGTTAGTGTTAAGGGATGCGGGCTGTGGAGGTAACTTTTAAGGGTGCGGGGTGCTGTAGAGGTCACTGTTAAAGGGGCGGGACGGTGTGAGGAGTTCACTGTTAAGGGGGTAGGCCACTGTTGAGGTCAAAGTTAAAGGGGTTGTCCGGGTTCAGAGCTGAACCCGGACATACCCTTATTTTCACCCAGACAGCCCCCCGAGGCTAGCATCGGAGCATCTCATGCTCCGATGCGCTCCCTTGCCCTGCGCTAGATCGCGCAGGGCACGGGCTTTGGTGACTTCACCGGCTCTGATGGACGGGCTTTAGCGCTGCCCTAGCCATTTTACCGGCTAGGGCAGGGCCGAAGCCCGCCCACCAGTGACGGTGATGTCACCGGGCTTCCTGGCAGCCCCATGGAGAGCGCGGTTCGTCACCGGAACTCCTAAAAATGTGTTTGCCCTGTGCGATTTGGTGCATGGAAAAGGAGAGCATCGGAGCATGAACTGCTCCGATGCTCAAGTCAGGGGGGCTGCCTGGTTGAAAATGGGGGTATGTCCGGGTTCAGCTCTGAACCCGGACAACACCTTTAAGAGGATGGGGTGCTGTGGAGGTTACTGTTAAGGGGTGGATCACTGTGGAGGGTCACTGTTAACGGGGCGGGCTGCTGTGGAGGTCTTTGTTAGGGAGGCAGGTGTAGTGTTGTGGAGGTCACTGTTAAAGGGACGGGCTTCTGTGAAAGTCAAAGTTAAGGGAATGGGCTGCTGTGGGGTCGCATTTTAAGGAGGTGGGGCACTGAGGAGGGGTTAGTATTAAGGGATGCGGGCTGTGGAGGTAACTGTTAAGGGTGCGGGGTGCTGTAGAGGTCACTGTTAAAGGGGTGGGGTGGTGTGAGGAGGTCACTATTAAGGGGGTAGGCCACTTTGGAGGTTAAAGTTAAAGGGGTTGCTGTACAGGTCACTTTTTAAGGAAGCGGAGCACTGTGTGGGGTCACTGTTAAAGGGGCGGGCTGCTGTGAAGGTCAAAGTTAAGGGGGTGGGTTGCTGTAGAGGTCACTTTTAAGAAAGCGGAGCACTGTGTGGGGTCAGTGTTAAGGGGTGGGGGCTGTGGAGTTTACTGTTAAAAGGGCGGGGCGGTGTGAGGAGGTCACTGTTAAGGGGATAGGCCACTGTGGCGGTCAAAGCTAAGAGGGTGGGGTTACTGTTAAGGGGTAGATTGCTGTGGAGGGTCACTGTTAAGGGGGTGGGCTGCTGTGGAGGTCTTTGTTAGGGAGGCAGGTGTAGTGTTGTGGAGGTCACTGTTGAAATTGAAATATACATGTGCAAAGCCAGGTCATCCTTCTAACATATATATAGCTGATTTAAACCCCCAAAATGATTATCTTTGAAAGCACGTTCCACAGATTTTGAAGCCAGCAGAAAGCACCTGGTTGCAGCAAACAAACAAACTTTCCAAAGTCTTTCATGGAGCACTACCTTCAAAAGGAATGTCAGTTTTAATGGATTTTGCATGCAGCATGCCAGAATTAAATGTTGTGGGTGAACTACCTCGTAAATTAACATTTTCTGCCCACATTGCCAGATAAAATAGCCAAATAAAGCTCTTTGCTCGGTGTTCTGTTTGAATTTGTCCTTCAAGAATTTGCTTTTATTGTGCAACCTTTTTCAAATTCATAGTGTTTGAGGTTTTAAGATAAAATAGAGCCGTCTATTCCAGTGGCATAAACAATGTGACATCCTCATATTCTGTTGATGCAAAATAATATATATATATATATATATATATATATATATATATATAAAATGAATTTATGTCTGTCTGTTCTTTATGCACGACCAAACAACTGGAACGATCTGCACCAAATTTAGCACATAGGAATATCTGGTGTCCGGGAAGACTTTAGACCGGGTCTTAGCTATTTAGGAGATATCTTGAGATATTCCCCAAAAATTTATTAGCCAATAGGAGCTTGCAAATTCACTCACATTCTAACTGTCATTAACACACAGAGTCACATGACCCTTATTATCCAATAGAATCTTGCAGGTCCTTCAGTCTTGACACAGTTGCACCAGGTTTCCATAAAAACTCAGCCATTTTTTCTCACTGGTAGAGGTCACTGCTAAGGGGTGTGGTGCTGTGGATGTCACATTTTAAGGTGGCAGGGTGCTATGGAAGTCTTATATTAAGGGGATAGGGTGCTGTGGAGGTCATATATTAAGGGGGCATGGTGCAGTGGGGGGTCACTGTTAAAGGGGAGTGGCACTGTGCAATTCAATATTAAGGGGAAAGGCTGCTGTGCAGGACACTGAGAGGGGTCAATGTTAAGGGGGTGGGCTGCTGTGGCGGTCACTGTTAAGGGGTGGGTTACTGTGAAGGTCAATATTAAGGGGTAGATCACTGTAAAGGGTAAAGGCTGCATGCCACTGTGAAGGTCAGTATTAAGGGGGTGTGGTACTGTGGAGGTCAATGTTAATGGGGTGTGGTGCTGTAGAGGTCACTGTTATGGGGCGGGCACTATGAAGGTCACTATTAAGGCAGCGCACCACCGTGCAGGTCACTGTTAAGGGGGTGTAGCACTGTAGATGTTACTTTATAAGGGGACGGGGCATTGTGGCATTAGAATTAATGGGGCAGGCCTCTGTGGAGGTCACTTGGAAGAAGTGGGCCATTGTGTAGGTCAATGTAAAGGGGGCAGGGCCCTGTGAAGGTCACAGTTAAGGGGCGGGGTTCTATCAAGGTCACTGTTAAGGGTGCGGTCTAGTGGGGAGACTAACAAGTATTTGTAAGGAGCAGAGGTCACACAAATTGTTTTCCAGAAGATTAAAAATACTCCACTTAACATTTTTGAGGAGTGTTTTTAGCAGAGGAGGAATAAGAATTTAGCGGTAATTCATATATACAATGCATAGGCCCACATAACGTTATGAGGCTGATATTTCTGCAGGGGAAACATTGCACCTGCCTTTCCTGGCTATCCTGTGTAGGATGTATTTGTGGTACTTGTGGTCCGCTGCATCCTCCATTGTATGCAATTTTGCTGGGGATTGCTGCTAGCAACGTATCACATGTGCAGGATTTGGCCCCCGGTTATAAATGTGCAACAGCATTTGGGGTCTTGAGCACTTTATTCTGTGATTTTGTTTGTATATTTCTGCATGGAGGTGGGGCAACCTCAGATTTGCATGTGCCTTGATTTTGATCCATGGGTAACATTCAGGTGCACCTGGGTAGCCTGCTTCACTTGAGCCAGTTATAGGTGGGACTCACAGCCTCATCCCATTGTATGTGTGATTTCAAGCTAGAGGTAACTGGGAGCTTCTGACTGTGTGCTGGACCTTATGCTCCCATCAGTAACTACCCATACGGGATAGGTAGGTTAGTGTTAGGTCCCGTGCAACATTGAGAGACCTTGACGGGGTGCGAGGGCTCCGGTATGTTCTCGATACAGTATAAGAATATATTGGCGAAAGTCTCATTTTAATAGCAGTGTGAGGGTTTAGCCGTATATTGTCAATTGCATTTACCATTGTAGTGCACCATTTTCTGTGATTTTGTATTTCTTATAGCTTCATCCGCACATATGGCTATCCTGTGTAGGATGTTTTTGTGTCACATGTGGTCTGCTGCCGGCATCCTCTATTGTATGCAATTTTGCTGGGGATTGCTGCGAGCAACCTATCACACGTGCAGGATTTGCTCCCCGGTTATAAATGTACAACAGCATTTGGGGTCTTGAGCATTTTCTACCTTCCAAGACCACTTTATTCTGTCATTTTGTTTGTATAGAGATGAGTCGGCCAGCACACGCTGAGATGCACGCTGCGCGGGATAGGACCGGTTCCACGTGCAGTTGAATGGAAAATCCCAGCAGTCGTGACTTGATGTTCATAGAATTTTATTATCATAAATCAATATGTCCCATCATCCAGGACGCGTTTCGGCTAGACTGCCTTTTTCAACATACACAGGGCCCACCTGACGCTGCCATACACAGGGCCCACCTAACGCTGCCATACACAGGGCCCACCTGACACTGCCATACACAGTGCCCACCTGACGCTGCCATACACAGCGCCCACCTGACGCTGCCATACACAGGGCCCATCTGACGCTGCCATACACAGCGCCCACTTGACGCTGCCATACACAGCGCCCACCTGATGCTGCCATACACAGGGCTCACCTGACGATGCCATACACAGGGCTCACCTGACACTGCCATACACAGCGCCCACCTGACACTGCCATACACAGCGCCCACCTGACGCTGCCATACACAGGGCCCACCTGACACTGCCATACACAGGGCCCACCTGACACTGCCATGCACAGCGCCCATCTGACACTGCCATGCACAGCGCCCACCTTACGCTGCCATAAACAGGGCCCACCTGACACTGCCATACACAGCACCCACCTGACGCTGCCATACACAGCATCCACCTGACGCTGCCATACACAGGGCTCACCTGACACTGCCATACACAGCGCCCACCTGACACTGCCATACACAGCGCCCACCTTATGCTGCCATACACAGCATCCACCTGACGCTGCTATACACAGGGCCCACCTGACGCTGCCATACAGAGCACCCACCTGATGCTTCAATTCAAAGCGCCCACCTGACGCTGCCATACACAGGACCCACCTGACACTACTATATTCATATTACATACACAGCTCTACCACATGCCCATTGCACACACAGCTCTGCTACATGTCCATTACACAGATAGAACTACTGTGTGCCTATTACACACAGAAAACTGTACAATACACTGGTTACACTGACATAGCCCTGCTTTATACATACCTTCCATACATAAAGTACCTCTGAATTCTCCACCAGCACAGTCCTACACAGAGTCTGTGTTCCCCTAACTCCTCCCACACACATTGCTGATCACATGACTGTGACATCACCACAGGTCCTGTAACCACAATGTAGTCTGGAGTTGCTCCTGGTGAGAGAGATGTCTGTGAGGGACAGGGCTTCTCGGGAAAGGGCGGGGCTTCATGTGTGCCAGACCTGGCAGCTTCTGACTAGAAAAAGACCATGCGTATAAATATGCATGAGTCTTTTTCCAGGGAGTTAAATGGCCTGAACAGGCGTCTATTACACTTGTACAGGCGTTATTGCGACCTCTGGTGAGGAGTGTTGCAATCCAGTAAATGCTGCTCTACCTTTCTGGGATACATATGAGCAAATTTTTGTATCTTATATCTGCTGGCATCAGATGTTCTTTTCTTTTTGTAAGCAAGAAAAAATCCATACCTCTTTCTTTTCGGACTCGTTTCAGAAAAAAAAAATTAAATCTAGGAGACCCGAGAATATTATATATCAATTTTTGGAGCATATTCAATTAGTAGAATAGAGTAGAATCGATTTGTACCTGAATGAATTTTTACAAAATTGGCCCACAAAACAAATTTTAGGAAATGTGCTCATATTTAGAATCCTGGATTTTGGAAGGTTCATTTTTTAAATTCATTTCTCAGTCTACCCCAACTTTTATTTACTTTTTGTAATAACACTTTTATTTACTTTATGTGGGACACATGGTCTTTCTTATTATTTAAAATTACAGTGGGTATTAATTCATTTTGCATGTCTTATAAGGGACCCTCATTTTTCCTCATTTTTTCATGTATTAACCCCTAGATGACATGTGCCATACATGTACAGCATGTGATAGAGCTGGCACAGAAGCTGCGCTAACTCTATCAGTAGCAGGGGGCCCAGACATTTTTTGGTCATCTCGCCACCCAAAAGTCATAATATTAAACAATCAGAAATCATGTACCCCAAAATGGTAACAATAAAAACCTCACATCTTCCTGCAGAAAATGAGGCTTCCATAAATCCATTGACAGAAAAATAAGAAAATTAGATTTTCAGAAAATTGCAGTGCTTTGTGGAAGTGTTAAAATGTAAAAAAATAAAAATTAATTGGTATTTCTTGAATCGTACCGACCAGCAGAATAAAATAATAATAATAATAATAATAATAATAATATTAAAAACATGTTATTTCACCCGCATATTGTACAAACCGGATTCCAAAAAAGTTGGGACACTATACAAATCGTGAATAAAAACTGAATGCAATGATGTGGACATGCCAACTTCTAATATTTTATTCAGAATAGAACATAAATCACGGAACAAAAGTTTAAACTGAGAAAATGTACCATTTTAAGGGAAAAATATGTTGAATCAGAATTTCATGGTGTCAACAAATCCCAAAAAAGTTGGGACAAGGCCATTTTCACCACTGTGTGGCATCTCCCCTTCTTCTTACAACACTCAACAGACGTCTGGGGACCGAGGAGACCAGTTTCTCAAGTTTAGAAATAGGAATGCTCTCCCATTCTTGTCTAATACAGGCCTCTAACTGTCTTGGGCCTTCTTTGTTGCACCTTCCTCTTTATGATGCGCCGAATGTTCTCTATAGGTGAAAGATCTGGACTGCAGACTGGCCATTTCAGTACCCGGATCCTTCTCCTACGCAGCCATGATGTTGTGATTGATGCAGAATGTGGTCTGGCATTATCTTGTTGAAAAATGCAGGGTCTTCCCTGAAAGAGATGACGTCTGGATGGGAGCATATGTTGTTCTAGAACCTGAATATATTTTTCTGCATTGATGGTGCCTTTCCAGACATACAAGCTGCCCATGCCACACGCACTCATGCAACCCCATACCATCAGAGATGCAGGCTTCTGAACTGAGCGTTGATAACAACTTGGGTTGTCCTTGTCCTCTTTGGTCCGGATGACATGGCGTCCCAGATTTCCATAATGAACTTCGAATCGTGACTAGTCTGACCACAGAACAGTCCTCCATTTTGCCACACTCCATTTTAAATGATCCCTGGCCCAGTGAAAACGCCTGAGCTTGTGCATCTTGCTTAGAAATGGCTTCTTCTTTGCACTGTAGAGTTTCAGCTGGCAACGGCGGATGGCACGGTGGATTGTGTTCACTGACAATGGTTTCTGGAAGTATTCCTGAGCCCATTCTGTGATTTCCTTTACAGTAGCATTTCTGTTTGTGGTGCAGTGTCGTTTAAGGGCCCGGAGATCACGGGCATCCAGTATGGTTTTACGGCCTTGACCCTTACGCACAGAGATTGTTCCAGATTCTCTGAATCTTCGGATGATGTTATGCACAGTTGATGATGATAGATGCAAAGTCTTTGCAATTTTTCGCTGGGTAACACCTTTCTGATATTGCTCCACTATCTTTCTGCGCAACATTGTGGGAATTGGTGATCCTCTACCCATCTTGGCTTCTGAGAGACACGGCCACTCTGAGAAGCTCTTTTTATACCCAATCATGTTGCCTAATGACCTTCAAGCTCTTCGTTATGCTCAAATTTACTTTTTCCAGCCTCTTATTTCTACTTGTCCCAACTTTTTGGGGATTTGTTGACACCGTGAAATTTTGAATCAACGTATTTTTCCTTTAAAATTATACATTTACTCGGATTAAACGTTTGATCTGTCATCTACGTTCTATTACAAATAAAATATTGACATTTGCCATCTCCACATCATTGCATTCAGTTTTTATTCACAATTTGTTTAGTGTCCCAACTTTTTTGGAATCCGGTTTGTACACTGCAATAACAAAACCCAAGACGCAATGACAGAGTTGCTACAAGTTGTCACTTTAAAGATAGGGGTTAGAATATGGCAATAACAAACAAAAAAATCAGTATTAAAACACAATAAAAATGATATACTGAACTGGAGAATGAAGGTAACAGGTCAATTTTACTGCATAGGGAACGCTGTATAAACGAAACCCATAAAACTGTGGCAGAATTGTAAAATTAGGCGTTAAGGTGTTAACATAGTTTAGTCAATAAACTAGTTTATGGGGACAGACGGCAACACTGTAGCTTCCAGCAATGCCGGAATAGAGAGACATCCGGCAGGCTGTTCCCTGCCGGATATACGTACAAGCGCTAGTGTAAAACTAGCCTTACCCAAAAAATAAATCCTATATTTCATGTATAGTGATGTCATATATGTGCACTTTGTGTAATGCTTGATGGTGCTACAGTGCCAAAAACAATTATATATATATATATTTTTTTTTTTTGCCTTCCATAAATCTAACTTCTTTAGCTTTAGACAAACCCTTGCATGATAATCATCCAAATACTGACACATTTTAGTAAAATAGAGGTGTGCACTTTTTTGTGAAAGGTGCTTTTTATTTTTTTATTCCTGAGGCTTGCTCTACTAAGTGGGCTTCTTATTAAGTGGAGTTAAAGAAAAGGAGTTTAAGACAAGGAGCAGGAAACTAATGTTGGATAGAATTTCCTTGTGTGTTGTTGGCTTAATTCTAGGTAGTCCTTCAACTACAGCAGACAGGATCTAATTCTAAATCATATTTACTGTTTTACTTTTTTACTGCTGTAATCCCCATTTAGCATGTGTTGCACAATTGACAACGCAGTCCAGTGCACATCTTGCATGATGTATGCAGTTCTGGAACAGCCGTTCGAGGGTGTATATCTTTGTTCAAAATGTGAGCAAATTACCCGTTTGGAATTGCAAATCGAGTCTCTAAACGGGCAAGTTGAAACACTGAGAGGCATTGATAATTTGCAAAAGAGTTTGCTTCTCACCGAGCAAGCACTCTTTGGGGTAGATGAGGGGGAGGGTGACAGAGAGGAGGCTGACGAAAGTAAGGTAGCTAACTGGGTAACAGTTAGAAAGCGGGGTAGAGGGAAGAGTGCCAGAGAGGCTAGCCCTGATCTGTCACACCCCAACAAGTTTGCACGTTTGGCAGATGAGGGGCATGTCAGTCCAGGAACGGCACTGCTGCAGCCGGACACTTCCTCTGCCAGTCAGGGGAATTTCAGCTCCAGTAAGCAGGGAACCAGGAGAGCAAGGCAGGCCAGACAGGTGCTGGTAGTGGGAGACTGCATTATTAGGGGAACAGATAGGGAAATCTGTCACAAAGACCGTGATCGCCGAACAGTGAGCTGTCTTCCTGGCGCTAGAGTTCGAAACATCGCAGATCGGGTTGACAGATTACTGGGAGGGGCTGGAGAAGATCCAGTGGTCATGGTCCATATCGGAATCAATGACAAAGTTAGTGGTAGGTGGAGAGTCCTTAAAAATGATTTCAGGGATTTAGGTCAAAAGCTTAGGGCAAGGACCTCAAAGGTAGTATTTTCCGAAATACTGCCTGTACCACGAGCCACACAAGAAAGGTAGCGGGAGATTAGGGAGATTAACAAGTGCCTCAAGAACTGGTGTAGGAAGGAGGGGTTTGGGTTCCTGGAGAACTGGGCCGACTACAGGCTCTATCGTAGGGACGGGCTGCACCTCAATGGGGAAGGGGTAGCTGGGCTGGGGAGAAAGATAGTTAGAAGGTTGGAGGAGTGTTTAAACTAGGGACTGGGGGAGGGTAATTACATTATAGGAGGGGAAGATAGTGCAGATAGAGACCGGGGGCAAGGTAATGAAACTGGGGGAGGAATGGAAGGAGGGACTAGAACAGTTCAGAAGGAAAGATGTAGGGTAAAAAAATATACATAAACCTCTCAAATGTATGTATACTAATGCCAGAAGCCTGACTAATAAAACTGGGGAGCTGGAATTAGTGATGTGTGAGGAGAACTATGACATAGTGGGAATAACTGAGACATGGCTGGATGATAGCTATGACTGGGCGGTTAATGTACAGGGTTACAGTCTGTTTAGAAAGGATCGTCAAAACCGGAGAGGGGGAGGGGTTTGCCTTTTTGTAAAGTCTTGTCTAAAGCCCACACTCCGTGAAGATATAAGTGAGGGACATGAACATGTGGAGTCACTGTGGGTAGATATACATGGAGCTAAAAACAACAATAAATTACTAATAGGAGTTTACTATAAACCACCTAATATGCCAGAGTCCATAGAAAATCTACTACTAAACGAGATAGACAAGGTGGCAAATCATAATGAGGTGGTTATTATGGGGGACTTCAACTACCCAGATATAGACTGGGAAACTGAAACTTGTATATCTCATTAAGGAAACAGGTTATTGGCAATAACTAAAGACAAATACCTCTCCCAACTGGTTCAGGACCCGACTAGAGTGACGGCCATACTGGACTTAGTATTAACCAATAGGCCTGACAGAACAACAGACGTGCAGGTTGGGGGACACCTGGAAAATAGTGACCATAATGTAATAACCTTCCAATTATCATTCAAAAGAGCGTTTCTACAGGGAGGAACAAAAATACCAAACTTCAAAAAAGCTAAATTTAGCCAACTAAGAGAGGTCATAGGCCTAACTAACTGGGACAAAGTCCTCAAAAATAAAAATACAACCACAAAATGGGATATCTTTAAAAGCATCCTAAAATCTCATTGTGAGTGGTACATACCGTATGGGAATAAAAGGTTAAGGAACAAAAAGAAACCAATGTGGATAAATAGAACTGTAAAGAAAGCAATAAATGACAAAAAGAAAGCATATAAATCACTAAAACAGGAGGGTAGCACGGAAGCACTGAAAAACTATAAGGAAAAAAATAGAACACGTAAAAAACAAATAAAAGCGGCCAAACTAGAGACCGAGAGATTAATTGCCAGAGAGAGTAAAACTAACCCTAAAATGTTCTTCAATTATATAAATGTAGAATGTTAAAATAAATTCCCCATTACAAGAGCCCTGTCTGACCCAGGAAGAAGTACATCATTGACTTAAAAAGAATAAAATAGACAAATCGCCAGGACCGGATGACATACACCCCCGTATCCTAAGGGAATTAAGTAATGTCATAGCCAGACCCTTATTTCTGATATTTACGGATTCTATACTGACAGGGAATGTCCCACCGGATTAGCGCATGGCAAATGTGGTGCCAATATTCTAAAAGGGTCCAAAAACAGAGCCTGGAAACTATAGGCCGGTAAGTTTAACATCTGTTGTGGGTAAACTGTTTGAAGGTTTTCTGAGAGATGCTATCTTAGAGCATCTCAACGGAAATATGCAAATAACGTCATATCAGCATGGCTTCGTGAGGGATCAGTCATGCCAAACTAATTTAATCAGTTTCTATGAGGAGGTAAGTTCTATACTTGACAGCGGCAAATCAATGGATGTCGTATATCTGGACTTCTCCAAAGCATTTGACACTGTACCACATTAAAGGTTAGTATATAAAATGGGAATGCTCGGACTGGGAGAAAACGTCTGTATGTGGGTAAGTAACTGGCTCAATGATAGAAAACAGAGGGTGGTTATTAACGGTACACACTCAGATTGGGTCACTGTCACTAGTGGTGTACCTCAGTGGTCAGTATTGGGCCCTATTCTCTTCAATATATTTATTAATGATCTTGTAGAAGGCTTGCATAGTAAAGTATACATTTTCGCAGATGACACTAAATTGTGTAAAGTAATTAACACTGAAGACGACAGTATACTACTACAGAGGGATCTGGATAGATTGGAGGCTTGGACAGAGAAGTGGCAGATGAGGTTTAACACTGACAAATGTAAAGTTATGCACATGGGAAGGAATAATGCAAGTCACCCGTACATACTAAATGGTAAAACACTCGGTAACACTGACATGGAAAAGGATCTAGGAATTTTAATAAACAGCAAACTATGCTGCAAAAAAGTCAGGCAGCTGCTGCCAAGGCCAATAAGATAATGGGTTGCATCAAAAGGGGCATAGATGCCCGTGATAAGAACATAGTACATGGAGTACTGTGTACAGTTCTGGGCTCCTGTAAACAAGGCAGACATAGCAGAGCTGGAGAGGGTCCAGAGGAGGGCAACTAAAGTAATAACTGGAATGGGGCTACTACAGTACCCTCAAAATTAAGGTTATTCACTTTAGAAAAAAGACGACTGAGGGGAGATCTAATTAATATGTATAAATATATCAGGGGTCAGTAATGAGATGTATCCCATCATCTATTTATCCCCAGGACTGTGACTGTGACGAGGGGACATCCTCTGCGTCTGGAGGAAAGAAGGTTTGTACACAAACATAGAAAAGGATTCTTTACGGTAAGAGCAGTGAGACTATGGAACTCTCTGCCTGAGGAGGTTGTGATGGTGAGCACAATAAAAGAATTCAATAGGGGCCTGGATGTATTTCTGGAGCGTAATAATATTACAGGCTATAGATACTAGAGAGGGGTCGTTGATCCAGGGAGTTAGTCTGATTGCCTGATTGGAGTCGGGAAGGAATTTTTTTATTCCCCTAAAGTGGGGAAAATTGGCTTCTACCTCATAGTTTTTTTTTGCCTTCCTCTGGATCAACTTGCAGGATAACAGGCCGAACTGGATGGACAAATGTCTTTTTTCGGCCTTATGTACTATGTTACTACAGGGAGTGCAGAATTATTAGGCAAATGAGTATTTTGACCACATCATCCTCTTTATGCATGTTGTCTTACTCCAAGCTGTATAGGCTCGAAAGCCTACTACCAATTAAGCATATTAGGTGATGTGCATCTCTGTAATGAGAAGGGGTGTGGTCTAATGACATCAACACCCTATATCAGGTGTGCATAATTATTAGGCAACTTCCTTTCCTTTGGCAAAATGGGTCAAAAGAAGTACTTGACAGGCTCAGAAAAGTCAAAAATAGTGAGATATCTTGCAGAGGGATGCAGCACTCTTAAAATTGCAAAGCTTCTGAAGCGTGATCATCGAACAATCAAGCGTTTCATTCAAAATAGCCAACAGGGTCGCAAGAAGCGTGTGGAAAAACCAAGGCGCAAAATAACTGCCCATGAACTGAGAAAAGTCAAGCGTGCAGCTGCCAAGATGCCACTTGCCACCAGTTTGGCCATATTTCAGAGCTGCAACATCACTGGAGTGCCCAAAAGCACAAGGTGTGCAATACTCAGAGACATGGCCAAGGTAAGAAAGGCTGAAAGACGACCACCACTGAACAAGACACACAAGCTGAAACATCAAGACTGGGCCAAGAAATATCTCAAGACTGATTTTTCTAAGGTTTTATGGACTGATGAAATGAGAGTGAGTCTTGATGGGCCAGATGGATGGGCCCGTGGCTGGATTGGTAAAGGGCAGAGAGCTCCAGTCCGACTCAGACGCCAGCAAGGTGGAGGTGGAGTACTGGTTTGGGCTGGTATCATCAAAGATGAGCTTGTGGGGCCTTTTCGGGTTGAGGATGGAGTCAAGCTCAACTCCCAGTCCTACTGCCAGTTTCTGGAAGACACCTTCTTCAAGCAGTGGTACATGAAGAAGTCTGCATCCTTCAAGAAAAACATGATTTTCATGCAGGACAATGCTCCATCACACGCGTCCAACTACTCCACAGTGTGGCTGGCAAGAAAGGGTATAAAAGAAGAAAATCTAATGACATGGCCTCCTTGTTCACCTGATCTGAACCCCATTGAGAACCTGTGGTCCATCATCAAATGTGATATTTACAAGGAGGGAAAACAGTACACCTCTCTGAACAGTGTCTGGGAGGCTGTGGTTGCTGCTGCACGCAATGTTGATGGTGAACAGATCAAAACACTGACAGAATCCATGGATGGCAGGCTTTTGAGTGTCCTTGCAAAGAAAGGTGGCTATATTGGTCACTGATTTGTTTTTGTTTTGTTTTTGAATGTCAGAAATGTATATTTATGAATGTTGAGATGTTATATTGGTTTGACTGGTAAAAATAAATAATTGAAATGGGTATATATTTGTTTTTTTGTTAAGTTGCCTAATAATTATGCACAGTAACAGTCACCTGCACACACAGATATCCCCCTAAAATAGCTAAAACTAAAAACAAACTAAAAACTACTTCCAAAAATATTCAGCTTTGATATTAGTGAGTTTTTTGGGTTCATTGAGAACATGGTTGTTGTTCAATAATAAAATTAATCCTCAAAAATACAACTTGCCTTATAATTGTGCACTCCCTGTATGTTACATGTTATTTTTTTTTTTATTAATTGTATTTATTTTACATAATTATCATTATTATATCATTTTATTTAGATTTTTTTTATTATGGGGGGCACGGGTCAGCAGGAAATACATTATCTATGAGCTCTCTGCTGAAAAGAGGATACAACGGGTTTCCATATGGATAATCTTCAGAGAACTAATACATCTAGAGCACAAGTTGTTCCCCTACCCTGCTAGTTTGCAACAATCCCTACGTTCCTAATGCAATCAGCAGGAGTGAGTGTTATACTTAAGCCTTTAGGGACAAAGTTGTTTGCAAAATATCATTCTCCAGAGATTTAATCTCCCACCATGCAACTACAAAGTCTTTGTATGCTTTAGTTAGTTTCTTAAATATGGTCTTTACATTAGAACTACGTAATTACTGAGTGTATGATTTTTTCCCTCCAGAAAATATGTCTTTTGTGCCCTTGTCCATGCATCCAAATTTGGTAAGTCTAGAGACGAACAAAGTTTTGAAAAATTCCAAGCCAATAAATTTGATTAGTTCCAAATTAATTTGTCATGAATCGCTATAAATCAGATATTCCAAGGCCACTGTGCCTTAGGGTACGGCCACATGGAGCGACCATGCTGCAGGCGGGATGCAGCCATGCTGTGGTTAAGAAATACATGGCCAATTAGCCCACAGTTGCCTTTCATTTAATAATGAAGACCACACTATATAGTCCTTCTTCATTGTTAATGGTCACGCAGCACCTTTAATGTACCTTTAAACAGGGGCTGTTGCTGGTGTGGGGTTTGGCTGGTTAGGTGGGGGGACAATATGCATATTATTGCTGTTCTGGCCTGCAATCTGATGCAAATTATTTAACAATAAACACAGAATATTAATTTGGCATGCCCACTTCTCCAACCCCAGTGCTCTCTTGCCCTCCAGGTGGGAGCTCTTCTTCTGCCATCTGCTTTTCCTCCTTTTCCACATCATCTAATATCAATGAGAATATGTCACCAGGAACATCCAGCTCCTCTTCTTTCTGCATCTTGCTGACTTTTCTTGGACATGGAGACTTTGCGGGATGATTTGTAAGAAGTAAAGCCAGCAAAAGATGAGGATGGTCATCATTAATACCTGGCCCCCCCTAAGGGGTGCAGACTGGATGGTATTGGTTAGCACACTGGCACCAGAATCATAAAGGCTTCCATCTTATTGGTATTGAATTACATTTGCGGCTGATGTAGGAATGAGTAAATGTAGGAATAAATAAATAGAAGCTCAGAAAAATTCAGCTTTATGGTGAATCAAATTTTTTATGAAATCCGAATCAAAGCCAATTCATTTAACTTCGATTTGCCCATCTCTAGTTACCATTAAGCATTAGGAAATCATGAGGAAAGTGTGCGTCATTGCAAATTTAAGTTTTCCTAAAATTTGGAAAATGGCCATACTCGCTGAAAAAATATTTATTCACATTATAGTTCTTAGAGACTCTCCACTGTAGCCTGTTTTGGAGAGAGGGTTAGAGATCTGAATCTAAAAGCTCAATGTGTACCTTCAAGAGAAAACGCTTCCATCTTGTACATGGTATTCTTAAGATAATACATTTGTGACCTTTGTTGCATTTGTGACATTGAAATACAATTTTGAAATACTGCAATTATATTCTGGGTTTAAAAAAACACCAATTTTTTAGCAATGCCCTACATTTGGGGCCTTTGCTGCATTTGTCACAGTGAAATACCAGCTGGAAATCCTGCAATTATATTATTTATTTATTTTTAAACACCCATTTTTTGCAATACCCTACATCTTCTTCTTTTGCTGCATTTGTCACAGTGAAATACAAGCGTTAGATAGTGCTGTTATATTCTGGTATATCGGGCAAGATAATACATTTGTGGCCTTTGCTGCATTTCTGACAGTCCAATACAAGCGTGATATACCACTGTTATATTCTGGTATTCTTGAAACACCCATTTTGGGCAAGATAATACATTTATGGCCTTTGTTGCATTTGTCACCGTGAAATACAAGCTTGAAATACTGCAATTATATTCTGGGTTTAAAAAAACACAATTTTTTGCAATACCCTACATATGGTGCCTTTGCTGCATTTGTGTCATGCCCTGCTCAGGTTATGTGCGGAGGTCTGCCAGGGTAGCAGCACGTGTGTCCTTTTTTGCTTTGGGTTTGGAGTTAAGCTGTATCCGCCTCCCTTCAGGTGCACTGGGTGGGTTCATTTGTATGAGTTTAAATTACGCCCCTTCCCAGTGTCCTGTGCAGGTTATAGCTTCTATCTTGCTCAGAGGAAGGATTTGCTGTTTCTGCTCAGCAACTCGATAAGTTGGTTTTGTTTTCTTTTAGTTTTCTGTCTAGGCTGTTAGAGAGACACCTGCCCCCTCCAGGTCCTGAGGTAGCAGGCTGTATGTTTCCCCCTTTTCACCATCTTAGGGATTTTAGGGAATCTTCAGCCTTAGGCACAGGGTCGGAACGTGGGCACAGAAGTTTAGGGAGAGCTGGTAGGGATTT
This sequence comes from Bufo bufo, assembly GCF_905171765.1. Lineage (NCBI taxonomy): Eukaryota > Metazoa > Chordata > Amphibia > Anura > Bufonidae > Bufo > Bufo bufo. The sequence goes on from NC_053390.1 coordinate 63,846,903, forward strand.
GTCAGGAGGTGACATTTATCCCCAGCTTCTGGCCTAGACGCTTGTTTTTTTGTTTTCTTTATGTCTATTGTATCTTGTATCCTGTCCAGCGTGACATTATAACTCGCCAAAACCTAGACTGCCATTTATCAGCAGCTTTGAGATGGAGTCAATTGATTCGTTGGTTGATTGCATGCAGGAATTAACTTGGGAGGTAGCTGACCTCCGCAATGCAGATACTCTTTGTCAGAATTTTCTGTTTCATGGCTCCGCTGGTGGGAGTCAGTCCAGCCTTAAATCAGCGCTCTCCCTGATCGGTTTTCAGGGGGTGTGGATGACTATATTCGCTTTAGGGAGTCATGCAAGCTGTATTTTCAGCTACGGCCATCCTCATCTGGTGATGAGAGTCAGAGAGTAGGGATAATCATTTCCCTGCTTAAAGGGGAAAGTCCTGGGCCTTTTCTCTGCCGACCGATTCTCTGGCCCTCCGGTTGGTGGATACATTTTTTAAAGCCTTGGGATTAATTTATGATGACCCAGATCGCGTCTCGATGGCAGAATCTAAGTTGCGCACTTTATTACAAAGAGAATATACTGCAGAGGCATATTGTGTTGAGTTTATCAGATGGGCTACGGAGTCTGAGTGGAATGACCCCACGCTACGTAGTCAGTTTTGTCAGGTTGTCTGAGAGACTGAAAGATGCCCTCGCTTTTCATGAGTATCCGGATACATTGGAGAATGCTATGTCTTTGGCAGTACTGTTAGATAGATGCATTAGAGAGAGGTGTAAGGTTCCCTCCGCGCGAGGGATCCCTTCTGTGAGTAGTTTCGTCTCACCAGTTCCCCAGGGTATTATGACATTTAATTCTGGGGTAGGGAAGGAACCCATGCAGCTGGGTCAGGTGTCTTTCCGTTCTGGTAATAGGAACTTAAAGAGATTGCATAAGCTATGTTATTACTGTGGAGAAAGTGGTCATTTTGTTTATGCTTGTCCTTTTGTTAAACCGCATGTTGATGATAAAGAACCACAAAGAGGTTTACATAAAGAGAAAAAAAAAACATCCCTGACTCTTGGTAGTGTGAATGGGGTGCCGGAGCAAGCAAGTATGCAATCTCCCTGCAATACTCGTTTTCTCCTTCCAGCTATGGTGGCACTAGACACAAGAAATTTAAATTTTTAAGTATTCATTGATTGTGGTGCTGGGGTAAACCTTATTGATTTTCTTTTTCTTCAAAATCTGGGCCTAAGTACTTGCACCTTAGAAAGAGAGATTCCGGTGTTCGCAATTGATTCTTCCCCTCTTTCTCAAAGGAGTCTCACTCATATTGCTCATGGTATTCAGTTAAGGGTGGTGATTCACATGTTGAGATCATTTCTTGTTTTGTCATGAAGGACTTGCCCGCTCCTATGGTCTTGGGTTTACCGTGGTTGACAAAACATAACCCAATTATAGATTGGCAGGCAAGGCAGATCATTGGTTGGAGTGAATTTTGTTAGGACAATTGTCTTGGTGCATCTATCTCAGGGGTGTCTACTACGGTTTTACCTCAGTATCTCTCAGATTTAGCGGATGTATTTTCCGAGGGTGGGGCTAAGGAATTGCCTCCTCATCGTGAATATGATTGTCCGGTTAATCTCATCCCAGGGGCTAAGTTGCCAAAGTCTCGGCTATGCAATCTTTCTCAACCCGAAAGAGAGGTCATGCGGAAGTATATTGCCGAGAGTTTGGCAAAGGGTCATATTAGGCCATCTAAATCTCCGTTCACAGTTGGTTTATTCTTTATATTTATAAAGAAAAAGGATGGATCGCTCAGACCCTGTTTGGATTTCCGGGAATTGAACCGCATTACGGTCCGTGATCCGTATCCCCTTCCTTTGATCTCTGACCTTTTTGATCAAATTGTGTTCTCCAAGTTAGATTTAAGAGGGGCCTACAATCTCATGAGAATAAATGAGGGGGATGAGTGGAAAACGGCCTTCAACACGCACGAGGGTCATTTCGAGAATCTGGTTATGCCTTTTGGGTTAACTAACGCGCCAGCGGTGTTTCAGCGATTTGTCAATGATATTTTCCATCATTTTGTGGGAAGGTTCGTTGTAATTTACTTGGATGACATACTAATTTACTCTCCTGATCTGAAGACCCATCAGGATCACGTGAGACAGGTTTTGTCGATCCTTCGGGAGAATAAATTATATGATAAATTGGAGAAATGTGTGTTTTCTGTTCAGGAGCTTCAGTTTCTGGGTTATCTGCTTTCTGACTCTGATTTTCGTATAGACCCCGAAAAGGTCAGGGCGGTTCTGGAATGGGACCGACTGGAGAATCAGAAAGCTTTGATGCGTTTTTTGGGGTTTACCAATTATTTTAGAAAATTTATCTTGAACTAATCTACCATTGTAAAAACCCTGACCGATATGACTAAGAAAGGCGTTGACTTCTCTGTCTGGTCGGGTGAGGCATTGCAGGCCTTTTCGGCTATTAAGGAATGTTTTGCGTCTGCTCCCATTCTGATGTAGCCCGATGTGTCTCAGCCATTCATGGTGGAGGTGAATGCATCAGAGGTGGGGGTTGGAGCAGTATTGTCGCAGGGTTCATCTCCTGGCAAGTGGCGTCCGTGTGCTTTTTTTTCCAAGAAGCTCTCGGTCGCCGAGAGGAATTATGATGTAGGAGATAGGGAATTGCTGGCCATAAAATTGGCCTTTGAGGAATGGTGTCACTGGTTAAGTTCTTATGATCAGTATATTCCGTAACGGTATGAGACGCCCCGTCTCATACCGTTACAGAATATACTGATCATAAGAACTTGGCTTACCTGCAATCTGCCAAGCGTCTGAATCCTAGACAGACTAGGTGGACACTGTTACTAGATTCAACTTTGTGGTTACTTTTCGCCCGGGGGTTAAAAACTTCAAGGCGGATGTATTGTCTCGTAGTTTTCCTGGGGGAGGTGATTCAGAGGATCTTAGCTGATGGGGTGGTTGTCTCCGCTCTGTACCCCAAGTTGGAGATGGATGTGTTAGGAGCCTAGGAGGAGGCTCCTGATTCTTGTCCCCCAGGTAGGTTGTTTGTTTCTGCTGGATTGCGATATAAGGTATTCAAGGAACATCACGATACTGTCCTTGCGGGACATCCTAGTGGCAAGTCCACCTTTGATCTGATTTCCCAGAGCTTCTGGTGGCCCGGGTTAAATAAGAGTGTTGAGGATTACGTAGCAGCTTGTGAGACCTGTGCACGGTCAAAGGTTGCTCACACTCGACCTTCTGGTTCACTTCTTCCTTTGTCTATTCCATCTTGTCCTTGGACGCACTTGTCTATGGACTTTATTACTGATCTGCCGAGTTCCTCCGGGAAAACTGTTATTTTGGTGGTTGTTGACCGTTTCAGTAAAATGGCTCACTTTGTATCGTTAGCCAGTCTGCTCAATGCTAAGACTCTTGCTCAGGTTTTTGTGGATAACATCGTGAAATTACATGGCATTCTTTTGGATGTGGTTTCTGATAGGGGCATGCAGTTTGTTTCCAGGTTTTGGAGGGCGTTCTGCTCTCGTCTTGGTATCCAACTTTCGTTCTCTTCGGCTTTTCCTCCGCAGTCGAATGGACAGGCAGAGCGTACTAATCAAAACCTGGAGACCTACTTGAGGTGCTTTGTGGCTGAAAACCAGGAGGACTGGTCCTCATTCTTATACCTAGCAGAATTTGCTTTGAATAACCGTAGGCAGTAGTCCACAGGTAAGTTGTCATTTTTTGGCGCATACGGTTTTCATCCTCAGTTTGGTACCTTTTCTGGGACTAGTTCCTCTTGGATGCCAGAGAAGGAGAGATTTTCTTCTGCCTTGTCTTCTATCTGGGGGAAGATTCAAGTGAATTTGGAGAAGATGGGTGAGATATCTGTAAAGAATAAATCAAGGCAACTGGACTTACTGTAGATTTCTTGAAAATGTTTCACTCGTTCTTCCAACGAGCTTTCTCAATTCTGAATTGAGAAAGCTCGTTGGAAGAACGAGTGAAACATTTTCAAGAAATCTACAGTAAGTCCAGTTGCCTTGATTTATTCTTTACAGATATACCATGACCTGGATAAATGCGAACCTTCACAGACAAGATGGGTGAGAGGTATAAGCGAATGGCTGACAAGAGACGTATGACTGGTCCGGACCTGTGTGTGGGTGATCTGGTGTGGTTATCTACTAAAAATATTAAACTGAGAGTACCATCATGGAAACTGGGTCCAAGATTTATTGGACCTTACAAAATATCTGCGGTGGTCAATGCAGTGGCATTTCGTCTGCAGATCTGGAGGATCCATGATGTGTTCCACAGGTCTTTACTGAAGAAATATGTGAAACCGGTGATACCATCGCCATTGCCTCCTCCCCCTGTTTTGGTTGATGGAAATTTAGAGTTCGAGATCTCTAGGGTTCTCGACTCACGTGTTGTTCGAGGTTCCCTTCAGTACCTGGTACACTGGAGGGGATACGGCCCCGAGGAGAGGATGTGTGTTCCGGCTGTGGATGTTAGTGCCAGCCGACTGGTGAGGGCATTTCACAACGCCCACCCGGATAAAGTTGGGCCGGGGTGTCCGGAGGTCACCCGTAGAAGGGGGGGTACTGTCATGCCCTGCTCAGGTTATGTTCGGAGTTCTGCCAGGGTAGCAGCACGTGTGTAGTTTTTTGTTTTGGGTTTGGAGTTGATCTGTATCCGCTTCCCTTCAGGTGCACTGGGTGGGTTCATTTGTATGAGTTTAAATTATGCCCCTTCCCAGTATCCTGTGCAGGTTGTAGCTTCTATCTTGCTCAGAGGAAGGAAGGAAGGATTTGCTGTTTCTGCTCAGTAACTAGATAAGTTGGTTTTGTTTTCTTTTTGTTTTCTATCTAGGCTGTTAGAGAGACACCTGCCCCCTCCAGGTCCTGAGGTAGCAGGCTGTCTCTTTCCCCCTTTTCACCATCTTAGGGATTTTAGGGAATCTTCAGCCTTAAGCACGGGGGCACGTTTATTCCCACCTTTAGGGTCTGAATGTGGGCATAGAAGTTAGGGAGAGCTGGTAGGGATTTGTCAGGAGGTGACCTTTATCCCCAGCTTCAGGCCTAGACGCTTGTTTTGTTGTTTTCTTTATGTCTATTGTATCTTGTATCCTGTCCAGCGTGACAATTTGTCACAGTGAAATACAAGCGTTAGATAGTGCTGTTGTATTCTGGTATTAAAAAAAATAAAAAACATTTTGGGCAAGATAATACATTTGCGGCCTTTGCTGCATTTCTGCGTGATATACTGCTGTCATATTCTGGTATTTTTAAAACACCCATTTTGGGCAAGATAATACATTTATGGCCTTTGTTGCATTTGTGACAGTGAAATACAAACTTTAAATACTGCAATTCTATTCTGGGTTTAAAAACACACCAAACTTTTGCAATAGCCTACATCTGGGGCATTTGTCACAGTGAAATACAAGTTTGAAATAATGTAATTATATTCTGGTTTTAAAAAAAACACTAATTTTTTGCAATACTCTACATCTAGTGCATTTGCTGCATTTGCCACAGTGAAATACACTGCTCAAAAAAATAAAGGGAACACTTAAACAACACAATATAACTCCAAGTCAATCACACTTCTGTGAAATCAAACTGTCCACTTAGGAAGCAACACTGAGTGACAATCAATTTCACATGCTGTTGTGAAAATGGGATAGACAACAGGTGGAAATTATAGGCAATTAGCAAGACACCCCCAATAAAGAAGTGGTTCTGCAGGTGGTGATCACAGACCACTTCTCAGTTCCTATGCTTCCTGGCTGATGTTTTGGTCACTTTTGAATGCTGGCGGTGCTTTCACTCTAGTGGTAGCATGAGACGGAGTCTACAACCCACACAAGTGGCTCAGGTAGTGCAGCTTATCCAGGATGGCACATCAATGCGAGCTGTGGCAAGAAGGTTTGCTGTGTCTGTCAGCGTAGTGTCCAGAGCATGGAGGCGCTACCAGGAGACAGGCCAGTACATCAGGAGACGTGGAGGAGGCCGTAGGAGGGCAACAACCCAGCAGCAGGACCGCTACCTCCGCCTTTGTGCAAGGAGAAACAGGAGGAGCACTGCCAGAGCCCTGCAAAATGACAACAAAATCACACAAAAATAAAAAATGGGAATCAAATTTTTCAACCCCTGGAGGTCTGGATTTGGAGTCACACTCAAAATTAAAGTGGAGAATATTTAATTAATTCAGATCTAGGATGTGTTTTTTTTGTGTTCCCTTTATTTTTTTGAGCAGTGTACAAGCGTTAGATAGTGCTGTTGTATTCTGGTATTAAAAAAAAAACACATTTTGGGCAAGATAATAAATTTGCGGTCTTTGCTGCATTTCTGACAGTCCAATACATGTGTGATATACCGCTGTTATATTCTGGTATTCTTAAAACACCCATTTTGGGCAAGATAAATACATTTGTGGCCTTTGTTGCATTTGTGATGGTGAAATATACGCTTTAAATACTGCAATTATATTCTGGATTTAAAAAAACAGCCTACATCTGGTGCCTTTATTGAATTTGTCACAGTGAAATACAAGTGTTAGATAGTGCTGTTATATTCTGTTATTAAAAAAAACACCCATTTTGGGCAAGATAATACATTTGCGACCTTTGCTGCATTTGTCACATTCCAATACAAGTGTTAGATACTGCTGTTATTTTCCTGTTTTAAAAAAACACCCATTTTGGGCAAGATAATACATTTTCGGCCTTTGCTGCATTTCTGACAGTCCAATATAAATGTTAGATACTGCTGTTACATTCTTGTTTAAAAAAGAAACACCCATTTTGGGCAAGATAATTTGCAGCCTTTGTTGCATTTGTGACAGTCAAATACAAACTGTAAATATTGCTGTTATATTCTGGGTTTAAAAAAACACCAATTATTTGCAAGACACTACATCTGGGGCCTTTCCTGCATTTGTCACAGTCAAATACAACCAGTCAATACTGCAGTTACATTGTTGGTTGACAAATTAACATTTTTTGTGACCGTGAGTTCCCTGACGTCGCAGTTCTTCAGACAATGTGCTGACGACAAGACACAAGTGGTTTGCATGCTGTGCAATCAGAGCCTGAAGCGAGGCATAAACGTTCTCAACCTGAGCACAACCTGCATGACCAGGCATTTAACTGCAAAGCACGAGCTGCAGTGAAGCAGACACCTCAAAAACAAAGAAAGGTCTCTGGCTCCTCCTGCTTCCTCTTCTGCTGCAGTCTCGGCCTCTTCATCCAACTCTGGAGTGACAGTGCCACCTGCCACCCCGCAAACAGAGGATCTGTCAGCAACGCCACCACCTGCATCACTAAGCATCTCCACAATGTCCCATGGAGGAATTCAACTCTCTATCTCCCAAACACTGGAGCGAAAGAGGAAGTACCCCCCTACCCACCTGCGATCCCTGGCCCTGAATGCCAGCATTTCAAAATGACTGACCTTTCAAATGCTGTCATTCCGTCTGGTGGAGATGGAAAGTTTTAAAAGCCTTATGGCGGTGGCTGTCCCACAGTACGTCGTGCCCAGCCGCTACTACTTTTCCAGGCGAGCCATCCCTTCCCTGCACAACCAAGTGGGGGACAAAAACAGGTGTGCACTGCGCAACGCCATCTGTGGCAAGGTCCACCTAACTACGGATACGTGGACCAGTAAGCACGGTCAGGGACGTTACATCTTCCTAACAGCACACTGGGTAAATGCAGTGGCGGCTGGGCCTGAGGCGGATAGCAGTTTGGCGCATGTCCTTCCACCACCGAGGATTGCAGAGCGCTTCAGTTTGCCTCCTGTTGCTTCCTCCTCCTACTCCGCTTCCTCATCCTCTACCGCCTCCTCATCCCGTCAGCGTAACACCTTCACCACCAACTTCAGCACAGCCAGGGGTAAACGACAGCAGGCAGTTTTAAAACTTATATGTTTGGGGGACAAACCCCACACCGCGCAGGAGCTGTGGTTGGGCATGGAACAACAGACCGATGAGTGGTTGGTGCCAGTGAGCCTCAAGCCCGGCCTGGTGGTGTGTGATAATGGGCGAAATCTTATAGCAGCTCTGAGACTAGCCGGTTTGATGCACATCCCTTACCTGTCGCATGTGCTGAATTTGGTGGTGCAGAGGTTCCTTAAAAATTACCCCGATATGTCAGAGCTGCTGAAGAAAGTGCGGGCCATCTGTGTGCGCTTTGGGCGTTCTCACCCTGCTGCTGCTTGCCTGTCAGTAGGGTTCAGCGAACCCGAACTGTAAAGTTTGGGTTCGTACCGAACTTTAGGATTTTTGGATCCCGGATCCAAACATTTCAGTAAAAGTTCGAGTTCAGGTTCGGTGTTCAGCTATTTTATGGCACTTTTTGAAATTCTGCAGAGCAGCCAATCAACAAGTGTTTAACTCTGTGCCCTTAGAAGCCATCACAGCCATGCCTACTAATGGCATGGCTGTGATTGAGCAGTGCAGCATGTGACCCAGCCTCTATATAAGCATGAGTCTTGTAGCGCTGCACGACACTCTGCTCTGATTAGTATAGGGATAGGATGCTGCTGCTGTGAGGGAGAGAATAGGACGGAATCTTTAATCAGAAGTGCTTGTTAACTCAGCGATATACCTAGATTTTGTTTTGTGGGTGCAGTGTACAATCTTTTTACCCTGCCCTGAGCCCAGTGACTAGAAAAACTTCTTTTATTTTTTGGCAAAATACTTAATTTGCGGCCTTGTCTGCATCTATCAGTGTGAAATTCAAGCGTTATATACTGCTGTCATATTCTGTTATTAAAAAAAACACCCTTTTTTGGGCAAAGTACTTAATATTGCAGCCTTTTCTGCATCTGTGATTGCTAAAAACAAGCTTGAAATACTTCAATAATTTTCTGGGTTTCAAAAAACATCATTTTTGGGCAATACCCTCCATCTGGGTCCTCTTCCGCATTAGTCAGTGTGCAATTTAACCTAGAAATACAGCTATAATTTTCTGGGTTTAAAAAAACACCCTTTTTGGGCAAAATACTCAATTTTACAGCCCTTGCTGCATTTGTACGTGTGAAATTCAAGCGTTATATACTGCTGTTATATTCTGTTATTTAAAAAAACACAAATTTTGGGCAAAATACTTAGTTTGTGGCCTTGTCTGCATCTGTCAGTGTGAGATACACGCTTTAGATACTGCTGTGCTTTACTGGTATTAATAAAAAACACCAATTTTGGGCAAAATACTTAATTTGCAGCATTGTCTGCATCTGTCAGTGTGAAATTCAAGCGTTATATACTGCTGTCATATTCTGTTATTTTTTTTAAAAAAACACCCTGTTTGGGCAAAGTACTTAATATTGAAGCCTTTGCTGCATCTTTGATTGTTAAAAACAGGGAATGGCTACTATGGTTGTGAGACGGCTCACTCCATCTAGCCACGGCTAGGTGCCTAGGTCTGAAATAAATCACCCTTTCAAAATTCATATAATAATACAATATAGACAGGCACTCAAAACATCATGGGTCACGTGAGAGGTAATAAGTAAAAATACGGGCCAGAGGGAAAAAACACATATTGCACGCATCCAAAATGGTAAGTGAGAATCCCTGACGTCAACTCCAGCAATAGCAAATTAATTTGCATCCTTTTATTCTTCTTTATACAACTTGCAAACAGTAGATCCCAAAGATAAACAAGAGAAAACTGCTTCATTCATAAATTCAGTGGTTGTACCCAAACTTAGGCCCGAGGAAGCAGACAACTTGTTAGCTCCCATCACGGAGGAAGAAGTGAGTGCTTGTCTCTCGAGCATCCCTTCGGGAAAAATTCCGGGCCCGGATGGCCTTCCCATTATATATTATAAAAAACTCCAGAAGTCACTACTCCTTCAACTCACTAAAATGTGTAACTCGCTGCTAAGGGGACCTTCCCTTCCCTCACAGTCCCTGATGGCTCATTTTGTAGTATTGCCTAATGAAGGGAATGACCCAAAAAGCTGTAGTAGCTATAGGCCCATCTCACTTTTGAACGCTGGCGTGAAACTATGGGCCAAAATTCTCAGCCAAAGGATAGCCCAGTATCTTCCCCGACTTCTAAAGGAAGAACAGGTGGGATTTGTGGGGGGGCAGAGACGGTAGACATAATGTAAGTAGGATATATCATGCCATTCATTATGCTAGAACAAAGAAGGTCCCTTTGATACTTGTAGGGACGGACGCGGAGAAGGCCTTCGATAGGGTAAGCTGGACGTTAATGAAAGATGCGCTCCTGCATTTTGGCTTCGCCTCCGCGTTCGTCGCTGCAATTTACTCCCTTTATGGAAGCCATTCGGCAAAAGTTTGAGCTAATAAGTACCTCTCTGCTCCCTTCGGAATCACAAACGGAACGCACCAGGGTTGTCCCCTGTCACCCACACTTTTTGTCCTGGCTTTAGAAATCTTTCTAAATAAAATAAGGGCTTCAGATAAAATAAGGGGTCTACAGATTGGGAGTAACGTACACTCAGTGGTGGCTTTCGCCGATGACCTTTTACTGCTTATCACGAATCCAGAAGAAGCTTTGCCTGTAATCATGCAGCTGCTGAAAGATTATGGAGAAGTTTCTAACTTTGAAATCAATTATGAGAAATCAGAGATACTTAATGTCTCCATTCAGAAAAACAGAGCGGATACTCTAATCCCACTTTCGCCATTCCAATGGCCGAAACGGGCTATAAAATTCCTGGGAATTCAGGTTCCTTCAGACGCCCAGCAATTCTATAGCTTGAACTATCCTCCCCTATTGGCTAAAATCAAATCCTATCTCAGCTCCATTAAAATTCCCTTTCTGTCCTGGCTAGGCAGAAAAATCATACTGACAACATATGCCCTCCCACAGATCTTATATATTTTGAGATGTTTACCTATAACAATCCCTGATAGGCTTTTCGCGGATTTCAGGAAGCTTTTTACTAATTTCTTATGGGCCAGTGGGAAGCCACGTCTCTCCTACTCTCTTCTCATTAGGAAGAAAGGTGCAGGAGGCCTCTCTTTCCCAGATTTGAAAACTTATCACCACGCTATACATCTAGAAAGGTTGACTGAACTAGCGGATCTATCCAATAACAAACTACATGTAGATATTGAGCGTAGCCTTATGGGTACAAATGCCACAAGATACATGTGGGTTGCTTACAGGGATAGAAGCAAGCCCTTGTTCCTGTCTGAAATGTCTAACGCTATGCTCTCTTACTGCCATAATAAACTCTCCCGCTAGCCCCTCTTTCTGTTCTACCTTATTTTATGAGAGGTAAAAGTATCGCAAATCAACAATACTGGTATAACCTCTCAGAGATGAGAATCTCAAACTTGCGTAAAACTCCCAACTTAAACTCCTTCATAAAAGACATAACAGAGAAAATCCCGAGGCCCTATAGGAATTCACTAGCAATAAGAGATCTGACCATCACCTGCAGGGATTATAAGAGGAAACACGCTATTGAACCTTTGGACCCTACATGGTTAGAAAACCTCTCGCTGTCTTCCAATAGGCCCCCGCCGAAAATCCTATCCTATTTCTACACCCAATTGCCCCTTGTGCAACCTTGTGAGAAGACTCTGTATTTGAGGGCGTGGGAAAGGGAGCTAGGGATAAATATCTCAGACTCAGAAGTCAAGGCTATCTTGGCTCACTCACATGGCTTCCCAAGAAGTATTCGCTTACAAGAGAATTCTTTTAAAATCCTCACAAGGTGGTACAGGACGCCAGACTTTTTACATAAAATAAACTTACTCCCTGATGATAAGTGTTGGAGATGTCAAGATGGTAGGGGAACGATCTCTCACATTTGGTGGTCATGCCCCTCCCTAAACCATTTCTGAAAAGAAATTGAGAAACATATTAACACAATTTGCCGCACGCATATTATACTTTCCCCGGAATTAGTATTGTTGTGGAAACCCCAGTTGGATTTAACACCCTCCACTGATCACCCTCCCACACACTTAATAGCAGCCGCAAAATTCCTGGTACCAAAGAGATGGAGGGAGAGGGAGCCACCAGGGGTAGAAGAATGGATGGAGGAAGTCCATCACATCTGTTTAATGGAGGAACTGGTGGGTTGGAATATAGGGAAAAGGATGTTATTTCTCAAGACTTGGCAACCCTGGTTAGATTTCCACGCAAAGAGGACACAAATATCTACCCTTTGACAAAATACGTACAACCTACCTTCCCCAGTATGTGCTCATGGTTTATGGTTAAGAGGATTAAAAATATAAAAAACGGAATTGGCGTATAGAGGCCCATAATCGATCTGAAGGGGGCGATTAACCCCCATTGTTTTCCTAAAAGTACCCAAGTAATACCAATCTCACACATATATATTTACAAAGAACAACTTAGCTAGCCGATCCTTTACTATGTTCATACAGTCCCTCGCCAGGGGGTTTTGAGGTTTATGTTTAATAGCTATTTCATTACCTTTTTTCATGCTAACTCAGTTTATTGTCCTGAAACATATGTATGGAGATATCAAGTGTGAATGTAGTGTGAATGTAACTAGCACTGGAGATTGTGTACACCCGAATCTATGTATACATGCAACTATTGTATATTATCTGTGCTATATGTACCAATGTCTAATGTATTTCCTTTGTAATTCGCATTCACGCATAAAGCGGAAGATATTTATTGTTTATAATAAATAAAGAATTATTAAAAATAAGTAAAAATACACTTTATTGACTTGGATCCAAAGAGTGAAAAAATATATATATTTAAAAATTAAATATATTAAAACCTAAAGTACAATCTAAAGTACAATAAGATGCATAATCATATGTGCAATCCCATAAAAAACTCATAAATCGAAAGTCCACAGATATAATGGTTGTAGTTGTGCAACAAACATATGCTCTTAGTCTAATCCATATGGTTGACGTTAACAGCATGCGGGTTAAAATAAGTTCACAGATTAGTATGTTTGTTAAGTAGATGTGCAAAGGTACATGAGGTGTCGGTCTGTACCACAGTGGTTAATATAGATGTTAAGTGAAACGTCCTATTTTGATCATATGTTTAGTTTGTACTCCATAGGTTTATGGCAGTGCATGACATTATATCGCTCATTCGGTACTCACTGTTTGGTAGTGCGCGTGTTTGTGGCGTCCCACGTATGGAGGCACTTACCTAGTTGTAAGATGAATCCATTGCATACGGTAGGTTGCAGTGTCTCGCTAGTAGGATGTATCAGGAAGTCGATAACTCGTTCCTAGACGTCGTAGCCTTCTTTCATTAAATGCCGCAAATACCTTCAATTTGCATTGAGTGTTGCTTGTATTATCGCAGGATGGGAGGTTACCTGGTGTGAGCCAATGTCTTAGCGCCACTCCGATCTTTAGTGAATAATGCTTTTAACAATGCATGGCTATCACGGTCGGCGTGACTAGTGAGAGGGAAGGTGGTGACCCCTGACTCACCTAGCGGCTGGCACCTGGCTGCCCTGACGTCCCTAGACGGGTTCCTCACCCGTACGCCGATCACGTGCCTAAAGCCCTGGCTTTCCCTAAGCTGAGCCCTAGATAGTGAACAGGGCGGTGGGAACACTAGTCCGCACCACTAGCTCTAAAGGAAAACACCAAGGGAAGGACAGACAATACAAACTCAACATATAATCCCAGGTGGGCGACAACAGGAGACAACAAGAAGCCCAACAGGGATCCGGAGGGTAGCACTCTGGAACGACAACCAGGATTCACAACTCCAGTGGGTCAGTATAGATGTCCAGGCAGGAAGCTCTATAACTGGCAACTAGAGAAGAGTGAGGGGAGAATATAAGGAGGTTGGGAGTGGCAGACAAGAAACAGCTGAGGAGGAGAAGCTACGGATCCCTGATTGAGACAAAAAGGATAGCAAGGCAAACACAGAAAGCAATCACTAAGAAACAACGTGATCTTTAGATATAGAGCGCGCAGCCACCCGCTGCGACCTCCTGACCCCGGGTATAACGGAGTCAGACGTGGCTCTTGATACCCTCGTGACAGTACCCCCCCTTTCACGAGGGGCCTCCGGACACTCAGGACCAGGTCTCTCCGGATGAGAGGCATGGAAAGCCTGAATTAACCTGTTGGCGTTTACCTCTGACGCTGGAACCCACATTCTTTCCTCGGAACCGTAACCCCTCCAATGCACCAGATACTGAAGAGAGCGGCGGACCCGACGAGAATCAACAATTCTGGCTATTTGAAACTCCAGATTACCATCCACAATAACAGGAGGAGGTGGCAGCGGCGATGGTTCTAGAGGTGGAACATACTTCTTGAGTAACGATTATGGAAGACGTTATGGATCTTAAAAGTCTGAGGTAGCTCCAGGCGAAAAGCCACAGGGTTAATGACGGGTACTATTTTATAGGGACCAATGAACCTAGGACCCAGTTTCCAAGAAGGAACCTTCAACTTAATATTCCTAGTAGACAACCACACATAGTCATTCACTCCTAGGTCCGGACCTGGCGACCGTTTCTTATCGGCCATGCATTTATTTTTACCACTCATCTTTTTCAAGTTAACTTGCACCTTCTGCCATACCGATGAAAGAGATGAAGAAAACCTTTCCTCTTCGGGAACCCCAGAAGACCCCCCCTCTTTGAAAGTACAAAATTGGGGATGAAAACCGTATGCACCAAGGAATGGTGACTTGCCAGTGGACTCCTGATAATGATTATTTATGGCAAACTCAGCTAACGGTAAATATGATGACCACAACTCTTGGTTTTCAGACACAAAACACCTTAAATATGTTTCTAGGTTTTGGTTGGTACGCTCAGTCTGTCCATTCGACTGAGGATGGAAAGCTGAGGAAAAGGACAAGTGAACCCCCAAACGGAAACAAAAAGCTTTCCAAAACTTAGAAATAAACTGGGTTCCCCGATCCGAAACCACATCGGAAGGGACCCCGTGAAGCTTCACGATTTCACTGATAAACACCTGAGCGAGAGTTTTAGCATTAGGAAGTGCGGGTAGCGCAATAAAGTGTACCATTTTGCTAAACCTGTCTACTACTACCAAGATAACAGTTTTACCCGCCGACAACGGTAAGTCAGTGATGAAATCCATTGACAGATGTGTCCATGGCCTATTGGGGATGAAAAGTGGCAATAAAGACCCTGCTGGACGTGTATGAGAGACTTTCGCGCGTGCACAAGTAGAACAAGTAGACACGAAATCCATTACATCCTGACGCAACCTTGGCCACCAAAAACGACGAGATAAAAGCTCCAAGGTTGCTTTACTACCCGGGTGTCCAGCAAGTGCCGAATTATGATGTTCTTTTAATAATTCAAGACGCAGGTTTAACGGTACAAACAATTTCTCTGAGGGGCAAGAGGCCGGGGCGTCCCCCTGAGCCTCTAACACCTTTCCCTCTAGAACAGAGTGTACAGCAGAGACAACCACTCCTCTTTGTAAAATAGGTACCGGATCACAAACATTACCCCCTCCAGGGAAACTACGAGATAATGCGTCTGCCTTGGTATTTTTTGCCCCAGGACGATAGGTGATTACAAAGTTAAATCTGGTAAAGAATAGCGACCACCTAGCTTGTCTAGGGGTGAGACGCTTAGCCGATTCTAGGTACAGAAGGTTCTTGTGATCTGTAATCACCGTGACGGGGTGGATTGCTCCCTCTAAGAAGTGACGCCACTCTTCAAGCGCCAGTTTAATCGCCAACAGTTCCCTATTTCCAATATCATAATTCTTCTCCTCAGAAGATAATTTTTTGGAAAAGAAAGCGCAAGGACGCCATTTGCCAGGAGACGGACCCTGAGACAATACAGCTCCCACTCCCACCTCTGACGCATCTACCTCGACAATAAAAGGCTGGGAGACATCAGGTTGAATTAGAACAGGTGCCGAGGTAAACCTCTCCTTTAGAGAGGAAAACGCATCTTTAGCGGCGTCAGACCATTTGGAAAAATCCGTCCCCTTCCTAGTCATGTCGGTAAGGGGTTTAACGATCACTGAATAATTTTTAATGAACTTTCTATAGAAATTAGCGAAACCCAAAAACCGTTGTAGGGCTTTAAGGTTCTCAGGAAGATCCCAATCTAAAATTGCCTGGACCTTCCCAGGATCCATGCGGAAACCTGAAGCAGATAATAGATATCCCAGGAACTGTAATTCCTGAACAGCGAAGACACATTTTTCAATTTTCGCATATAATTTATTCGTCCGTAGGACCTGCAGTACTTGCCTGACATGCACCTCATGTGTTTTCAGATCAGCCGAATAAATTAAGATATCATCTAGGTATATGACTACAAACCTGCCGATGAGATGACTAAAAATATCATTAACGAAATGTTGGAAGACAGCAGGGGCATTGGTCAGACCGAAAGGCATAACTAGATTTTCATAATGCCCCTCAGGGGTGTTAAAAGCTGTCTTCCACTCATCCCCTTCCCTGATACGAATCAGATTGTAGGCCCCTCTAAGATCAAGTTTGGAGAACCACTTAGCACCCGCAATCTGATTAAAAAGGTCAGGAATGAGAGGAAGAGGGTATGGGTCACGGATGGTTATCTGGTTTAACTCACGGAAATCTAAGCAAGGACGCAGGCCCCCATCTTTCTTTTTAACAAAGAAAAACCCTGCAGCCACGGGTGAAGAAGAGGGTCTGATGTGTCCCTTAGCCAGACTCTCGGAGATATAATCTTTCGTGGCTTGTCTCTCGGGACCCGAAAGATTATACTACCTGGACTTGGGTAATTTTGCCCCGGGAATCAGGTTAACCGGGCAATCATAAGGACGATGAGGTGGTAGTTTCTGACAACCCTTTTCAGAAAAAACGTCCTCAAAGTCCGAAATAAATGTAGGTAGGGAAGCTATGGAGGCGATTAAGCAATTGCTATTTAAGCAATTTTCTCTGCAATGCTCACTCCACTCCAATATCTCCCTGGCCTGCCAATCCACCACTGGATTGTGCGCTACCAACCAGGGAAGACCCAATACCACCGGAGAGGGAAGGCCCTCCAGAACGTAACATGAAAGACACTCATTATGGTGGTCCCCTACCCGAAGGTGTAAATTACGAACAATGTGGGTGAGGTTTCTCTGAGACAGAGGAGCAGAATCTATAGCGAATACGGGAATAGGTCTCTGCAGCGTACAGAGAGACAAACCCATAGTGCGGGCAAAATGGGCATCAATCAAGTTTACCCCCGCTCCACTGTCTAGAAAAACAGAAATAGACTCCGTCTTAACACCAAAAACAATGACCACTGGTAACACAAATTGAGACGTTCGTATGGAGGAAACGTATACCCCCCGGCTGACATCCTCCGCACAGCCCGGGGTTAGTAGTTTTCCGATGGTCTTTTGTTTTTGAGAAAGGAGGGACAGACATTAATGAAATGACCCCTCCCCCCACAGAAAAAACAAGCCCCCCCCCTACGGCGAACCTCGGGAGGACGGACCTGACGAGAAGTTCCGCCTAGCTGCATAGGCTCATCTAAGTCAGTACAGGCTGACTGTTGCTTGGGAGAGGTAACCAATTGCTCCGGAATTTTCGATCTCTATCTAAGACGTCTATCTATTCTGATAGAGAGGGACATAACGGCATCAAGGGAAAGGGGGGTCTCATACAGCGCCAGTGCATCCTTAACCCTTTCAGATAACCCAGAGCAGAACTGACTCCTGAGAGCCGGGTCGTTCCACTGAGTATCCGTAGCCCACCTACGGAACTCTGAGCAATATTCCTCTGCTGACCGATCTCCCTGTAGGAGTCTCCGTAACTTTGACTCAGCCAGGGCGACTCGGTCAGGGTCATCATATATGAGACCCAAAGCCCCAAAAAATCCCTCCACTTACCGAAGAGCCTGAGAACCAGGGGGTAACGAGAACGCCCAGGATTGCGGATCCCCCTGAAGCAGGGAAATGACAATCCCTACCCGCTGTTCTTCATGACCTGAGGAGTAAGGGCGCAACTTAAAATATAATTTGCAGGCCTCACGGAACGTCGCAAATTTGTCCCTTCCCCCAGAAAATCTGTCGGGAAGAGCAACCTTGGGTTCAGTGACAACCTGGTTACCCATAGCAACCGCTGGGGGTGCGGTCTGCTGCATTTGCTGCTGTTGTTGGAGAACAGACGCCTTCAATCCTGCCACCTCCAAAGACAGGCTTTGAAGCTGTTCTGCCAAGGCATCAATAGGATCCATATTGGATTCTAAGTAGAGAGAGAAAAAAAAAAAAAAAAAACAACAAACAAAAAATTAAATAAATTTTTTTTTTTTCTCAAAAAGTAAGGGCCAGTTATAATATCACGGTCGGCGTGGCTATAACATACGTGACACAGAGGGAGGGAACGAGGAAGGCCCTGCCCAAGTGAGAGGGAAGATGGTGACCCCTGACTCACCTGGCGGCTGGCACCTGGCTGCCCTGACGTCCCTAGACGGGTTCCTCACCCGTACGCCGATCACGTGCCTAAAGCCCTGGCTTTCCCTGAGCTGAGCCCTAGGTAGTGAACAGGGCGATGGGAACACTAGTCCGCACCACTAACTCTAAGGGAAAACACCAAGGGGAGGACAGACAACACAGACTCAACATATATTCCCAGGTGGGTGACAACAGGAGAAAATAATAAGCCCAACAGGGATCCGGAGGGTAGCACTCAGGAACGACAACCAGGATTAACCACTCCAGTGGGTCAGTATAGATGTCCAGGCAGGAAGCTCTATAACTGGCAACTAGAGAAGTGTGAGGGGAGAATATAAGGAGGTAGGGAGTGGCAGACAAGAAACAGCTGAGGAGGAGAAGCTACGGATCCCTGAGAGAGACAAAAAGGATAGCAAGGCAAACACAGAAAACAATCACAAAGAAACAACGTGATCTTTCGATATAGAGCGCGCAGCCACCCGCTGCGACTTCCTGACCCCGGGTATAACGGAGTCAGACGTGGCTCTTGATACCCTCGTGACAGTATAGCTATGATAGCATCTAATGTGTTTTAATCGTTTCCCATCTCATATTACAAAGTATATCAAGATATATCTGTTAGGTGCACATAAGATATCAAATAAATTGGTGGTCTGCTACAACACATAAAATCGGTTAAGTAAATATTGAATGAAATAAAAAATAAGTAAAATAAACAATAAAAATATACAATAAAAATATAGTAAGCTGATGTTAATGGACAAATGTTGATCACATGAAGTATTGATAAATGTACTGGATGCATCCGATGTATCAGATGATGTTAAGGGGGGTTGCCCCTCACCAAGGGGACATCCCAGTGCTGATAAACACCCTGATATCGGATCTTCCATCGGTAAGGGGCACTCCCCCTACCAATACTTGCTTCACAGAAAACTAAAAATTTCTAATTCAACATTAAATCCTGCTGGTGACAAGCTGCCAAAATCATATATTCGTCTGGACTCTATTCTTGACATCTTGGCAATGTGATTGCCTCCCCTCCAGTGTTTATCCGCCTTCTCCAGTGCCACAAATGTCAATCCACTGTAGTCCTGGTTATGGTGATCTCTAAAATGTTTGGACAAAGGATGATTGGTCATTCCCTTTTTTATGTTGTTAATGTGTTCAGCCAGTCGTACTTTAAGAGATCGTTTCGTTCTGACAATATATTGTTTTTGGCACGGGCACTGAATGATGTAGATCACACTGGAGGAGTTGCAGGTAAGTCAATCTCTAATTTCAAAGACAAATTTCTGTGTGGACAGGTTCTGTGTGGACTCAAACTTTTCAGTATTTTTTCTAAAGGTTGTATTTCTACAGCCCACACACCTACCACATCTATAAAAGCCCCTTATTTGTGCCCAATTTTGTAGTGAAACAGTTTTTTTCTGAAGGTTCTTAACCGTGGGTGCCAGCTTTAGGCCTAAGTTAGGTACTTTAGTAAAAGTTATGAAGTTATGAAGGGGGATGTATTTAATAGGGGTCCTATAGTCTTATCCTTCAGGATAAAGTGCCAATGTCGGTTAATAATGTGTCGTACTTGTTTTGATTGTGCGCTATACGATAATATCATTCTTAGTTCTGCTTCTATTGGTGTTGTTTCATTACGATTAGTTATAGATGTAAAGAAGGATTGTCTTTCCATATTCCTCACTCTATCCAGGGCACTTTCTATAATATTATCAGGATAGTTTCTACTTTTAAATTCTTCTTTCATTTTTATGGCCTCATCCTCAAAGGTGGTATGGTTAGTACAGTTCCGTTTAATCCGACGGAACTGTCCGACTGGGATATTTAATAACCACCTTGGTAGGTGACAGCTCGTAAACAGGATAAAGCTGTTTTTTGCAGTTGGTTTTTGGTAGGTATTGCATATAAATTTTTCTTCCTTAACCTCTTCAGGACACATGACGTACCGGTACATCATGTTGTCCTGGTACTTAAGGACACATGACGTACCGGTACGTCATGTGTTGTTCCGATCACTGCCGCTCGGCCGGCTGTGATCGGAACAAGGTGCCCGCTCAAATCATTGAGCAGGCACCACGGCTAAATGCACAGGGGGGTCCCGTGACCCCCCCATGTCGGCGATCGCAACAAACCGCAGGTCAATTCAGACCTGCGGTTTGCTGCGCTTTCAGCAGTTTCTTATCCCCGCGGTCCCTGACCGCGAGGATCAGAAACTTTAGTATGCCTAAAATATAGTTTTTTCAACCCCCCCTGCACCCCTTAATGATTTTATGGTGGTGGGAGGTGCAGGGGGGTGTTGCGGGCGGTGCGGGAGGTGGGCGGTGCGGCAGGCGGGATCGCGATCTCCCGCCCACCTCCTCTTGAATAATCGTTGGTGGCCAGTGGGTATACCAGAGTGTCAGCACATTGCTGACACTCTGGTATAAACGGCTGACATCTGTGATGCGATGTCAGCCATTTAACCCTTTCCATACCGCGGTCCGTACGGACCGCGGTATGGAATAGCAGAGGTTAACAGTCGGGAGCTCCCTCCCTCTCCCATCGGGGGGCTGCTGTGCCTTTGCAGCCCCCCGACAGGATGAGGTGACAGAGGGAGGGAGCCCCCATCCTTACCCTTCCCCGTCTGCGCAGTTGTGGCCACAACTGAGCAGACGGGGAAGGTCCCCATGGCAACAGGACGCCTTCTCAGGCATCCTGCTGTCCATGGTGCTGAACAGATCTGTGCTAAAGGCATAGATCTGTTCAGACAAAGTGTAAGTAAAATACAGTACAGTACACTATATATTGTACTGTACTGTATTATACAGGCATCAGACCCATTGGATATTCAAGAACCAAGTGGGTCTGGGTAAAAAAAAAGTAAAAAAAAGTGAAAAAAAAGTAAAAATCAAAAAACACATTTATCACTGATTAAAAATGAAAAAAATTAAATTCCCCACACATGTTTGATATCACCGCGTCCGTAACGACCTGATCTATAAAACGGTCATGTTACTTTACCTGAACGGTGAATGCCATAAAAATAAAAAATAAAAAACTATGATGAAATTGAAATTTTGCCCACCTTACTTCCCAAAAAAGGTAATAAAAGTGATCAAAAAAGTTGCATGTACGCCAAACCAGTACCAATCAAACCGAAATCTCATCCCGCAAAAATCATACCCTTCCCAAGATAATTGCCCAAAAAACTGAAAAAACTATGGCTCTTAGACTATGGAAACACTAAAACATGATTTTTTTTGTTTCAAAAATGAAATCATTGTGTAAAACTTACATAAATAAAAAAAAAGTATACATATTAGGTATCGTTGCATCCGTATCGACCGGCTCTTTAAAAATATCACATGACCTAACCCCTCAGGTGACCATCGTAAAAAAAAAAAAAAAAAACGGTAAAAAAAAAGCTATTTTTTGTCATCTTATGTCACAAAAAGTGTAATAGCAAGCGATCAAAAAGTCATATGCACCCCAAAATAGTGCCAATCAAACCGTAATCTCATCCCACAAAAAATGAGACCCTACTTAAGATAATCGCCTAAAAACTGCAAAAACTATGGCTCTTAGACTATGGAGACACTAAAACATTTTTTTTGTTTCAAACATGAAATTATTGTGTAAAACTTACATAAATAAAAATAATTGTATACATATTAGGTATCGCCACGTCCGTGACAACCTGCTCTATAAAATTACCACATGATCTAACCTGTCAGATGAATTTTGTAGTTTCTAAAATGGGGTCACTTTTTTGGAGTTTCTACTCTAGGGGTGCATCAGGGGGCTTCAAATGGGACATGGTGTAAAAAAAAACAGTCCAGCAAAATTTGCGTTCCAAAAACCGTATGGCATTCCTTTCGTTCTGCGCCCTGCCGTGTGCTCGTACAGCAGTTTACGACCACATATGGGGTGTTTCTGTCAACTACAGAATCAGGGCCATAAATAATGAGTTTTGTTTGGCTGTTAACCCTTGCTTTGTAACTGGAAAAAAAAAATTTAAATGGAAAATCTGCCAAAAAAGTGATATTTTGAAATTGTATTTCTATTTTCTATTAAATCTTGCGCAACACCTAAAGGGTTAACAAAGTTTGTAAAATCAGTTTTGAATACCTTGAGGGGTGTAGTTTCTTAGATGGGGTCACTTTTAGGGAGTTTCTACTCCAGGGGTGCATCAGGGGGGTTGAAACAGGACACGGTGTAAATAAACCGGTCCATAAAAATCAGCCCTCCAAAAACCAAATGGCGCATCTTTCACTCTACGCCCCGCTGTGTGGCCGTACAGTAGTTTACAGCCACATATGGGGTGTTTCTGTAAACGGCAGAGTCAGGGCAATAAAGATACAGTCTTGTTTGGCTGTTAACCATTGCTTTGTTAGTGGAAAAAATGGGTTAAAATTGAAAATTAGGCAAAAAAATGAAATTCTCAAATTTTTCCCCATTTGCCAATAACTCTTGTGCAACACCTAAAGGGTTAACAACGTATGTAAAATCAGTTTTGAATACCTTGAGGGGTGTAGGTTATAGAATGGGGTCATTTTTGGGTAGTTTCTATTATGTAAGCCTCGCAAAGTGACTTCAGACCTGTAGTGGTCCCTAAAAATTGGGTTTTTGTAAATTTCTGAAAAATTTCAAGATTTGCTTCTAAACTTCTAAGCCTTGTAACATCCCCAAAAAATAAAATATCATTCCCAAAATAATTCAAACATGAAGTAGACATATGGGGAATTTAAAGTCATCACAATTTTTGGGGGTATTACTATGTATTACAGAAGTAAAGAAACTGAAACTTTGAATTTTGCAAATTTTTCCAAATATTTGCTAAATCTGGTATTTTTTTATGCAAAAAATAATAATTTTTTGGACTTCATTTTACCAGTGTCATGAAGTACAATATGTGATGAAAAAACAATCTCAGAATGGCCTGGATAAGTCAAAGCATTTTAAAGTTATCAGCACTTAAAGTGACACTGGTCAGATTTGCAAAAAATGGCCTGGTTCTTAAGGTTAAATAAGGCTGTGTCCCTAAGGGGTTAATTCTTATTTGTATATCTAAAAATTCTGTAAATTCTTTGTTGATGTTTGATTTGAAGGTTATTCCATCTACATTCTGATTGATGTTTTTTTAAAACGTATTTAATTGGGGCCCTCCACTGTTCCAAATGAACAGGATATCATCTATATACCGTCTCCATAGGACGAGGTCCGTCCCCAGTGTTAAAATGTTCCCATTGTGCCAAATAAAGATTGGCATAACTGGGGGCGAACCTGGTCCCCATGGCGGTACCACGCTGTTGCAGATAGTAATCACCCTTAAAATATAAATAATTGTGATGTAGAATGCAGTTGGCTCCTTCCACCAAAAAATCTGTTCGCCGCAAAGATTGCTATTCATCTCAAGTTGTGTTTTCATTGCGGAGGTACCACGCTTATGGTCGATTACAGTGTAGAGAGACTGGACGTCCAGTGTTCCCATAATCCAATGGGTTTGGACGGTCAGGCCCTCCAGTGTTTGAATAATGTGTGTGGTATCTCTTATATAGGACTTAGTCTCTTTTACTATTGGTTGTAGAAGGGTATCTATGTATTAGGATAGGTTAGATGTTCTAGAACCTATCCCTGAAATTATGGGGCGTCCTGGGGGGTCTTTAAGGTCTTTGTGGATCTTAGGCATGCAGTAGAATACTGGCAGTCTACACTGTGTACCCAAGATGAACATATGTTCTTGTTTAGATAGGATACCTTGTCTTAAACCCCTATCACAATATTGTATCAGTTTTGTATTTAATTTATCTAGAGGATCTCCTTATAGTTTTAGATAGGTGTTCACATCTGAAAGTTGTCTTAGGCATTCTCTATTGTAGTGTTCAGTGTCCAAGATAACAATCGCACCCCCTTTATCTGCAGGTCATGTTGTGATGTTACTTTGTTGTTGTAGTTGTTTTATTACCCGAATTTCATTTCATGATAAGTTACCCTTATATTATTTCTTATCTTTAATTTTCTGCAAGTCATTATCCACACATCTTTCAAATGTCGCAATTTCATGGCTGATCTAATTTCATGGAAATTTTTGGGATCTGTTCTTTAATTTAGTATGTTGAAACGTTGTATTTATGGCCTTCGGTGTCTTTGTAGATAGCGGATTTTTTTAAAATATTTTTTTAGGCATATCTTTCTAATGATTTTTTGGACTCCTATCTATGTATCAAATTTGTTGATTTTGACAGTTGGAGAGAATTTCAGACCTTTATTAAGTAAAGTTGTTTAAGATTCAGTTAAAATTGTGGAGCTCAAATTAACTATTGAACCTACATCGTGATTTAATGGTGTTTTTTGTGATTTGTCATTCTTTCTCTGTCCTCTCCTTGTCTTTTGAGGTCGTGATTGTGATTTGAGTGATTTTGGTGAATTCTCTTTAAATCTGACCGAGTGCGATTGGGTATTGGGTGTGGATATGGTGAATATGGTGTCGAGTATCGTGGTGTTTCTCTCTCTTGGTCTCGATAGGTGTTCTTCTGTCTCAAATTGCATGGGTGTGTTTGTGACGACCGTACATGACAGTCCGGTTGTGGTGAATATATTGATCTGTTTCTTATCCATGTCTTGTGATGTGGCGGGGTCCGGTCTAAAAAATGTTGGTCCAATAAAGTCTCATATTTGTTGCTCACTGGTACGTTATATTTGTCTTGAACATAAGATTTGTCTTTTCCATGTATACTTGTTTCAATTCGCTTTTTGTTTATGTGTTCTGTCATATCAGGATGTCTGGGTCGTTTGTCAGTTTGTGCCTGTACCAATTTGGATTTGAGGTTGTTGTGTTTTTTTTGTTTTTTTTATTAATTATGTCTAATTCTGTCTTATCTAAGCCTTTATATAGTCTCTCCTGCCAAGCATCGAACTCACTGTTTTTGGGTAGCTTCTCAATTATTTAGTCAGATTGTTTAATATTTGCGATCTTCTATTGATTATCAGGTTTATCAGTGCAACTGATTGTGTAAATAATAGTGTTTCCCATTATTTATTTAAAGTTTCGCAGCAGAGATCAATTTTAAAAACACCCTTTTTGGGCAAAGTACTTAATATTGCAGCCTTTGCTGCAGCTGTGATTGTTAAAAACAAGCTTGAAAAACTTCAATCATTTTCTGGGTTTTAAAAAAACATAAATTTTTGGCAATACTCTCCATCTGGGTCCTCTGCCGCATTAGTCAGTGTGCAATTTAAGCTAGAAATACAGCTATAATTTTCTGGGTTTAAAAAAACACAATTTTTGGGCAAAATACTTAATTTTACAGCCCTTGCTGCAACTGTTCGTGTGAAATTCAAGAGTTATATACTGCTGTCATTTTCTGTTATTAAAAAACACCCATTTTGGGCAAAATACTTAATTTGCGGCCTTTTCTGCATCTGTCAGTGTGAGATACACGCTTTAGATACTACTGTGCTATTTTGGTACAAAAAAAAACACCCATTTAGGGCAAAAATCTTAATTTTGCAGCATTGTCTGCATCTGTACGTGTGAGATACACCCTTTAGATACTGCTGTTCTATTCTGTTATTTAAAAAAACACCCATTTTGGGCAAAAAACTAAATTTGAGCCTTGTCTGCATCTGTTATTGTGAGATACACCCTTTAGATACTGTTGTTCTATTCTGCTATTAAAAAAACACTCATTTTGGGCAAGATCCTAAATTTGAGAAATATGAGGAGAGTGTCAAATAAGGGGGGACGTGGCCCCGGTTGTGGTGCTGCTGGTGGAGGTCCTGTTGCAGGGAGAGGACGTGGTCGATTTGTGCCAGCTACACGCACAAGTGAAACACATTTCTCAGATGCGAGTAGGCAACAGAACTTTCAGCAGTATTTGGTCGGGCCTAATGTGGCTCTACAAATGGTGAGACCAGAACAAGTACAGGCGATAGTAGATTGGGTTGCTGACAGTGCCTTCAGTTCCTTTACATTGTATCCCACCCAGTCTCCTGCTGAAAGATCAGAGTTGGCACCTGCAGCCGATGTCCATCAGTCTTTAACCTCACCCCCTTGCAAATCAGCCAAGCAGTCTGAACCCCAAGTCATGCAGCAGTCTCTTCTGCTTTTTGATGTCTCTGCTATCAGGGTTTCCCAAGGCCATCCACCTAGCCCTGCTCCAGAAGTGGAAGATATTGAGTGCACTGATGCCCAACCACTTATGTTTCAAGATAATTACATGGGAGGACCACCGCAGCATGTCTCGGATGATGACGAAACACAGGTGCCAACTGCTGTGGCTTTCGAAAGTGTGCAGACCGACAAGGAGGGCAGGGGTGAAGACTGGGTGGAAGATGATGTGGAGGACGATAAGGTCTTCGACCCCACATGGAATCAAGGTCATGCGAGTGACCTGTGTAGTTCGGATGAAGAGGCGGTGGTCGTACAGAGCCACCAGCACAGCAGAATAGGGAGCAGGGTGCAAAAGTGGAGTGGCCATCCCCTAGACAGTACGCCTGCTACTGCCCACCGCAGCAAGGGACTGAGCACACCAAAGCCAGCTCCAAGGAGGTCCCTGGCTTGGCAGTTCTTCAGAGAATGTGCTGACGACAAGACACGAGTGGTTTGCACGCTGTGCAATCAGAGCCTGAAGCGAGGCATAAACTTTCTCAACCTGAGCACTACCTGCATGACCAGACATCTAAGTGCAAAGCACGAGCTGCAGTGGAGTAGACACCTCAAAAACAAAGAAAGGTCTCTGGCTCCTCCTGCTTCATCTTCTGCTGCAGTCTCGGCCTCTTCATCCATCTCTGGAGTGACAGTGGCACCTGCTACCCCGCAATCAGAGGATCTGCCAGCAACACCACCACCTGGGTCACCAAGCATCTCCACAATGTCACACGGAAGCGTTCAGCTCTCCATCTCCCAAACACTGGAGCGGAAGAGGAAGTAGCCCCCTACCCACCAGCGATCCCTGGCCCAGAATGCCAGCATTTCAAAATGACTGTCCTTTGAAATGCTGTCATTCCGTCTGGTTGAGACGGAGAGTTTTAAAAGCCTTATGGCGGTGGCTGTCCCACAGTACGTCGTGCTCAGCCGCCACTACTTTTCCAGGCGTGCCATCCCTTCCCTGCACAACCAAGTGGGGGACAAAATCAGGTGCGCACTGCTGCAACGCCATCTGTGGCAAGGTCCACCTAACTACGGATACGTGGACCAGTAATCACGGTCAGGGACGTTATATCTCCATAACAGCACACTGGGTTAATGCAATAGTGGCTGGGCCTGAGGCGGATAGCAGTTTGGCGCATGTCTTTCCACCACCGAGGATTGCAGGGCACTTCAGTTTGCCTCCTGTTGCTTCCTCCTCCTACTCCGCTTCCTTATCCTCTACCAGCTCCTCATCCGGTCAGCGTAACACCTTTACCACCAACTTCAGCACAGCCAGGGGTAAAAGATAGCAGGCAGTTTTAAAACTTCTCTGTTTGGGGGACAAACCCCACACCGCGCAGGAACTGTGGACGGGCCTTGAACAACAGACCGATGAGTGGTTTGTGCGAGTCAGCCTCAAGCCCGGCCTGGTGGTGTGCGATAATGGGCGAAATCTCGTAGCAGCTCTGGGACTAGCCGGTTTGACAGACATCCCTTGCCTGGCGCATGTGCTGAATTTGGTGGTGCAGAGATTCCTTAAAAATTACCCCGATATGTCAGAGCTGCTGCATAAAGTGCGGGCCGTCTGTGTGCGCTTTTGGCGTTCTCACCCTGCTGCTGCTCGCCTGTCAGCGCTGCAGCATAACTTCGGCCTTCCCGCTCACCACCTCATATGCGACGTGCCCACAAGGTGGAACTCCACCTTGCACATGCTGGCCAGATTGTGCGACCAGCAGCAGGCGATAGTGGATTTTCAGCTGCAGCACGCACGGGTGAGTCGCTCTGCGGAACAGCACCACTTCACCACCAATGACTGGGCCTCCATGCGAGACCTGTGTTCCTTGTTGCGCTTTTTCGAGTACTCCACGAACATGGCCAGTGCCGATAACGCCGTTCTCAGTGTTACTATCCCACTTCTATGCCTCCTTGAAAAAACGCTGCTGGCGATGATGGAAGAGCATGTGGCACAGGAGGAGGAGGAGGAAGAGGTATCATTTCATAAGGTTTCCGGCCAGTCATTCACAAGTGGTTTCGAAGGTGGGTTCCTGCACCCACAAACGCCAGGTACACAATTGTCCACCCAGGGCACAGTTCTGGAGGATGACGAGGTGGAGGATGTGGAGATGGAGGAGGAGGAACCGTGTTCACAGCAGGGTGGCACCCAAACCAGCTCATGGCCATCACTGGTGCGTGGCTGGAGGGATACAGAGGACACAGACGATACACCTCCCACAGAGGACAGCTTTTCGTTGCC
This sequence comes from Bufo bufo, assembly GCF_905171765.1. Taxonomy (NCBI): domain Eukaryota; kingdom Metazoa; phylum Chordata; class Amphibia; order Anura; family Bufonidae; genus Bufo; species Bufo bufo. The sequence continues at coordinate 63,875,650 of NC_053390.1, forward strand.
TCTGGGCAGCCTGGCACACATGAGAGATTACATGCTGCAATGTCTCCGCAACGACCAGCGAGTTGGCCACATTCTAACTTGTGCTGATTACTGAGTGGCCACGCTGCTGGATCCCCGTTACAAGGACAACGTACCGTCCTTAATTCCGTCACTGGAATGTGATCGTAAGATGCGCGAATACAAGCGCACGCTGGTAGACGCACTGCTAATGGCATTCCCACCTGACAGCGGGTGCACAGTGGAAGCACAAGGTGAAAGCAGAGGAGGAGGAAGGAGGTCGCCAACGCAGCTGGGGCACCACCAGCACCTCAGAATGGCCGAAATATAGAAAAGCTTTGTCAGCTCGCCACAACAACCAGCACCACCAGCTGATATGGAACGCCTTAGCAGGAGGCAGCATTTCAGCAACATGGTGGAGCAGTATGTGTGCACATGCCTACACGTACTAAATGACGGGTCTGCCCCCTTTAACTTTTGGGTCTCCAAATTGGGCACATGGCCTGAGCTTGCCCTTTACGCATTGGGGGTGCTGGCCTGCCCTGCAGCCAGTGTATTGTCTGAACGTGTGTTTAGCACGGAAGTGGGCGTTATCACAGACAAGCATAGTCGCCTGTCACGTTTATTAAAATGAACCAGGCATGGATCCCACAGGACTTGTCCGTACCTTGTGCAGAATAGACATGTATACCGGCCTTACCCAGCTATTGTTATACTACAGCGTAATTGCTCATTGTTGTATTTTTGATATTTCCCACTCTTTTGGGATGCACCTCGTCCTCCTCCATCGCCGCTTCAACCTACACTGCTACCTCCACCACCTCCTCAACCTCCTACTCCATATGGACCTCCACCTCATAGATCAAGATTATTTTTTTCGGGGTCAAGTTTGGGTCAAGTTCTGGTCCCGAACTCAAACTTTTTTGTGAAGTTCGGCCGAACCTGTCAAACCCAAACATCCAGGTGTCCGCTCAAATCTAGTTATGTACCCTCCCTGCCAGTGTTTGCTAGACCACGTGTATGTGGTCTGATGTATCTTGGCACAGACACTGTGTGCCAGAGATACATTCACTTGCCGCTGAACATGACCATATAGCTCTGGGATGCCCTTCTGGGAGAAATATTTTCTTCCAGGTACCTTCCATTGCGGTGTGCCAATGGCAACACATTTTCTAAAGGCCTTGAGTCCACCAGTAGTTGGCGGGATAGCAGTTCCAGCAAGCCAGTGATCAGCCGTTGGGCAATAGGGTTAACTTTTTACTCTCGAACATTTGGGCCACGGAAGCCTGCCTTTTGCAAGATGAACGCGACGATGGCACAATGGAAGGTAGAATGCAGGACAAATGGGAGGAGAGACGAGAATAAGAGAAGAGACAGGACTTGGAGCGGTGGGAGTGTGGCTTTGTGGGTTCTGATGGTGTTGCTCCCACTGGGCCTGGTGATGGGAGGCCAGGTGCCTTCTTAAGGCGGTCATCCCCAGGTGAGAGTTGGGCTTACCGCGTCTTATGCATTGACAGCACAGGCTGCAGATGGCAACACTATTGTCAGCAGCTGACACATTAAAAAAAGGCCACACTGTGGAGCCACGTGCCGGCGTCCGTGGAGCGCAAGATGTGACAAGATGGTGGATGGCTTACTCCAGATACATTTGCAGTCTGCTTTTTGACTCCTGTGCACTGTGAGTTCTGCCTGCTTCTCCTCCTTCTACCCCCTATCTGCTGCTCTCTCTCTCCCTCTGAACTCCCCTCCTCTTTCTCTCTTATGGGCACCTATGTGACATCCATCGACACGTCATCATTCTCACCTTCACCACCACTGACATAAGAGATCTCGGAGTAGGCAGCAACAGCGGGGACCTCCGTGCTCGGGCTGATCTAGGTACTATCATTAGACTGTTGGGTGGCGGCCGTTGTTACCTCCTGTTCCTGATCTGATGCCTATAATGGCTGCACATCGTTAAGGTCTGGGAATTGATGGGGAAAAAATTCCTCTGACTCGAGTGGAGGGGCTATGGTGGTGGTGGTGTCTTTGGGGGTGCACACAGCAGAGAGTGAGGAGGGTGCAGATACATAGGATGAGGAGGGTGCAGAAGCGGAAGGCTGAGTGAGCCACTCAACCAACTCTGGTGCATCTTTTGACGTAATCACACGTACCTTCTCCAACTTTCCAGTTGTGCTCCGGCCTGGCACACCTACTTGACCCCTACCACCCCTGCGGAATGGTCTGACTCTTCCTCTGCCTGTCATTTTCAAAATGACCCTGTGACAATGTCCCTATAGAAGAGCAGTATTTGTGGAAGCAGGTATATCGCAGGCCTCAATCAATATTTGGTGGAAGCCGGTATATCAATCCCCTCTATCAGTATTTTGTGGAAACAGGTATATAGAACCTGTGACGAACTGCGACCGCCGCGGCCACAATACGTCATGAAACCGTCACAGCGCCCCTAGTGGTCAATCCGCAAACAGGCCTCCCAGCCACTTTCAGCACACCGACAGTCTAACTTGAGTCCGTACAGTCGATAGGCTGAAAGCGCAGGGATTGGACCGCCGATTGACCGCAAGTAAGCGTGTGAGCGACCGGACCGGAACCACACACAGGGTAGTTTAACTGCCACCACCTTGCAATTTATGGGAGCAAGGAACCCACTATCTGGATAACAGAACCGAGTAGCTTTCTCTTCAGAGAGGCTAGGGTAAGTTTTTGCAGTGTTTGAAAGCAGGCATATGGCTAGAGAAATGACTTGGAGGTCATTTATTATATATATACAATACAACTTCTCAATATGTGCAGTGTTTAAGGAAAGTATAGTCCAATAAACAAAAAAAGGAGAAAAGAAAGAAAATACTTATTTTCCGCAGAAAAGATGTCCGTTGGTGAAATAGTCCGTTGCAGGGATAAAGTCCAAGAAACCTTTGTCCAGTGTAATAATCCGAATATGCCTACAGCCCATGGGTTCTCTGGATGAGGCCCTCTTCAGGTGTTGTTAAAAGTGGAGAACTTCTTTAGCAGATTCTAGGTCTTTGTTATAAGGGTCCCAGGATCAAGACGGGGAATTGAGAGTCCGCCTGCTGGGGAAGGCTGTATTTCTGAGATGAATGCCAGTTCTGAAATATGGTATGTGCCATATCTCGGGATGTCTCCGCTGTACATAATTAGCAAGCACAGATTCACATTCCCCACAAAATGTGGAGTTCAGAAATATCAAATATGACTATTATAACTGGTTCTATGATGGGGTAGCACCATAACTTTACCTGGGCATCTCCTAGAGTTATGTTTGTCATATGTAAATTTCCAGTGAATTCTGAGTGACACGATGACGTAATTTTTACGTCCGTAAGATGCATGGTCACTCTTAAAAGGGTAAAATTCATATCTCAGATTCATGTTTCAATCTGGGAACCTTGGTGACGGCCTGTCTGACTCAAGCTAGCTTACAAGCCCCTTATGGCAGCGACACCAAATGGCTCCCCCCCAGGTGTAGTCTTCACACCTAGCTGTGATATCTCTGCAGAAAGGGAAGTTCTTTTGTGTAGGATCAACCTAAGGAAACCAGCTGTAATTGCGTTATCTGCTGGGCATCTATTGACTGACTTGAACAAAAGTACCCTTTTGTTTTCTGGGTACACAGAAGGAGACGCTCTTAGTAATCAGATTGTAGGTTCTGGGGCCTGTAGCTTCAGGGCCCTATAGAAATAAATACTGTTTAATAGACCCATTGATCAATAAGGGATAGTGATATTGATAATATTGGGAGGACGGTTGAATATTTTCGCGGATCATCCGTGACAGAACCCCTTAATGAGTATTTGCTGGAAGCCGTTATATCAAACCCCTTAATCAATATTTGGTGGAAGCTGTTGTATTGCAGGCCTTAATCAATATTTGGTGGAAGCCGGTATATCAATCCCATCTATCAGTATTTTGTGGAAAGAGGTATATAGAACCCCTCAATGAGTATTTGATGGAGGCAGGTATATCAAACCCCTTAATCAATATTTGGTGGAAGCTGGTGTATCGCAGGCCTCAATCAATATTTGGTGGAAGCCAGTAAATCAAGCCCCTCTATCAGTATTTTGTGGAAACAGGAATATAAAATCCCTAAATGAGTATTTTCTGGAAGCTGGTATATCAAACCTTTAAAGCAATATTTGTTGGAAGCCGGTGTATCGCAGGCCTCAATCTAAATTTGGTGGAAGCCGGTATATCAATCCCCTCTATCAGTATTTTGTGGAAAAAGGTATATAGAACCATTTAATGAGTATTTTCCGGAAGTGGGGATATGAAACCCCTTAATTAATATTTGGTGGAAGCTGTTGTATCGCAGACCTTAATCAATATTTGATGAAGCCGGTATATCAATCCCCTCTATCAGTATTTTGTGGAAAAAGGAATATAGAACCCCTTAATGAGTATTTGCTGGAAGTTGGTATATCAACCCCATTAATCAATATTTGGTAGAACCCGTTGTATTGCAGGCCTCAATCAAAATTTGGTGGAAGCCGGTATATCAATCCCTTCTATCAGTATTTTGTGGAAACAGGTATATAGAAACCCTTACTGAGTATTTGATGGAAGATGGTATATCAAACCCCTTAATCAATATATGGTGGAAGCAGGTGTATCGCAGGCCTCAATCAATATTTGGTGGAAGCCGGTATATCAATCCCCTCTATCAGTATTTTGTGGAAACAGGTATTTAGATTCCCATAATAAGTATTTGCTGGTAGTGATGGATGAACATCTGCCGGGACTGTTCGCGAACGCGCGAACGCGATCAAATGTTCGCGAACCACAAGTTCACGGCGGGTCCCATTCATTTTAATGGCAGGCGAACCTGAAAAACCTTCAGCTCATATTTGCAGCCAAGAATTAATTACTAGAAGTGCACAAATAGTCCCACAACATGGACAGTGACATACTAGATGTATTATTCAAATTTGCGATCTCCATTCATGAGTTTTTTCAATGTAAAATATATGCAATATAATTTTCGCGTACGCGCATGCGCAAATGCACTATACAGTACCCAAATGCACTATAAAGAAAGTATATTGGTATATAACACCCCGCTTCCATCAGTTTCTTTTGGGGGGCGACTGGTATATCACACCAGTAGAAATTATTTGTTCCAATAACGCTTGTCCCTCTAAATACCTGCAGTATCGCAGCAGAACCGCACACAACTGCCGCACAATACAAATGCACTATAATATACTGTCTAACATACAAAGTATAATATAACATTGTACAAGGAAGGCAATCCATTAGAATATACATAAAGATAAAACATAACCTTTAATAATGTTAATATGAGGGTCCATTCACACGTCCGTAAGTGTTTTGCGGATCCGCAAAACACGGACACCGGCAATGTGCATTCTGTAATTTGTGGACCGCACATGGCTGCCACTATAATAGAAAATGCCTAATCTTGTCTGCAATTGCGGACAAGAATAGGACATGTTCTATTTTTTTGCGGAAACACAAGCACGGATGCGGAAGTGCGGATGCGCAAATGCGGATGCGGACAGCAGATTCCGGCTCCATTGAAAATGAATGGGTCTGCACCCGTTCCGCAAAATTGCGGAACGGATGCAGACCAATTTTGCGGATGTGTGAATGGAAAAGATATCCCTCAAAATGAAAATAAATTAAATTATTAAAGTTAAGCAAAAAGCATAGATGTGGTAGGTAATAAGTGCTCGGTGCCACTAAATCAGGTGCTCCGCGGCACCAAATCAGAAACCATATGTCCTACCACAATCCGGGGGGTTCCAGTGCACATCCATGAATCCCGGAGGAAAAGCAAAAAACATCTATCCCTGGGCTAGATGATGATGTTGTATTGAAGGACAGGGTGGGCAAAGAACTGTCCCTGATATTGCCCTACAGGGGGGTGGTATTCTGGCCCTGATAGCCTAACCACAGACCACCCGCCCTGTTAAGAGCGACCCCGTCCGGAACCTTACCCTATATAAAAATGGCCCTAGTAAGCCCCTAGCCCCTAGGCCCCTGACTTCCAGGTGATCACTATATAGATCTATGTGTTTTTGACTCATTATAAAAGTATATTATAAGTTTATTGCACCCCTCTGTGTATCACACCTATCGATAGCACATCTATACCAGTCCTTAAAAAGACTTTTGTGGTCCTATTAGTTAGTGTTTGGTGTCCCTAACAGCCTGTCCCTGCTCCACACAGCAACCTCTTCCTACACTGGCAAAACACTGAATGTAAAATGGCGGACAGATCAGGTTTATTTATAAGGTAGGGGGTGTGTCCATGTGCTGAAATGTCTCAATTGGCTGTCCTGTACCACCTGATGGATGTGTCATGGGTCAAAGTTCTTCACAATTTAAAAGAATATGGCGAATCGCGAACATGCAAAGTTCGCCGCGAAACGACCGCCGGGCGAACCGCAAGGCCATCTCTATTTGCTGGAAGCCGTTATATCAAACCCCTTAATCAATATTTGGTGGAAGCTGTTGTATCGCAGGCCTTAATCAATATTTGGTGGAAGCCGGCATATCAATCCCATCTATCAGTATTTTGTGGAAACAGGTATATAAAACCCCTTAATGAGTATTTGATGGAAGCAGGTATATCAAACCCCTTAATCAATATTTGGTGGAAGCCGATGTATCGCAGTCCTCAATCAATATTTTGTGGAAGCAGGTGTATCACACCCCTCAATCAGTATTTTGTGGAAACAGGTATATCGCACCCCTTAATCAGTTTTTTGGGGGGCAACAGGTATATCACCCCAGTTGCAATTAGTTATTCCAATAGCGTTTGTCCCTCTATCTAGCTGCGGTATTTCAGCAGAACCGCACACAATTGCTGCACAATATAAATGCACTATAATATATTTTCTATGTTAGAAGGTATATTATAGGTATATCACACCCCTCAATCAGTTTTTTATTTTGGGCAACAGGTATATCACACCAGTTGCAATTAGTTATTCCAATAGCATTTGTCCCTCTATTTAGCTACGGTATCTCAGCAGAACCGCACACAACTGCTGCACAATACAAATGCACTATAATATACTTTCTATGTTAGAAGGTATATTATAGGTTTATCACACCCCTCAATCAATTTTTTTTGTGGCAACAGGCATATCACACCAGTTGCAATTAGTTATTCCAATAACGTTTGTCCCTCTATCTAGCTGCGGTATCTCAGCAGAACGGCACACAACTGCTGCACAATTCAAATGCACTATAATATTCTTTCTATGTTAGAAGGTATATTAAAGGTATATCACACCACTCAATCAGGATTTTTTTGTGGGCAACAGGTATATCCCACCAATTGCAATTAGTTATTCCAATAGTTTTTGTCCCTCTATCTAGCTGCAGTATCGCAGCAGAACCGCACACAACTGCTGCACAATACAAATGCACTATAATATACTTTTACTGTTAGAAAGTATATTCTAAGTATATCACACCCCTCAGTATGTCACACCTATCGATAGCACACCTATACCAGTCCTTAAAAGGACTTTTGTGGCCCTATTAGCTAGCGTTTGGTGTCCCTAACAGTCTGTCCCTTCTCCACACAGCAACCTCTCCCTACACTGGCAAAAAACAGATTGTAAAATGGCTGCCACATTGGGTTTATTTATAAGGTAGAGGGGGTGTCCATGTGCTGAAACGTCTCAATTGGCTGTCCTGTCCCACCTGATGGATGTGTCATTGGTCAAAATTCGGCACAATGCAAAAGAATATGGCACCGACGGACATCGCCATATGTTCGCATGTTCGACAAACCACAAATGAGCAAAGTTCACAGCGAAACGACCTCTGGGAGAACCGCAAGGCCATCTCAATAGTGTTGCCATCTGTAGCCTGTGCTTTCAACGCATAAGTCGCGGTAAGCCCTACACTCACCTATGGACGACCGCCTTAACAATGCACCTGGCCTCCCATCACCGAGCCCAGTAAGAGAAACGCCGTCAGAACCCAGAAAGCCACACTCCCGTCACTCCATGTCCTGCCTCTTCTCCTTCTCTCTCCTCCCATTTTTCCTCCACTCCACCTTCCACCGTGCCGTCATTGCGTTCATCTGACAGAAGGCAGGCTTCTGGGGCCTAAATGTTCGAGCGTAAAAAGTTGATGACGCAAGATAACCCTCTTGCCCAACAGCTGACCGCTGGCTTGTCGGAACTTCTAGCCTGCCAACTACTGGCATATAAACTGATGGACTCAGAGGCCTTTAGAAAATTCTTGGAAATTGGCACACCGCAATGGAAAGTCCCAGGAAGGAAATATTTCTCCCAAAAGGGCATCCGAGAGCTATATGGCCACGTTCAGCAGCAAGTGAATATATCTCTGGCACACAGTGTCGGTGCAAAGATACATCTGACCACAGACACGTGATCTAGCAAATACAGGCATAGAAGGTACATAACTTTTACTGCCCACTGGGTGAACCTTCTGATGGCCATCAAGCATGTAACCCGTGGCACACGTGCCACGTATAGCATACAGGCCTGCCTCTTCTTCTCCTCCTCCTACTCCATCCTCCGTCTCCTCCTCGGCTGACTCCTCCTTTTCCACTGCTACCGCCTCTTCCGCTGCACCCCCCAAGCACCACAGAACCTATTCGACGTGCCAGGTGAGACGTTGCCATGCTGTGCTGCGGCTGTTGTGCCTGAAAGCCAAGAGCCACACCGTTCCTGCACTACTTTCAGCTCTGTGGTCACAAGCCAATCAGTGGCTAACCTCGCTCAATTTAATAGTTAATAAAGTGGTGTGCGACAACGGTGCCAATCTGCTGAGCGCGCTGAAACAGGGCAAAATGACACACGTGCCGTACATGGCACACGTCCTGAACTTAGTCATGCAACGATTCATTGCCATATACCCCGGGTCCAGGACGTCTTGCGGCAGGCCAGGAAAATCTCTGGCCATTTTAGAAGATCTTACACGGCCATGGCTCGCCTTGCTGATGTTCAGCAGTGACACCACTTGTCCGTCAGACGTCTGATTTGTGACAGCCCGACACGCTGGAACTCCAACTTGTTTATGCTTGATAGGCTGCTCCAGCAGCAACATGCTGTTAACGACTACCTGTTTGAACTCTGCAGCAGGACAGGTTCTGGGAAGTCTGGTTTCTTTTGACCGCGCCAGTGGCTGCTTATGCACGATGCATGCAGATTGACATCATACCTTACACCTTCTTTCTGGAGTGTGCATTGCGTCATCATTGATCAAGCCGTCGAGGAGCAGGAGCTGTAAGATGAGGAAGTTGCAATGCTGAATAAATTCCCGGTTGGGGCTACTCCATCTGAGACAAGTCAGCGGGAGTAAGAAGAGTCAGAGGAGGATGGTGGCTGGGGGAGGAGGAGGAGCAAGATGAGCAGGCTTTGAGGGGGACTTTAAACTTTTTGGTGATCCCTGGTGTTGTCCCTGGCTGGGGGGAGGAGACCGAGGACGACATTCTCCTGGGCGATGAGCAGCAGCCAGGGCGCTCCACCGCTTCCAATTTAGTGCAAATAGGTGCCTTCATGCTCCATTGTTTGAAGAGGAACCCCCGTATGAAAAGCATAAAGGGCAAGGACCATTACTGGGTGGAAACATACTTAGACCCCCGGTACAAAAAAACAAAATGGTGGACATGTTGCCAGCATGTCAGAGAGCTGTCAGAATGCAGCATTTCTAGGCCTTGATGCAAGAGATGCTGCATTCTGCTGTTGCGGGTGCTGGCAGAGGAATTTCCACCCACAGCGAAACAGTTGCTGGTATCAATTCTACTGTGCCTGCAAGAAGAGGGTGGTGTGAAGATGTGTTGGTCACATCGGATATGAGATCATTCTGGCAGCCAACTCATCGACAGCCGCCCTCCGGAACCAGCCTCAAGGAACGCCTAGACCGACAGGTGTCTGACTACATCGGGTTAATGGCCGATGTGGATGCTCTGAGAAGCGAGGAACCCCTGGACTACTGGGTGTACAGGCTTGACCTGTGGTCAGAGCTGGCACAATGTGCCATGGAACACTTTGCTTGCCCCTCGTCGAGTGTCCTGTCCGAAAGGACGTTCAGCGCAGCGGGGGGGGGGGATCGTGACCGATATGCGCACTCGCCTAGCTCACGACAGTGTGGACTACCTCACATTTCAAAAAATGAATGGGGCATGGATCTCGGAAGAATTCAACACCTGTGACGACCAAGTGTAATTGAATTTCCTCATGCCATCCCACACAAATCCGCCACCACTCAGAACAAAGAATGGCCTTGTCTTATGTATATACAGCGGCATAAAGGGTCTTTAGGTGAATGCCTAATTTTGGGGACCTGTACTGGCCTACAGTAAAATTGTTATTCAGTGACCGCCTAATGTACCTCCAGCCACATAATCACTTGTTCTTTTATGTCAGGTGAATGCCTAATTTTTGGGGCCTGTACTAGTTCACAGTAAAATTGTTATTCAGTGACCGCCTAATATACCTCCAGCCACATAATCACTTGTTATTTTCTGTCAGATGAATGCCTAATTTTTGGGGCCTGTACTGGCCCACAGTAAAATTGTTCAGTGACCGCCTAATGTACCTCCAGCCACATAATCACTTGTTCTTTTATGTCAAGTAAATGCCTAATTTTTGGGGCCTGTACTCCCGTGGCATAAAATACAAATTTTATAGGCTCCAGCAGGGCAAATTTTGGAGAGCTTCCCTTTAAGATGCATAAAAATGGCCCCTGATTAAAATACATATTTTTTGTGGGAATTTTTGCCATTGATCCCCGTCTGGTATGTCACTGTCCATGTTGTGTTATTATTTGTGCACTTCTAGTAAATATTTGGTGGCTGCAAATATAACTTGAAGGTTTTTCAGGTTCGCCTGCCATTAAAATGAATGGGGCCCGCCGCGAATGCGCGGTTCGCGAACATTTGATCGCGAACGCAGTTTTGCGAAACGTCCCGATGTTTGTCCATCACTATGTGTGACGTCTTAAAGTGAGGAAAATATATATATTTTGAAACAACAAATATACAAAAAGTGCATGAAAACAGTGACAACTTCCTGATGCTGCCGCCACCTCCAGACTCTGTCATTGTTTACTCATCATACTGCTGCCATCTCCAGACTGTCATTGTGCCACTCGGTGGCCTTCTCCTGATGCTGCAGCTGCATCCGCCACCTCCAGACTCTATCATTGTGCCACTTAGTGTCCTCCTCATACTGCCGGCACCTCCAGACTCTGTCATTGTGCCACTCTGTGGTCCCTCCATGCTGCTTCCAGCTCACCACTATGTCATAGGGCCACTCTGTGGACTTTTGATGCTGTTACCACCCTCCTCACTTCATGACTGGGCCAATACTGATGGATTACTGAGCAAATGCTGACCGAGTGAAGGTGGATGCTCCACAGACAGGATATGTTTTTTTGTGGGTTATTGTTCAACTTCTGACGGATCAGAGGAAGGTCAAAATAATCAGTGTCGTCAACACAAACTTACTGCTGACACCCTCTCCACTCTGTATTGGAGTTGTAAAAGCGTTTAATACAACAGGTTTTGTAGACATCTATTTGGAATCAGCTGACGAGGGTTTAAAAGCAGTGCGCTTGTTCTTGATGCTAACATCGACCTATAAGGCTGAGTGCATAATTTAGTTATTTTGTCGGTTTTGGCCCCATGACAGGTCAAATAAGTGAAGTGTACAGTAATTCTAAGAGCGACGCCTGTCATCTGCATGTCATACAGACTCACAGTATTATTTTACTACCCCAGCAGACTCCCTATGCGTGCTTCTGCAAGGCACAGTGTTCTACACCCCTATAAAGGCTCTATGCATCCCGGAAATAGCAGTTTTTTAATGCGATACGCCACAAATAAATTTGGATCAAAGCAAATTTTTCCCCAAAAATTCGGTGAACCGGCAAATCGAATTGTTTTTAACATTCGCTCATCTCTATTTAGAACATATAACTGCACCTCTGAACGGCAAATATTTTTTTACTTTTGCCACTAATACATGACAAAAAGGGCTTTATAAAATATAACTACACCGCTAAACGACAATTAGGCCCTTATTTTTTTCCACTTATACACTCCACAAAAGGCTTTAGAACATATAACTGCACTGCTGAATGGCAAATATATTTTTCTTTTGCCACTAATAGACGACAAAAAGTGCTTTAGAATATATAACTGCACCGCTGAACGACAAATATATTTTTCTTTTTTCCACTCATACATTCCACAAAAGGCTTTAGAACATATAACTACACCACTGAACGGCAAAAATATTTTTCTTTTTCCACTAATACACGACAAAAAGGGCTTTTGAACATATACTGTAACTGCACCGCTGAACGGCAAATAGGCCCTTATTTTTTTCTACTTATACACTCCACAAAAGGCTTTAGAACATAACTGAACTGCTGAACAGCAAATATATTTTTATTTTGCCACTAATACACAACAAAAAGGGCTTTAGAACATATAACTGCACCGCTGAACGGCAAATATATTTTTCTTTTGCCACTAATACACGACAAAAAGGGCTTTAGAACATATATCTGCACCGCTGAACGGCAAATATATTTTTCTTTTGCCACTAATATACGCAAAAAAGGGCTGTAATTTGCTCACTTCACCACACAACGGCTAATAAGCCTTTTTTCCCACTAATACAAGCCAAAAAATGCTTTAGAACTGTAGAAAAGGCGCAAGGGTCTGTAATTGACGGAAGGTATGTGTCACCGAGGTTCCTGGCCTCGTGAGATATGAACTGGTAATTTTGTGTGTCAGCGGCAGCTAGTGCTCGCTGACACTGTTTTTAATTAGTGTGGCAGTAAAGCCGATCCGGGACGGTTCTTATTGGGAGCAGCCAAAAAGCAGGGTGGGTGGCTGTTCCCCACGTTCCAGGCCAGGTTTTGGGTTGGGAATTAAAAACCCAGCCAGCAGCTCAGCTGGGTGTGGAATGATCCTCCAGGTGATAGTGGAGCTGTGGAAGCTCTGTGTTTGGGAGCTGAGGAGTTCCACCATGCTGTAAGGCTGAGAGCCATATGAGAGCCGCCTGCTGGGAGTCCGGCGCCCTAAAGCCTGCTGTGGACTTCCAGGTGACATGTTTTGTTCTGTGGACTCTTGCTGTGTGAATTAACACCAGGACCCTTGTTGTGTGAATTAACACCAGGACCCTGCAAAGTATTGTTTTTCTTTTCTGCCTTTTTGTGTGAATAAACACTGAACTTTTGCTTTTCAACCGTGGTCTTGCCTCTGTATTGCGTCCGCTTACCCTGCCTACCAGAGCAAATACCTACAGAACATATAACTGCACCGCACAAGGGAAAATAAGACATAGAAATATTTCCTTGTAATAAACCCTGTTAATGGCTGTATCAAACAGCACTTGCGCCCCAATAGCAAGAACGGTTTGCTGGAATTATAGAGCTGTATAATGGCAATTTGGATCCCCAGTCAGTGCAGCAAGGTGTATTAGGATTGTTCCTATTACCCAGGCTGTAACCTCCCCTACTGAACCCTGTTCTACATAAATGCTGTGGAATGATTCACCCCTATCTTTTCCCTACACCTTGAATAATCTTTCCCTGAACTTGTAAATTGTTTTTTAGCACAATAAAATCTTTCCTAGCACTGTCCCTAGCGCCTGCTGACGTCTCTCTCTGCACTAAGTACACTGGAAAATGGCAGAATCCAAGATGGCTGAGGCTATTTATAGGGCTGTTACATCACAGGGCTGGCTGGTTGCTGAGTGGCTGCATGAATGTCATTATGGGTGACCCCGCGTCATTACACGTGCAGCAGCCATTTTATGAAAAAATGTAATACGTGACCGCGAAGCGTGAGGAAATCGGTGTGAATCAAATATTTCCTGAAATTCGGATCTAATTCCACTGATTTGCTTGTCTCTATTAATAATCTGACTGTAGTGTGCTGCCACACAGAACATTGTTACAAATGGTCTATTATTTCTGACCACCTGCTGCTGCCACTATTCTGATGCTGCCACCCGCTTGATGACACAGCCTCTACTGCCATCTGCTCCTACTGTGGTCTGCCACTATCTTGTTCTGTTACTGCCACTGCTGTTGCCCCCCTCCTCACTCTGTTCCAGGTCCACTATTGTGACTCTTCATTCTGTTGCCACCCTCACAAGTCTGTTATGAGGCCACTATTGTCCTTGTTTAGCCATGTTAATATCTCCTTTTATTTTTCCGTTCTTTTGATCTGTCAGAAGAACAGAAAATAAAAGGGTTCTGTCATTTGGGCAACCATAATGCGTCTACTACATGGTCAGTATTTTGCAACAGGATTTGACCATGACTTGGAAGCTAAAAGCAGGAGTGGGTCCAAAACACAGAAGACATGCAAATATTCCATTCACCTCATCAGTGAAGCATGGTGGTGGTAGTGTCATGGCGTGGGCATGTATGGCTGCCAATGGAACTGGTTCTCTTGTATTTATTGATGATGTGACTGATGACAAAAGCAGCAGGATGAATTCTGAAGTGTTTCGGGCAATATTATCTGCTCATATTCGTCCAAATGCCTCAGAACTCATTGGACGGCGCTTCACAGTGCAGATGGACAATGACCCAAAGCATACTGCAAAAGCAACCAAAGAGTTTTTTAAGGGAAAGAAGTGGAATGTTATGCAATGGCCAAGTCAATCACCTGACCTGAATCCGATTGAGCATGCATTTCACTTGCTGAAGATAAAACTGGGAAAACAGGGAAAATGCCCCAAGAACAAGCAGGAACTGAACACAGTTGCAGTAGAGGCCTGGCAGAGCATCACCAGGGATGAAACTCAGTGTCTGGTGATGTCTATGCGTTCCAGACTTCAGGCTGTAATTGACTGCAAAGGATTTGCAACCAAGTATTAAAAAGTGAAAGTTTGATTTATGATTATTATTCTGTCCCATTACTTTTGGTTCCTTAACAAGTGGGAGACACATATGCAAACTGTTGTAATTCCTACACCGTTCACCTGATTTGGATGTAAATACCCTCAAATTAAAGCTGACAGTCTGCAGTTAAAGGGATTCTGTCATGAGATTTGAGGCCTATAACCTAAACATATGGCCAGGTCCCTACTAATACCCTGAATCCGAAACTGACCTTATTAAATGTGCCTGTGGCTCTATTAGCATATAAAACAGGTTTTTATAACCTGTCACTCACGTACCAAATGTGTCCAAGGGGATGTCTCATCATGCCGGGTGCCCGGCTGCAGCCGCCTTCCGACTAGAAATCGCCGCCCTCCCTTTCAATAGAGCCGCCTACCTCACCTCATCGCCGCCTCCCTCACCTCAGTGCCACCTCCGAAATCGTACGCTCTCCACAGCCAGATCCCGCGCATGCGCACTAGATATAACCTGATGCGCCCATGCGGACTCCTGGCAGCGGCCTCGTTGAGCAAAGTGCGCATGCGCCGGCCGGCGCACTTCGCTCAAACCTGCCTTGACCGCCGTATTGCAGCCATCCAACCTCTTACAGCCGGGTGCAAAGCTGTTCGGAGGTTCGGAGTGCACAGGCTGCTTTTCTACAGAGGCTCCCTTTTGATCTATTTCTAGTTATACCTAGTGCGCATGCGCGGGATCTGGCTGAGGAGAGCGGACGATTTCAGAGGCGGCGCTGAGGTGAGGGAGGCGGCAATGAGGTGAGGTAGGCGGCTCTATTGAAAGGGAGGGCGGCGATTTCTAGTCGGAAGGCGGCTGCAGCCGGGCATCCTGCATGATGAGACGTCCCCTTGGACACATTTGGTACGTGAGTGACAGGTTATAAAAGCCTGTTTTATATGCTAATAGAGCCACAGGCACATTTAATAGGGTTATTAGTAGGGACCTGGCCATATGTTTAGGTTATAGGCCTCAAATCTCATGACAGAATCCCTTTAAAGCACATATTGTTTGTTTCATTTCAAATCCATTGTGGTGGTGTATAGAGCCAAAAATGTTAGAATTGTGTCGATGTCCCAATATTTATGGACCTGACTGTATATTTGCTATATCAAATATTCTTCATTTTTTAACATCTGAAAACATGATTCCTCCCTGCTTCTTGCTTGTGGGCCAATGAGT
Organism: Bufo bufo; assembly: GCF_905171765.1. Classification (NCBI taxonomy): domain Eukaryota; kingdom Metazoa; phylum Chordata; class Amphibia; order Anura; family Bufonidae; genus Bufo; species Bufo bufo. The sequence continues at coordinate 63,891,715 of NC_053390.1, forward strand.
CATTGGCCCACAAGCAACTTAAGCTGGGAGGAATCATGACTTTAGATGGGAAAAATGACAAATATTAAATATATAGCATTATATCGAATATATTAGTTTTTTAGAATATTCATCTTTTTTTTTTCAATCTGTACAGTTGTTCCACTTCGGCATACTCCTCCCCGACAAGCGTCCCTGTCACCATGGGAATGCCTGAGGGTTAGAATATACCATCGGATCTGAGTTTTCACGATCTCAGTGAGATCGTGAAAACTCAGATCCAATGGTATATTCTAACCCCCGGGCGTTCCCATGGTGACTGGGACGCTTGACGGGGAGGAGTATGCCAAAGTAGAACTGTACAGATTATATTCATTTTTTAGAATATTTGTAATAAATAAAAAAAAACAAGAATATATAGCAATATAGCAAATAAAAAATAAAAATAAAATATAGAGCAATTTAGCTAATATAGTGCTATGATCTTTTTTTTAATAGCTGTAATTTTTTTCCAATCTGAACAAAAAAAAAGATTAAAGCACTATATTAGCTAAATTGCTCTATATTTGTTTTTTTTTTATATTCGCTATGTTGCTATATATTCTTGTTTTAGAATATTATGAATATTCTAAAAACGCAACCATTAGGAACGTTGCCCATACACAGAACTAAGTTGGATTCGCAATGCGAGAATATTACTTTGCCTATTTTTTGCAATAAATAGAATAATGACTCAGTATTCAATTTATTGCAAAAAATAGGCAAAGTAATATTCTCGCATTGCGAATCCAACTTAGAGCTTTCCATAGGCAACGTTCCTATTGGCTTGCTAGAATAAGCGAATATAGAGAATATAGCGCTATATTTGTTATCTTCGTAAATTCTAGATAGCCAACCAATAGGAAAGTTGCCTTATACAGTTAAACTTGCAATATGCGAATATTTAAATCACATATTATTCGAGATGAATATAATAATGACAAATATTTGATTTCGACAAATATAAGACGAATATTCAATCGAATAATCACAAAATATCGCAAAATCGAATATGGCACCTCCCACTCATCACTAGTCCAGATATACGACATCCATTTATTCGCCGCTGTCAAGTCTAGAACTTATCTCTTCATAGAAACTAATTAAATTAGTTTGACATGACCGATCCCTCATGATGCCATACTGATATGATGTTATTTGCTTCTTTTCATTGAGCTCCTCCAAGATAGCATCTCTTAGAAAACCTTCAAACAGATTACCCACAACAGATGTTAAACTTACCGGCCTATAATTCCGGGGTCTGTTTTTGCACCCTTTTTGAATATTGGCACCACATTTGCCATGCGCTAATCCTGTGGAACACTCCCTGTCAGTATAGAGTCTGTAAATATAAGGGTCTGGCTACGACATTACTTAATTATTTTAGGATACGGGGATGTATGCCATCTGGCCCTGGCGATTGTCTATTTGAATCTTTTTAAGTTGCTGTTGTACTTCTTCCTGGGTCAGACAGGGCACTTTTAATGGGGAATTTACTTTTAAATTCTGCATTTCATCTGACAGTTTATTTTCCTCAGTGAATACAGTGGAGAAAAAAATATTAAATAGCTTTTCTTTCTCCTCGTTGCTCTCTGCAACTCTGCCCTCATTGCTCCGTAGAGTGCCGACACCTTCAGATTTATACTTTTTCCCTTTTATATAATTGAAGGAAATTTTAGGGTTAGTTTTGCTCTCTTTGGCAATTAATCTCTCGGTCTCTAGTTTGATGCCTTTTATAGATCACCTTAAAGGTGGAAAAAGTTCTGAAATGATTTATCTTTTTCTCATTTTCAATCTGACATTTTAACAGGGGTGTGTAGACTTTTTATATCCACTGTATGTATATATATATATATATATATATATATACAGTACAGACCAAAAGTTTGGACACACCTTCTCATTCAAAGAGTTTTCTTTATTTTCATGACTATGAAGGCATCAAAACTATGAATTAACACATGTTGAATTATATACATAACAAACAAGTGTGAAACAACTGAAAATATGTCATATTCTAGGTTCTTCAAAGTAGCCACCTTTTGCTTTGATTACTGCTTTGCACACTCTTGGCATTCTCTTGATGAGCTTCAAGAGGTAGTCCCCTGAAATGGTCTTCCAACAGTCTTGAAGGAGTTCCCAGAGATGCTTAGCACTTGTTGGCCCTTTTGCCTTCACTCTGCGGTCCAGCTCACCCCAAACCATCTCGATTGGGTTCAGGTCCGGTGACTATGGAGGCCAGGTCTTTTGGCGCAGCACCCCATCACTCTCCTTCATGGTCAAATAGCCCTTACTTTCAAAGTTTTCCCAATTTTTCGGCTGACTGACTGACCTTCATTTCTTAAAGTAATGATGGCCACTCGTTTTTCTTTACTTTACTGCTTTTTTCTTGCCATAATACAAATTCTAACAGTCTATTCAGTAGGACTATCAGCTGTGTATCCACCTGACTTCTCCTCAACGCCACTGATGGTCCCAACCCCATTTATAAGGCAAGAAATCCCACTTATTAAACCTGACAGGGCACACCTGTGAAGTGAAAACCGTTTTAATAGGAACAAAAGATAGCAGATAGTCATTGTTGTCTGTGGGAGACTGTTGTGTGCATGTGTTTAATCTGTGCTAAGGATATTGTTCAGAGAAGGGGGACAGATAACCTGTGTCAACCACTTATTGTGGATGGCAGATACTGTGTTATTTGTTTATATGTGTTATCTTTCACTGTACTACTACATTTGAAGATAACTAAGTCAGGAACCAGAAGATGACTGACTAAGAGACAGAGCACATAGAAAAATCAATAGGGAGCAAGTCAATTTAAAGGTTTTCTTTTAGGTCATGGACGCTAGGGACCATAAGTAGAGATGAGAGAATCAGTTCTAAACAAATGGAATTTGACCACAATTTTCCAAAAATTCTGATCAAATTAGAATATTTGGTGGTTCTATTTGGACAAATTTCTTAAAATGGCATTAGCCATTTGTCAGATCAAAGATAGGATAGACAAAGGAGGATAGCATGACCGTCGGTGATGTGTGTGTATACACCCCAGAAGGCATTTGTTGCCAAAGAGCAAACATTTTCTAAACCTTTTTTTCTGCAAAAAAAAATAAAATAAAAAATCCCACAGTGCAGGTTGTTTTACAGAGCTTGAAATTAGTTGCATTCAGTTTTAGGAAACCCCAACCGAATATCAAGATTTTTTCTCATAATCAGCAATAAGTAAATAGTGGATAAATCCCAGAAAACCGTTTAAAGAGGAACTGTCCACTCCTGACATGTCAGTTTTAATAACTACAATTCTGGAGCACCTATTCTTATGACTTTATATTGTGCCTGTCACGAGGGTATCAAGAGCCACGTCTGACTCTGTTATACTCGGGGTCAGGAGGTCGCAGCGGGTGGCTGCGCGCTCTATATCTAAAGATCACGTTGTTTCTTAGTGATTGTTTTCTGTGTTTGCCTTGCTATCCTTTTTGTCTCAATCAGGGATCCGTAGCTTCTCCTCCTCAGCTGTTTCTTGTCTGCCACTCCCAACCTCCTTATATTCTCCCCTAACTCTTCTCTAGTTGCCAGTTATAGAGCTTCCTGCCTGGACATCTATACTGACCCACTGGAGTTGTGAATCCTGGTTGTCGTTCCAGAGTGCTACCCTCCGGATCCCTGTTGGGCTTCTTGTTGTCTCCTGTTGTCGCCCACCTGGGATTATATGTTGAGTTTGTATTGTCTGTCCTTCCCTTGGTGTTTTCCTTTAGAGCTAGTGGTGCGGACTAGTGTTCCCACCGCCCTGTTCACTATCTAGGGCTCAGCTTAGGGAAAGCCAGGGCTTTAGGCACGTGATCGGCGTACGGGTGAGGAACCCGTCTAGGGACGTCAGGGCAGCCAGGTGCCAGCCGCTAGGTGAGTCAGGGGTCACCACCTTCCCTCTCACTTGGGCAGGGCCTTCCTTATTCCCTCCCTCTGCGTCACGTATGTGATAGTCACGCCGACCGTGATAGTGCCATTCCTTATTTTCCTGATAAAAGTTTACAAATAAATTGCCAGCAGTCTGCAGTAATGGTACTGCTGGCTATGAATAGTAGCTGGTGTGTCTGACTGTGTCCAATCAGTGCTGCCAGTATCAGACTGGTAACACCCTTCTATACTTTTCATGCAAGCTGTTGACGATTCAGTCATAAACTTCTAGTAGAAATAACAAAGGAAAGGCACAACATATAGCCATAAATTGATGCTCCAGAATTGGTATAACATGGGGAATGCAAGCAGTTACTAAGGAAGACATGCCAGGAAAGGTGACAGCTCCTCTTTAAGGTCAAGACACTGCTAGCTTGCGGTAGTAAATTATGAAATTATTATGTGTCTCCACATAATGAAATATTGTTTGCAAGCTAGAACAGCCAAATAACATTTCGATAGGAGGAAACGTAGCTATCAAGTAGAGTTTCAAGATTTAGCTGGAACCAAGTAAAAATATTTTTTTGCATTTATTTTTGAAGATTCTGTGCTCTAACAAGGTAACTAATTCAAGAACTATATTAACCAGTACAGTTAAAATGTCATAAGAAGTGCACTTAGAAGCTGGTAGTGTTTAAACAGCACAGTTAACAGTGGTAAAAGATGTATGGGTAACAGTAGGAAGAAAGGAAGGGTTATGTCAAGAAACCTATAGTGGGAAGTGATACAGTGGATGAATGTGATATTAGCGAGGAACTCAATGTCAAATATGCACCAAAGCTCCAATGAGAAGATATGTAGCTGAAATTAGAAGTTTATGTTAATCATATATTCTCATAGCTAATTTTAAACAGAAATCCTTTAAAATTTTAATAAACAATGCCCATAATTCTGTGGATCAAAATAAAAGCATAGCAGTATTAATTATATTATAGTGCACAACTGAAACAGAACTTTTCTTGGCTTACCATTAGTCTCAAAATCTTGGTTATAGAATCACATAAATAGAGAGATTTTCAGAGCCCCATAGCAGAATGGGCTCTACTTCCTACTAAGAGCTCTGCCACGTTGGCTAGGTCTTTAAGAAAGTTAATGTCCACCATTCCATGTCTTAGAAGTAAAACCTGTACTGATGTGTTTCTTAATATTCTTCATCTGTTTTTTCAGACTTGATCAATTAAATAAATTTAGCTATACACAAATCCCATATCTGCATATAGATTTAAAAAGCTAACATTAAAACAAAATCCCCATCTCATCCATTCACCCGTCGTATGCAGTGGCCAGAGGTGCCTGAGGTTAGGGGAACAATAAAGCTTCATAAAATTTGCTGAGAGTTACATAAACAGCATAGGACAGCAAGTGAGGGAGAGTTCACATCACCGTTATTTTTACGTTCTTCTGATCTGTTAGAGGAACAGAAAAATAAAGAAAAAACTGATCCTGTAAAGAAATGGATCCCATGTGTCAGTTATGTACATTTGGCATCCGGTTGAGCCATTTCCATCTGAGATCAGTTTTTTTAGATGGAAAAAATGTACTCCATGCAGTGGACAGATAGATAAGCCTGGTTGCTGCATTTAGGATAGACTGAAGGGGGGGGAGAGTTTAGTTAGGGGAAGAGGAGTATAGTACAATTTTGGCCATTTCCACTGTGAGAAAAAGGTAGATTGTGGAAATGTTCTTGAGATGCAGACAATATGAGCCTGCCATTGATTTAATATTGAAAACAAAGGAAAGATCAGAAAGAGTCAAACACAACCACAAGACAACTGGTATACTATGATGACATCTCAGACTGAAACTGAAATATAAGTGAGCTTCCTCTGGCAGTGGTTGCAGGATATCATAGTGTTGCAGTGAGCATGGAAATTGGTACAGTGCCAGGCTCCCTTCTGAGTTTTTGCAGAATGTGTTGTTACAAAAATGTTTCAAAAAGTAGCAATTTTAATGAGCTTTAATTTTATGTGATTCAGTTTGGGAGAATTAAGAGACAGAGAAGAAAGAAAAAACACAGCCAATTCGGCCAACTTATACCCAAATCAAATGTTCTCAACTCTAATGTCTAGTCTGTAAAGTTATGCAAATTCATCTTGAAGGAGGACAAGAAGGTAATGAAAAAATACCCCTGCTGTTTCCTAAAACCAGTCTAGTTCAAAACAGGATCATTAAAACCTAGTTCCTGAATGGGTTAATATTTTCTGTAGATCTTGTAATGCAATTCGGAAGTATTTCCAGTAAAATTACCTAAAAGTCACAGAGGAAAAGCTTTTCAACTTTGCACAGAAATCCATTGAGATAACTTGCACATTTTATTACAGCTTTGATTTAACTTTAAGCTAAACTCCACTGATTAAATATTATGAAATATCTACTTTATTCCTACCATTCCGGCTTTTATCATATAATGTCATCTTGTATAAATAAATGAAGACACCAAGAGTGTGAGGAATAAAACTAGATATGCATGCTATCTATGAGGAAAGAGGTAGAGATGCACGCCTGCAATTGAATAAGCAATTTAGCAGAAGAAAGCATGTCATTAGATTGTTAGCGACTTCAAAATCTTGTCCTTGAACACGTCCTTGGATATGAGAATTGTAAATGGTAGCAATGGGTGTTTTCAATGGAGTCATCTGTCAACTTTTCCCATTATCTCTTACCTAATATACATAGAAATGCATCAATTCGAGTGACTTATCAACATGTTTCAAAAATACTGTGCGAAAATCTCAAATTAATAGAAAATGACTATCTGAATATGATAGGATGGATTTTAAAGACAGATGATAACCTTGTGCAGTGCTGCAAAGTTAGCGTTCAATATTGATGACTCAATGGTGAAGTATTAAACATTAAACTTTAGCTTCTGGAAAGACTCATCCTCGGTGCCGAGTCATTGGTACAGGGAAGTTGCTGCTTTTCTATCAGAGAAGCTAGTTCTTTTCTATGGAATATTTAGCATTTTCATTATCCAGGGGAAATCATGTGGTTCTAGATAATTCATATACATTAGAATGTACTGCTGAGAAGTCAGGGCATAGCTTGATGTAGCACCATAGGGTGTACCAGTTGATAATATTTCAAGTATTGGATGAACCGGTTGACAATATGTCAAGTGTGGTCTTATCTGGCAACACTTTGATTTGTGGAGAATGCAAACCAGAAACACTTCTGTCTGTTTGCATTCTGTGATAACATCCTATTGTGTGGACGGCTTTGTCTACTGAGACAGAGCGGGGTGGGCGGGGGTAGAGAACTCTAAACATTACTATGTCTTTCTTTTTAGAGGTGTGATAGTCCTTCTACTATGTGATTTGTCTAAGCTGCTACACAATTGAGTCACAGTTAAGTTTGGAGAAGGCTACACTTATTAATGCAAAGATTAAATGTGTTATCCTGATCCTGTGTTCAAATATACTGTCCGAGGCTGAGTAAGAGCACCCATAGCACCCAGCACCTGAACATATGACCCAGCAATTACTTGGCTTTGGCGCTAAACAGAGGCGTAGTGGAGAAATCTATATGCAAAAGAAAGCAGACTGTGAGCATTACGTCTTCTTAGTATTATAGACCTGCTACTGTGTGATTTGTCCTATCAAGGGCAAAGTTTCCATTCACTTTTCCAATTCTATATTTAATTAACACTGCAAAATGTGGTTTGATAAAACCCCCTGGAAGTCACCTAAGGCACATCCAGCACTCATCTACCCATTTTAATTTTGCCACATTGTTCCCTGCTAGTGATGAGCGGCAGGGGTCATATTCGAATTCGCGATATTTCACGAATATTTTGTAGAATATTCGTCGAAAATTCGCAAATTCAAAAATTCGCGTTTTTTTTTTTACTCAAAAAACCGGAAATGTAATGATTGTGTAATATGCGAATTTTCGGAATTCGAATTTTCGGATTTGAATTTTTTATTGCAAATTTTTCAACTTACAACTATTAGACAAAGAAGATTATATCACTAAATTAGCTAAATTGCTCTATTCGATTTTTTTCGAATATTCTCTATGTTGCTATAACTTCGTTTTTTAGAATATTTGTAATATTCTAAAACAAGAATATATAGCTATATATCGGATATAAAAAAAAATCTGAAAAAATTTTAATATTCGAGAATAACTATATTCGAAATTTTCGAAGTACCTATGTTCGCGATAAAAATTCGAAATTCGAATATTCGTGATCAACACTATTCCCTGCACAGAGCAGAGTGCAGAACTGGGTAACAGGATGTTGCAGTAAATCTGAGGAGCAACACAGAATACTCCAAGTTGACATGCTCTAGCACTTTTTTTGAGCAGTCATAGGCCCCTTTCACCTGGGTCCACTAAGGGTCCACTAAGCGGCATTGTTTCTGAGTGGCCGCACCATTACTGAGTAGGAGAAACAATTGCTGTGTGGAGAGCACAATGCTGTATTTACATCAATACTGGGGGAATCAGTTTCATTGTGTGTTGGAGCACTATTACTGTAGGAGTAACTAAATAGTCACCATTACTGAGTAGGAGGCACATAGGGTAGTCATCATAATGCCGTGTTGGGGGCATGCAAAGTTACTAATACAGGGTTACAAAAGGGGATTATTACAGTGGTGGACCTGAAGGATCATATTACTTTAGGGTGTATTCACATCACCGTTTAGCTTTTGGTTCTTCTGATCCATCAGAAGAAGAGAGAGTGAAAAAAAAAAAACAGGATCCTATATTTTAAAAAAACGGATCCTGTTGCAACAGTTGTCATCCGTTTGAGACATTTCCATCTGAGATACGTTTTTTTTTACAGAAAAAAGTCCTGCAAGCAGTACTTCTTTTCCCGTCCTGTAAAAAAATGGATCCTATGCAATCTTATGCATAACTGATGCAGGAGGATCTGTGTTTTTCTTAAAGGATACTGTTTTCTCTCTCTCTCTCTCTCTTTCTTCTTCTGACCAATCAGAAGAACGGAAAGCTAAACAGTGATGTGAATGCACCCTTAGTACTGTGTGAGAGCCTAATAATGCCAGCAAGCTCAGTAGAAGTTATTTGAGGATATGACAGGTCATTATGGTGGTCTGGACCAAAAGGAAAATATATAGGAAAATAATGATTCCAATCTGCAAAGACATCACTTGCGAGTCACTAACTGCATTGCATTCATTTATGTAAGGTCTACATCAACGTTATACTTTGCAGAGCTCCAGTGTAACATTGGAATCTGATCTCTATATTGACACCCTACATTGATATACAATAATATTGCATAGCTACCATAAAAAAACAATATAACCAATAATGTGGTCTTGGAGAAGAGTTATGATTTGGTAACTGTATGTCTGTGTAATTCAATTACTACAGTGCCTTGCAAAATTATTCCCCCCCTTCCCCCCTTGACTTTTATTGTATTTTGGTGCCTCACAACCTGGAATTAACATAAAGTGTTTGAGGATTTGCATAATTAATTTTACAGAACATGCCCACAACTTTGAAGATGTTTTTTTTTATTTTTTTATTATTATTGTGAAGCAAACAACAAATAGGACAAAATAACAGAAAATGTTAATGTGCATAACTATTCACCCCCCTAAAGTCAATACTTTATAGAGCCACCTTTAGCTCCAATCACATCTCCAAGTCGCTTTGGATAAGTCTCTATGAGCATGCCACATCTTACCACTGGGATTTTTGCCCATTCCTCCTTGCAAAAGTGCTCCAGCTCCTTCAAGCTCGAGGGTTTTCGCTTGTGAACAGCAATCTTTAAGTCTGACCACAGATTTTCTATTGGATTGAGATCTGGGCTTTGACTAGGCCATTCCAACACATTTACATGTTTCCCCTTAAACCACTCAAGTGTTGCTTTAGCCGTGTGTTTGGGGTCATTGTCCTGCTGGAAGGTGAACCTCCATCCTACCCTCAAATCACACACACAGTGGTACAGGTTTTACTCAAGAATATCCCTGTATTTAGCACTTAGCACTATCCATCTTTGCCTCAACTCTGACGAGTTTCCCAGTCCCGGCTGCTGGTGTTCTCTTGGTGATGTGATGTGTTGGGTTTGCGCCAGATATAGTGTTTTCTTTGATGGCCGAAAAGTAAAATTTTAGTCTCATCAGACCAGAGCACCTTCCTCCATACATTTTGGGAGTCTCCCACATGTATTTTCGCAAACTCACAACGTGCCTTTTTGTTTTTTGCTGAAAGTAATGGTATTCTTCTGGCCGCTCTGCCATAAAGCCCAACTCTATGGAGCGTGAGGCTAATTGTCGTCCTATGTACAGATACTCCAGTCTCTGCTGTGGAACTCTGCAGCTCCTCCAGGGTTACCTTAGGTCTCTGTGCTGCCTCTCGGATTATTGCTCCCCGGTCCGTGAGTTTTGGTGGGCGGCCGTCTCTTGGCAGGTTTGCTGTTGTGCCATGTTCTTTCCATTTGGTTATGATAGATTTGATGGTGCTCCTGGGACTCATCAAAGATTTGGATATTTTTTTATAACCTAACCCTGACTTCTCAACAACATTGTCCCTTACTTGTTTGGAGAGTTCCCTGGTTTTCGTGACAGTGTTTGGTTAGTGATGCCTCTTGCTTAGGTGTTGCAGCATCTGGGGCCTTTCAAAAAAGGTGTGTATATGTAATGACAGATCATGTGACACTTAGATTGCACACAGGCGGACATTATTTCACAAATTATGTGACTTGTGAAGGTAATCGGTTGCACCAGAGATTTTTATGGGCTTCCTAACAAAGGGGGGGGGGGGGGAATACATACGCACATGACAATTTTCTGTTTTCTATTTAAAACAATAGTTTTATTTATATATTTTTTTTATTAAATTTATATTTTATTGGGTTTTTCAACAATAAACAAAGGTTAACAGAGGACCAAGGTATAGGCACGCAGGCCTGAATGATATCAATTACAAGTATATATATATAGCGAGTTAGCTAAGATACAGTTTGAGTCAAGATTCATATAAAGTTCAGTTGGCAGTACATAGGCAATTAGATTGAAATCAGGTAAAGAGGAGACATGAGTTGTGTTAGTGGTTTGTATACAAACATCGATAGGGGGGAAAGTAAGCCAATATATGAGCAAAAGTCATGGTAAACCTCTAGCCAAATTACAAATTTAGAGAAAATAGTATGCGCGATTACTTCTCTGAGTGTGATGAGTTGGGATTCAAGATCCTCTCCTATCACCATGTATAGCCAAAGAAGGAAGTTGATGGAAGATAGAAAATTCGAAGGGAGATTATGCTTCAAACTTGTGGGACAGTAGGGAGTAGTTGAGAGTCTCGCTTATTTTGAGGAAATCTAAACCCTGACCAAGTGAGCCATTTTTTAAGAAAGGTCCCATGAGCGCGCATTTCCCAGGATGACAACTCCTCAAATCTATAAAGCTGGTCTATTTTTTGAAACCACTCTTCTAGAGTCGGGACCTGGGTTTGAAGCCAATATTTGGGGAGCAAAAGACGAGCCGCTATCAGCATTTGAGCAAAAACCCAAGGAGGCTTCACTTCACGTTCATCCAGATTGAGAGATAAAAGAGCAAGTTGTGGAGACATTGATATAGAAGTCTTACAAATCTTATTAGTTTGAGCAAAAATCTCTCTCCACCATTCAAGGATGAGGGGGCATGTCCACCAAATATGAAAGAAAGTCCCTTTCTCCCCAAGGCACCTCCAGCAGACGTCCGAAGCAGTTTCCGAGTATAGTGATGTCTTATCAGGCGTATTATACCATCTGGTAAGAATCTTGTAGCTGTTTTCCTGAATTCGGACACAACGGGAGATCCCATGGGGAGAGTTTAGAAGTCTGGACAGGCTATAAAAAGTGACAACTATATTGAGGTCACCCTCCCAACTCCTGACGAAAGACGGTTTGGCTAACATAGGCGGTAGTCGCAGTTTGCTATATATCTGTGAGATAAGTTTCCTAGGCGTGGAATGGAGAGATATAAGCGATTCGAACCAAACAAGAGGACGTGTCAGATCCCCTATTCTAATATGTTGTTTCAGGTACGCTCTAATATATGTTATAGTAAAGATATCACAAGGATGGGGGTTTAATAGAGTATTTGTTGCTTGAATATCCATCCAGTCACCTGAGGGTAAGGCCAATGAGTTAATATGAGATAGAGAGGACCTGAGCCCTTGGGAAGTTGAGGATTTTACAAGGGGAGGGGCTGTGTCGATTATATCTTTCACTGTTAAGAGAGGGGAGGGAAATGGGACAGACATGTGTGAAGATGAAAACCATTTCCAAGCCTCTAAGGTAGCTTTAATTATTGGATAATGAGAAAAATGGCCTGGAAAGACCATTTGGGAGCCCAAGAGCATTGCCCTGGGGGGCATCTTTAATATGTCCATCTCGGTTTCCACTGTAATGGAAGGATTAGAAGTGAGAAGCCAAGCCACCGCTCTGGCGAGGAGGATAGCCTTGCCATAAAGTTCTGGGTTAGGCAAGCCAATCCCCCCTGCGTGTTTTGGTTTAGTAAGTAGGGAAAACGACAATCTCGCTTTCTTGCCTTTCCAAATAAAGGATCTAAATTTTTTGATGATAAGGTCATAATAATGCTTAGGGACCGAAATAGGCAATACCTGTTGTAAGTAGGTGAGGCGAGGGAGGATTAAAGTAGCCAAGAGGTTTTTACGATCGAACCAAGATAAAGTTGGGTTTGATTGCGCTAATTTATCAATAGCATCAAAAATAGATGTTCTGAGAGGGATGTAATTTAGAGTGAAGAGGTCATGTATATTGGGACTAATTTTCACCCCCAGGTACGTAATTGTAGCAGAGGTCCAATTAAATGGAGAATCCAACATCAATTGGTTTTTGAGAGACTGAGAGATTCCCACGCAAAGCACTAAGGATTTGGTAGCGTTGATTTTAAAATCTGAAGCTAAGCTAAAGTGGTTCAGGTGTTGCTGGATACGTGGCATGGAAAATTTAGGATTAATTGTCATCATTAGGACATCATCCGCAAATGCGGCCACTTTCTGCTCCCTTCCTCCCAAACATAGACCCAATATCTCCCTGTCATTTCTTATGTTTGCAAGAAAGGGTTCTAAGGCCAATATGAACAGAAGGGGATAGAGGGGGCAACCCTGTCTAGTCCCGTTGCTTATCGGAAAAGGGACAGACAGGTTCCCATTAACTTGCACCCTTACTGTCGCCTGCTCATACATGGCGAAGGTTGCTAGTACATAGGGATCAGGAAGGCCGAATCTCCGTAGGGTGAATTTTAGATATTGCCAATTCACCCTATCAAAAGCTTTTTCCGCGTCCATACTCAAGAGGAGCAGAGGAGAAGAAAGTCTCTTAGCATGACAGAGGGTATTGATCACTCTAGCAGTGTTATCCTTACCCTCTCTAGCACGGATAAAGCCAACCTGATCCCCATGCACCAAACCAGGGAGAAGGACAGCTAGTCTATTCGCCAACATCTTAGCCAGGAGCTTGAGGTCTATGTTTAGGAGGGAGATGGGCCTATAGCTGGAGCACTGTTTTGAGTCCTTCCCTTCTTTTGGTATAAGTGAAATGTGCGCAACAGTCATGTCTCTAGAAAGAGGGCAGCCGAGTAGTGTCTGGTTACACACGTCAAGAAGGTCGGGGAGCAGGAGGTCTTGGAAAGTTTTATAGTAAGAAAGTGGGAAGCCATCTGGGCCAGGGCTTTTTCCTACAGGCATTTGTAGCATTGCTTTTTTGAGTTCTGTTATAGTAAAGGGGGCCTCTAATGTAAGTTTCTGATCGGAAGAAAGAGAGGGAATCTTAGCAGAGTCCAAGAAGCTCTCCAGGACGGAGGTACTCTTATCTGGGGATTCAGGAGAGTGGAGATTGTAGAGGTTGTTATAGAAGGTGCGAAATTGCGCAGCAATCTGAGTAGCTGAGAAGATTGAGTCTCCGCTGGGTGTGGATAGCTGATGAACATAATTTGCGGATCTCCTCCCCTTGATCCTGCTCATCACGAATTTAGTGGCTTTATCCCCGTGTGCAAAGTACTTATGTTGAATGCTCATATAGTACTTTGCTGCTTTAGTTGAGAGGAGTGATTTGAGTTTTGCTCTGTGTTCCGAAAGCTCCTTTAAGAGGGGATCAGATGGTGTTACTTTATGGTAAGATTCAAGATTCTGTATTTTTTCAAGAACTTCGTTTATAGCTTTCTCTTGCAGTCTTTTTTGGTGTGACCCAATACTAATAAAGTGACCCCTAATAACCGGTTTGTGGGCATCCCAGAGAGTGTTAAAAGAGATATCTGGTGACTTATTTAGGGAAAAGTACTCTGAAATATGTTTAGAAATTTGTTTTATTGAGTCTTGGGAACCTAGAAGGGTCTAGTTCAGTCGCCAGTTGAAACACGGGGAGTTTTTTGCGGGGGCTGATATTTGAGTGAATATAGGGGAGTGATCCGACACGTGTATGGAGCCTATCGAGGCATTTTTACATAAGTGGAAGTGCTCCTTTGATAAGAACAAGTAGTCCAGTCGATGGTATGTGCCGTGGACTGCTGAATAGTAGGTGAAATCACGGGCATTAGGATGGTGGGAACGCCAAGTATCCACCATTTGTAACTTCCAAAGATTGTTCCTGATAGTTTTAAGAGATTTACTAGAGTGGGACGATTTGTTTGAGGAGACGTCTAATTGTGGAAAGAGGGCAACGTTTAGATCCCCTCCCATTATCACTATTCCCTCTTTAAAGGGGTTAATAATTGGGACCATTTCTGCTATCCAATGAGACTGGTTAGAGTTTGGGACATATATATTTATGAACGTGTATATTTGTTGGCCTATGGAGCCCTTTATCAAAATATATCTTCCATTGGGATCTAATACTTGGTCAATGAGTTTGAATGGGATCTTCCTTTGGAAGCCTATACTGACCCCGCATGATGCAGACGAATTACCTCCACAATGATACCAATTGGAGAAGTAAGAAAATTGCATGTTGGGGTATTGGTTAAAGCGGTAGTGTGTCTCCTGGAGGAAAACCACCTCGACTTTAGCTTTCTTTAAAATGGTAAAGACCTGACTCCTTTTGGAAGGGGAGTGGAAGCCCTTAACATTAAAAGATGCAATATGTAGATCAGCCATTGGGTGAAGTGTATGTGGAGTTACCTCTAAGCTGGTGTTGTTTCCTCCAGGAGAGAATAGGGGTGACGAGGGTTTCTTTCTCTGTGAGAAATAGCAGTACCATATTTCTTCGAGACTCGCATGTAGTTAGGGAGTGTGTCTTATACCTTGGGAAAAAGACAGGGTGAGAACATTGAACAAAACGTAAAGAAACAAACATAAAAATAGTGAGCAAGAATAGATATAGCTCGTACATATGGGGGAAAAAAGGTCTAATGATCAAATAGGGAGGACGTATAACACCACAAATGTGGCTATTGAATCATCAGCGAAGGTGAGTAAAGCTTAAAGATTCAGCAGGCATATATACATTAGTAACATGTCTCAAGTAAAGCTAAGTGACATTGCAGACAGCCTAGAACCTGTAAAGGTGATAAGAAGAGAAAGGAAAGAACTCAACCATTATAAGCAAAAAATAGTGCTGGATAAATTAGTGATCTTGAGAGAGGTTTCTAGGAGTGAACTGTAGTCCTCTTTTCTTGTATCTGGAGGATTTCGGGGTGCGCAATACTTCAAAAGGGACCACTTTAGGGATTTCTGGAAGATCGCCTAAGTCTTGGTAGAGTTCCCAGTTTTCAATTGGCATAGGATCAACTTTCAGGAGATCAAAGATGGGTTGTAGATCTGCATAAGTAGAAATAAGGACCTTTTTCCCAGCAAAGGAAAATGCAAGTCCGAAGGGGTAAGACCATCGATATAGAACCTTATTGGACCAGAGCCAATCGGTCAGTGGCTTGAGGGCTCTGCGTTTCTTTAGGGTAGATGGGGCCAAGTCCTGATAGATCTCCAATTTAGAATCCTCATAGGACAGATCAGCATGGTTGCGTGCAGCATCTAATATGGCAGACTTGACTGGGAAGTTTAGGAACTTGACGATCACATCTCTGGGTGGCTCAGAGGGCTTGGGATTAGGACGAAGGGCTCTATGTGCCCGTTCAATAATCACCTCTTGCGGGTAGTCGGGGCCTAGGAGCGAGCCACAGATAGCAATGATGGCTGTTGATATATCCTCTGGAGATACCGTTTCTGGTATCCCACGGAACCTTAGGTTGTTCCGGCGCCCTCTGTTTTCTTGATCTTCGATCGCATTGTGGAGATCATTCAAGTGAGCTGTGCATCGGCGGAGGGAGGCCGACACAGCTGATTGATGGTTTAGGGACGCCGCCTGGTGTGACTCTAAGGTCTCGACTCTCTCCCCTATGTGCCTTATGTCTTGTCTGAACGCCGAGAGTTCGGTGAGTATAGGTTCCATAACTCTGCTCAGGGCACGGTCAAGATATTTCCTGGTCAGGGGTAGATCTGTGCTGACCTGAGTATCTTCGGCGTCGCTTTCTTCCTCAGAAAGGGCAGGGGCACGCTTCTGTGATTTAGATTGTGGCGTCGGCGCCATCTTAGCTTCCTTTGCCGCGACCGTTGCAGCCGCTTTCTTTAGGAATTTCTCCATGTCCCCTGGCGGAATCTGGCTCTTAGGGATGGCAGAATGATCACCCTGTTTCGGGTTACCGATTTTCACCATTTTCGTCCGATTATGCTAGTGATAGCTGGTGTTATTAGCGAACCTCCTTGCAGAGCTGTGAACTATGCGGCCATCTCCGTTTGGCGCTAGCTCCGCCCCCCCTATTTATATATTTTTCTCATTTCACTTCGCCAACTTAGACTATTGTGTTCTGATCTATCACATAAAATTCAGAATAAGTGAAGAAATCCGTGGCACACCAAAGTAGATTCAATGCAATTTAATAATTAGTTGATGTTTTACATCATTTCATATTTCATATATTCACATATATAATCAATACATCCGGATAGGAGCAGTTTACAGTTGTATAGTGTGTCCCAACGTTTCGGCCATATGTCTGGCCTTTGTCAAGGGATCTATAAGAAATTATATAAATTAGAATCATTTGTAAGTTCTAATAAATGAAATGAGGGTCATATAAAATCAGTAGAAGAATCAGTTAAAGGTCCAACGTATGTCAAAGCGAAAACAATGTAAATAAAAAGAAAGAGAATTCCCTGAGTATCATCATAGCAACAAGACACAGTGAGGCTTTGACGGACAACATATATGGGGTAGCAGTAGTGTCACCATATGTCAGCAAAATGTAGATCAGTGGAAGCCACTGTATATATGCATATTAGTAAAGTATTCTCATATACATCAAGTGGTCTGGCTGGGACCCCCTAATATGTTGTCCAGAGATGCCTATAATAATATACAGGCTTAGTAAATGATCTGTGGAGGAAGAGGGAAGAGACCAGCGATTACCTGTAGTTATTGACTGTGGAGACATCGACCGGATGTGAACGCTGTGAGCCGCACGCTGGGATTTATAAAGGAGGCTAGAATGTACTATCTCGGTGGTGGCGGCGTGCGTGCGCGATGACATCATGACGCTGTCGCATGCGCAATGGTGAATATCGGACAAGTGAGGGCATAGAGGATGCCCTTACTGCAAAAATCAATAAATGGAGCCTGCACTATATGAATAGTTATAGTTTGGCATTTTGGCTATAAGAAGGGCACTGGTGGGTCACTATTGTTGTCTGATCTGATTGGTATGTGTAATCATAGAGAACAAGGACATCACTCAGAGAAGAGGCACATAAGTAAAAAAAGCACATAAATAAAAACATCACATAGATGAAAATATGGATGACATCATATTACAATAGTCACTGGTGATAGTATATGATAGTAAATAATGATTACTAGGTTATATGGATGAGGGGGAAAGGGGAGGGAAAAAGGGGGTTAGTGGGGTAGAGGAAGGGAGGGAAGGAAGGGAAGGGAAAGGAAGGGGGAGGTTTGTCTCACCCATATGGTCTAGATCTAAACTCCATTTTTATCGAATCTGTGAGGAGAAACATATAATGATCATTATTAAAGAGAGAGACAAATAGGGTACAACAGTAATAACATAGAGTCCATTATGTATTAAAGAAGAAGTCGCATTCCCGGTTTAATCCTCTGGGGCTCAATGTATCCAGGCGATGGATCCAGTATGATTCCCGTTGTTTGAGTATTTGTATCTGGTTTCCACCCCTCCGTGGGGTTTTTATCTGTTCTAATACCTGAAATCTCAAAGATGAGATCTGATGGTTCCGTTCCTTAAAATGGGCAGGGATTGGTAAGAGTAGTTGGTTGGTTCTTATGGTGGACTTATGTTTCGAGATCCTATCTCTGATATGCTGGGTAGTTTCAGCCACATAACATAGTCCGCATGGGCATTTAATGAGATACACCACATTTGTGGAGTCACATGTAAAAAAGTCATTGATAGTGTAGCGTTTGCCCGAATGTGGGTGTGTCACTGTGTTCTCTTTAATCACACTGGAGCACTGTGCGCAGTGGAGGCAAGGAAAGGTACCTGATTGTGGGGTGCCTAAGAACCTCTGGCGTGGCAGTTTTGTCAGTGGACCAATGTCTGCTCGAACCAGTCCATCCCTTATATTTTTTGTACGTTTGTAGCAAGTTAATGGCGGAGTTTGGAATTCTGCTATTCCTGGGTAAGCTTGCGTCAGTATATGCCAGTGCCGTTTAAGTATATATTGTATTTTAGGTGTTAGAGGATGGTATGTGAGTATACTGGGTATACGTCTGGAGGATTGTGACTGTGAGTTAGTCGTATCTGAGGGTTTTGATTTCTGTGTGAAGGAATGATTGGGGTAACCTCTCTCAACAAATTTCTTGGTCATTTCATTTTCATGCTTTTTTTTACTTATGTGCCTCTTCTCTGAGTGATGTCCTTGTTCTCTATGATTACACATACCAATCAGATCAGACAACAATAGTGACCCACCAGTGCCCTTCTTATAGCCAAAATGCCAAACTATAACTATTCATATAGTGCAGGCTCCATTTATTGATTTTTGCAGTAAGGGCATCCTCTATGCCCTCACTTGTCCGATATTCACCATTGCGCATGCGACAGCGTCATGATGTCATCGCGCACGCACGCCGCCACCACCGAGATAGTACATTCTAGCCTCCTTTATAAATCCCAGCGTGCGGCTCACAGCGTTCACATCCGGTCGATGTCTCCACAGTCAATAACTACAGGTAATCGCTGGTCTCTTCCCTCTTCCTCCACAGATCATTTACTAAGCCTGTATATTATTATAGGCATCTCTGGACAACATATTAGGGGGTCCCAGCCAGACCACTTGATGTATATGAGAATACTTTACTAATATGCATATATACAGTGGCTTCCACTGATCTACATTTTGCTGACATATGGTGACACTACTGCTACCCCATATATGTTGTCCGTCAAAGCCTCACTGTGTCTTGTTGCTATGATGATACTCAGGGAATTCTCTTTCTTTTTATTTACATTGTTTTCGCTTTGACATACGTTGGACCTTTAACTGATTCTTCTACTGATTTTATATGACCCTCATTTCATTTATTAGAACTTACAAATGATTCTAATTTATATAATTTCTTATAGATCCCTTGACAAAGGCCAGACATATGGCCGAAACGTTGGGACACACTATACAACTGTAAACTGCTCCTATCCGGATGTATTGATTATATATGTGAATATATGAAATATGAAATGATGTAAAACATCAACTAATTATTAAATTGCATTGAATCTACTTTGGTGTGCCACGGATTTCTTCACTTACTACGTGACGACCCCTCGTCCTCCGTGGGCACCCTTTACCTAATAGGGTGTGCGGATCTCATTACCTCCTATAAAATTCAGAATAACAAAACATTGAACTTAAGGCTGTAATGTAACAAAATGCGAAAAAAGTAAGGGGGTGAATACTTTTGCAAGGCACTGTATGTAGTGAAAATATTTGGGCATAACATAATGGTATTATTAAGAAACAGTATGTCAATATTCAATAAATACAAAGTCATGGGCAGCAATTTACATACCTTCACTCGAGAATTCTGTTGTCAAAAAGTCACAAAAATAGGGCTTTTGCAACTGTTTGCACTCACTTGCGCAAAATGTGCAACCTTTTGCATTTTTACACCACTCACTCAAGTTTTGTAATGTGGATGGGAAAGAGGGTGTGGTTAGCTATGTTCTTGAGTTTCACTCCAGATTTATCATTGAGATTTTTTTCTTTTAAGTCGCAAAAAAAAGTTGCAATCTCACTTCAGGAGGAGGGTGGAGTAGGAAAACTAGAGTAGCTTCTCTAGACAGAAGTGTTAGGTTTAAGGATAAGACAAATTTATCAAAACAAATGAGAGATTTGATAAATGTGGAATAAAGTACTCCAACGCAGACTCAAGCAAAACTGACTTTAGATATTCCCCTCATGGTAAATTTCCCCCCATGGTGTGTAGGTGTTCTTTATTTCTTGATACTGGGAATAGAGTGCTTTAGTGCTGGGACCCTTCAACGTTTTTCGGGGTTCACTGCCACTGCAATCTACAGATCTAGCAGGTGTTACAGTTACTCCTTGCGCATCAACACAAAAGCTTATCTAGCAGGCTTAGTTTACAAATATGCAAAGCTTCTGAAGCTTAAAGTTGGTACCAAGTTACACAGTCGGGTTAACTTACTGATGTTGGCGTTTGCTACATCTATAGCTCTGTTCAATTTTACTCGAACATGCTCGAGTCTCTTCCCTGTATGTTTGTTGGCTGCTACGCAGCCAATAAACGTGCGGGCAAGTACTGCTATTCACTGTAATGCCGTAGCCATGTTGGCTATTGGCATTACAGTGATTTGCTGGCCGGAATGCTTCATCAGGTGCTATATAACACCCGATGAAACATGTTCGGCTCGGTCTTAGTCAGGGAGAGCTGGAGAGCAGAAGAAAGAGATAGTGTAGAGAGTGAAATAGGAATATTTTAGTTTTTATACTTGTTATAGACCCAAAAGTCCTTTTAAGGACTATTGTGTGTGACAGCAATATATATTTTTAGCACAACCTGCCCTAAATTGCTAAAACTTGTTAGAGGCCCAAAAGTCCTTTTAAGGACTATAGTTGTATCTGGCAGCAATATATATTTTTAGAGCAACCAGTGCTAAATAGCTTGCAATTGTTTGGCCGCTGCAGACAGCAACATTATCTGCGCTACATCTCCTGTATAACGTTTGCGTATTCGAAAAATCAGTGACATTCAGTCTAATTTTTTTTGCAGCTGCTGACAGCGACATTATCTGCGCTACATCTCCTGTGCAACGTGTGCACAGCCTAAAAATATCTGTGACATCCAGTGTACTTTTTCTGTAGACGGTGTCCACTACGGACAGTTACGTTACCTGTGCTTTATCTCCGGTATAATGTTTGCGTATCCAAAATATCAGTGACATTAAGGCTTATTGCACACGACAGTATATTTTCACGGTCCGCAAAACGGGGTCCCATTTTTCCGTGATCCGTGACCGTTTTTTCGTCCGTGGGTCTTCCTTGATTTTTGGAGGATCCACGGACATGAAAAAAAAGTCGTTTTGGTGTCCGCCTGGCCGTGCGGAGCCAAACGGATCCGTCCTGAATTACAATGCAAGTCAATGGGGACGGATCCGTTTGACGTTGACACAATATGGTGCCATTTCAAACGGATCCGTCCCTATTGACTTTCAATGTAAAGTCTGGAGTCCCTTTTATACCATCGGATAGGAGTTTTCTCCAATCCGATGGTATATTTTAACTTGAAGCGTCCCCATCACCATGGGAACGCCTCTATGTTAGAATATACTGTCGGATATGAGTTAGATCGTGAAACCTCATTTCCGACAGTATATTCTAACACAGAGGCGTTCCCATGGTGATGGGGACGCTTCTAGTTAGAATATACTACAAACTGTGTACATGACTACCCCCTGCTGCCTAGCAGCATCCGATCTCTTACAGGGGGCCGTGATCAGCACAATTAACCCCTCAGGTGCCGCACCTGAAGGGGTTAATTGTACTATCATATCCCCCTGTAAGAGATCAGGGCTGCCAGGCAGCAGGGGGCAGACCCCCCCCTCCCCAGTTTGAATATCATAGGTGGCCAGTGCGCCCCCCCCCCTTCCTCCCTCTATTGTAATAATTCGTTGGTAGCACAGTGTGCGCCCCCCCCCCTTCCTCCCTCTATTGTAATAAATCGTTGGTGGCACAGTGTGCGCCCCCCATCGGCCCCCCCTCCCTCTATAGCATTAACAACATTGGTGGCCAGTGTGCGGCCTCCCATCTCCCCCCCCCCCCGATCATTGGTGGCAGCGGGTTACTAGCAATAGTACAATAGTAAAAGATTCATACTTACCTGGGAGCTGCGATGTCTGTGTCCGGCCGGGAGCTCCTCCTACTGGTAAGTGACAGTTCATTTAGCAATGCGCCGCACAGACCTGTCACTTACCAGTAGGTGGAGCTCCCGGCCGGACACGAACATCGCAGCAGCAGCCAGCAGCAGGTAAGTATGAATCTTCTACTATTGTACTATTGCTAAGTAACCATGGCAACCAGGACTGAAGTAGCATCCTGGTTGCCATGGTT
Source organism: Bufo bufo (assembly GCF_905171765.1). Lineage (NCBI taxonomy): Eukaryota > Metazoa > Chordata > Amphibia > Anura > Bufonidae > Bufo > Bufo bufo. Next base: position 63,914,257 of record NC_053390.1, read on the forward strand.
ACCGATCGGAGCGCCAGCGATTAAACTGGGACTCCGATCGGAACTCCGCTGCCACCAATGATGGGGGGGGGGGGAGAGATGGGAGGCCGCACACTGGCCACCAATGTTGTTAATGCTATAGAGGGAGGGGGGGGCCGATAGGGGGCGCACAATGTGCCACCAACGAATAATTACAATAGAGGGAGGGGGGGGGGGCCGCACTGGCCACCAACCTATTATTACAATAGAGGGGGGGGGGCCGCACTGGCCACCAATGATATTCAAACTGGGGAGGGTCTGCCCCCTGCTGCCTGGCAGCTCTGATCTCTTACAGGGGGATATGATAGTACAATTAACCCCTTCAGGTGCTGCACCTGAAGGGGTTAATTGTGCTGATCACGGCCCCCTGTAAGAGATCGGGTGCTGCCAGGCAGCAGGGGGCAGTCTTGTACACAGTTTGTAGTGTATTCTAACTAGATGCGTCCCCATCACCATGGGGACGCCTCTGTGTTAGAATATACTGTCGGTTCTGAGTTTTCACGAAGTGAAAACTCAGCTATGAAAAAGCTTTTATGCAGACGGATCTTCGGATCCGTCTGTATAAAAAGTAACCTACGGCCACGGATCACGGACACGGATGCCAATCTTGTGTGCATCCGTGTTCTTTCACGGACCCATTGACTTGAATGGGTCCGTGAACCGTTGGCCGTGAAAAAAATAGGACAGGTCATATTTTTTTCACGGCCAGGAAACATGGATCTCGGATGCAGCTGCAAAACGGTGCATTTTTCGTTTTTTCCACGGACCCATTGAAAGTCAATGGGTCCGCGAAAAAAAACAGAAAACGGCACAACGGCCACGGGTGCACACAACGGTCGTGTGAAAGAGGCCTTAGTCTAATTTTTTTGCTGCTGGTTGGTGATGGACGAACATCGTCCGGGACTATTCGCGAACCTGAAAAACCTTCAGGTCATTATTGCAGCCACCAAATACTTAGACAAATAGTCCCACAACATGGACAGTGACATAACAGAGGGGGATCAATGGCAAATATTCCCACAAAAAGTATGTATTTTAATCAGCGGCCATTTTTATGAGTCTTAAAGGGAAACTGTCAAAAATGTGCCCTGTTGAAGCCTATAAAAATTTTATTTTAGGCCACGGGAGTACAGGCCCCAAAAATTAGGCATTTACCTGACAGAAAACATCAAGTGATTATGTGGCTGGAGGTATATTAGACAGTCATTGGATATCAATATTTACTGTAGGCCAGTACAAATAGATATCAAATACATAGGTTTAAAAGAACAACAAATATAAAATTGGATTAAAAACATGGCTAACGAAATCCCCCCTCTTGAAAAAACCCCAAAGGATAAAAGTTGAAATTCAATAACATGGTGTTGAATTCCTCCGAGGTCCCAAACATTAGGCATTCACCGTACAGAAAAGAACAAGTAATTATGTGGAACAAGTAATTATGTGGCTGGAGGTATATTAGTAGGTCATTCAATATCAATTTTACTGCAGGCCAGTGTAGTGCAGGCCCAAAACATTAGGCATTCACCGGACAGAAAAGAACAATTGATAATGTGGCTGGAGGTGCATTAGGCGGTCACCGTATAACAATTTTACTGTTGCCCAGTTAGATTACAGGCCCCAAAAATTATGCATTCACCGTTCATAAATGATCAAGTAATTATGTGACTGGAGGTATATTAGACGGTCAATGGATATCAATTTTACTCCAGGCCAGTGGAGTATAGGCCCCAAAAATGATGCATTCATGTACAGAAAAGAACAATTGATAATGTGGCTGGAGGTACATTAGGCGGTCACCGTATACCAATTTTACCGTTGGCCATTTATATTTCAGGCCCCAAAAATTATGCATTTAACGTACATCAATGATCACCGGACAGAAAAGGCCTTTTATGCTGCTGTGTTCAACTAAGACAGGGACCATTATTTGTTCTGGCTGGTGGCGGATATTTGTGGGCTGTTATAAGGAAAATTCAATTAAACGTGGTCGTCACAGGTGTTGAATTTCTCTGAGATCCATGCCTCATTCATTTTTAGAAATGTAAGGTAGTCCACACTATCATGAGCTAGGCGAGTGCGCTTATCAGTCACGATCCCCCCTGCTGCGCTAAATGTCCTTTTGGACAGGACACCTGACGAAGGGCAAGCCAAGAGTTCCATGGCAAATTGTGCCAGCTCTGGCCACAGTTCAAGCCTGCACACCCAGTAGTCCAGGGGTTCCTCGCTTCTCAGAGCATCCACATCGACCGTTAACCCGATGTAGTCAGACACCTGTTGGTCTAGACGTTCTCTGAGGCTGCATATGGAGGGCGGCTGCATATGGGTTGGTTGCAAGAATGATCTCACATCCGAAGTGACCAACACATCTTCAAACCGCCCTCTTCTTGCAGGCATGGTAGGATTGGTACCGGCACCTGTTTCGCTGTGGGTGGAAATTCCTCTGCCAGCGCCCGCAACAGCAGAATGCAGCATCTCTCACAGCAAGACCTGGAAATGCTGCATTCTGACAGCCTTCTGTGATGCTGGTAACATGCCAACCATTTTGTTTGTACCGGGGGTCTAAGTACGTTGCCACCCAGTACTGGTCCTTGCCCTTTATGCTTTTTATACGGGGGTCCCTCTTCAAACACTGGAGCATGAAGGCCCCCATTTGCACTAAATTGGAAGCTGTAAAGCGGCCTGGCTCCTGCTCTATCGTCCATTTTCTCCTCCCCCCATCCACGGACAACACCAGGGATCCCAGAAAAGTTTAAAGCCTGCTTTTCTTGCTCCTCCTCTTCCCCCCAGGCACCATCCTCCTCTGACTCCTCTTCTCCTGCTGAATTGTCTCAGATGGAGTAGCCCCCCTGGGAATTCATTCAGCATTCACTTCTTCATCTTCCAGCTTCTGCTCCTCGAAGGCTTGATCAATGACACAATGCAATTGCACGCTCCATAAATAAGGCATAAGGTATGATGTCACTGATGGCGCCCTGGCTGCGGCACTGACCAGTTTGGTGATCTCATCAAATGGCCGCAGAAGTCAGCATGCGTCGTGCATGAGCAGCCACTGGTGCAGTAAAAAAAAAAAAAAAAAAACTAACTCCCAGAACCTGTCCTGCTGCAGAGTTCATACAGGTAGTGGATAAAGGCACATTTCTGCTGGAGAAGCCTATCAAGCATATACAAGGTATACTTCCAGTGCATCAGTCAGTCACAAATCAGACGTCTGACGGGCAAGTGGTGTCGCTGCTGAATGCCAGCAAGGCGAGCCATGGCCGTGTAAGATTTTCTAAAATGGGCAGAGATTTTTCTGGCCTGCCGCAAGACGTCCTGGACTCCGGTGTATTTGGCAATGAATCGCTGCACGACTAAGTTCAGGACGTGTGCCATGCACGGCACATGTGCCATTTTGCCCTGTTTCAGTGCGCTCAGCAGATTGGCACCATTGTCGCACACCACTTTACCAACTGTCAAATTGAGTGTGGTTAGCCACTGTTCGGCCTGTGACTGCAGAGCTGAAAGCAGTGCAGGTGTGGCTCTTGGCTTCCAGACACAACAGCCACAGCATGGCAACCTCTCACCTGGCACATTAAATAGGTTCTGGTAAGCTTGGGGGGTGCAGTGGAAGACGCGGTAGCAGTGGAAAAGGAGGAGTCAGCTGAGGAGGAGACTGAGGATGGAGGAGAAGAAGAGGCAGGCCTGCATGCAATCTGTGGCTGTAACACCAAATCCACATGGGTGCCACGGGTTACATGCAGACGGCCATGAAAAGATTCACCCAGTGGGCAGTAAAAGTTATGTACCTTTCCTGCCCTTGTTTGCTAGACCATGTCTGTGGTCAGATGTGTCTTGGCACCGACACCATGTGCCAGAGATATATTCACTTGCCACTGAACATGGCCATATAGCTCTGGGATGCCCTTCTGGGAGAAATATTTCCTTCCGGGGACCTTCCATTGCAG